>NC_058133.1:235821438-235889726 GCF_016433145.1 Gracilinanus agilis
CTTAAACTTGTGTATGTCCACCCGCCTCATATGTGTTTCTTGTAGACAACATATGGTGGGATTTTGGTTTCTAATCCACTCTGCTATTTGCTTCCGTTTTATGAGCGAGTTCATCCCATTCACATTCAGAGTTATAATCATCAGTTGTGCATTTGCTGACATTTTCGAATCCTCCCCTCTTCCTACCCCCTTTATCCTTATACTTTTTCCTTTTAAATCAGTGGTTTGTTATTGAGCCGCTATCCCTTATCCCCTCCCTTGATTAACTTCCCTTTCTACCACCTCCCTTATTTTTCCCCCCTCTTTTTGTTTTTAAAGGCCTTATGAATTCCCTCCCCCTTCTTCTCCCCTCCCTTTTTTTGACCTCCCCACTCCCCTGCTCCCCTTGGTTTATCCCTTCTAACTTTCTCAGAAGAGTTAGATAAGAGTTTTATGTCCCAATGGATAGTATAGCTACTCTTCCCTCTCCGGGTTGATTACACTAAGAGTAAGGTTTGATTATTACCTCTTAATGCTCTCTTCCTCTCCTTCTTATTATTTTTTTTTTTTTGTATTTTAAACCCTTAACTTCTGTGTATTGACTGACAGGTGGAAGAGTGGTAAGGGCAGGCAATGGGGGTCAAGTGACTTGCCCAGGGTCACACAGCTGGGAAGTGTCTGAGGCCGGATTTGAACCTAGGACCTCCCGTCTCTAGGCCTGGCTCTCAATCCACTGAGCTACCCAGCTGCCCCCCCTCTCCTTCTTATAATAGTATTTGTCCCCTCTCCCTCGCATGCCCTCTTTGTATGTAATAGAATATCCGATTTTCTTATTCAATCAAGTTTCTCTTGGTGTCCCCTGCTATTCACCCCCTCTTTCCCATCCCCCATGTCATCTTAGATTATTTAGTGTTCCACCCTCACCCTGTGAATTATTCTTCTGATTACTATAATAGTGAATATTATAATAGTGAATAGAGTTCACTACAGAGAATTATACATAACATTTCTCTACATAGGAATACAGATAATTAGATCTCACTGAGGCCCTTAAAAAGGCAAATTTAAAAATTATAAGTTTTCTTTCTTTCCCCTCTGTATCTTATTTACCTTTTCATGTTTCTCTCGATTTTTGTGGTTGGACATCAAACTTTCCATTTAGCCCTGGTCTTTTCTGTGCAAATACCTGGAATTCTTCAATTTTGTTGAATGCCCATACTTTCCCCTGGAAATATATAGTCAATTTTGATGGGTAGTTGATCCGTGGTTGCAGGCCCAGCTCTCTTGCCTTTCTGAATATCGTATTCCAAGCCTTGTGATCTTTTAGCGTGGAGGCTGCCAGATACTGTGTGATCCTGATTGGTGCTCCTTGATATTTGAATTGTCTCTTTCTGGCTTCTTGTAAGATTTTTTCTTTTGCTTGGAAACTCTTGAATTTGGCAATTCTATTTCTGGGTGTTTTCTTTTCTTGATTGAATGCTGCAGGTGTTCTATGAATCCTTTCAATGTCTATATTGCCCTCTTGTTGTAGGACTTCAGGGCAATTTTGCTAAATAATTTCTTTTAGTATGGAGTCCAGGTTTCTATTAATTTCTGGTTTTTCTGGAAGACCAATGATTTTCAAATTGTCTCTTCTAAACCGGTTTTCTTGGTCTGTCACTTTCTCATTGAGATATTTCATGTTTCCTTCTATTTTTTCAGTCTTTTGACTTTGTTTTATTTGTTCTTGTTGTCTTGAGAGATCATTAGCTTCTAATTGCTCAATTCTAGCCTTTAGGGACTGGTTTTTGGCTATAATCTTTTGGTTTTCAGCTATGATCTTTTGGTTTTCGGCTATGATCTTTTGGTTTTCCTTTTAATCTGATCATTTCTGGTGTTCATTTTGCTTATCAGTTCGTTTGATTTCTGAGCCTCACTTTCCAATTGCAAAATTCTGCCCTTTAAACTGTTATTTTCTTGCCTGATTTCCTTTTGAGCTATTTCCCATTTCTCTAACCAAATCTTTTCTATCTTTCTCGTCATCTCAGTTTTGAACTTTTCAAGAGCTTTTGACCAGTTTTCATTATTATTTTGGGAGGGTCCAGATGCTTGTTTGTTCTCCCCCTCTATTTGCTCAGTTGTCTGGATTTTCTCTGTGTAAAAGTTGTCGATTGTTAAAGATTTCTTTTTCTTGTTAATCTTTCTCATCTGAGCTTCCTGATTCTGGGTAGCCATTGTTATCCCAGCAGCTTCTCTGCTTTATCCTCACGCTCAGGGTCTGTCTGCTGTCTTTTGGGTCCTGAGGTCTGAGTTCTGGTTTTTCTCAAGGTCAAGCCCCCTGGACTTGCTTGGTCCTGTGCTGGAGGTTCCTTTACCAAGTCTCAGGGCGCTGCTTCCACAGTTGTATACCCGTCTGCACTGGTTCCCCACTCAGGGTTTCAGAGCCTTCCCTCACGCTCATGCACGTGCCTGTGTCTGCCTCCACCCACGCTCTGCGCCCGCGCTCTGTGCACATGCTCAGAGTCCGTGCGCGTTCTTTAGCTTTTTGGGGTCCTAAATCTTGCTGCTCTCAGGAACAGGCCCTGGATCTGCCAGTGACTCAATCGGTGCCTCAAATTTGTTCTATTTCTTTTTAGCTGGCTTTGGCGCTATAGGTGCTGTGTGTGGAGGGGGTGGGAGGGTGGTTGCTCAGCCCGCGATTTAGTGAGAGCTGTTTCACCCTTTTATAGCATGGAAATGTTCCGATTCCATGTACCTTCCACTCTACGCCCTGTTGTGGGGTCCCTCCATTCGACTGGGTTTGTTTTTATGTCTCTTTGAGGAGTCTTATATGTTTCGGTCAGGAGAGGTTAAGAGCTGCTTTTTACTCTGCCGCCATCTTAACCCGGAAGTCCCTCATGGTAATCTTTTTGCAAATTTTTTAGTTTTATTGAAATAAATGATGACCAAGTGTCCCATGAAATAATATTTCTTATAACTTTGGGATAAGCTATAAAACCTGTTCTTCCAAGTCCTTTTTTGCCTTCCTGAGGGATATCAATGAATTGTTCTTCCATATAGCTGATTCCATATCTAATTTTGTTTATAGAAACAATGTAAAGATTGATATTAATAAGCTCATTTAGCAAAATGCCCGCTGGATCAAGAGAAAAATATTTCAGATTTAGAGTATCAACATTCAAACTAAAATTTGTCAACAGATCTAAGAACTATGCAATTTTTAGCACCTTTTGCCCCTCACTTGTAGAAGTGGAAGGTCCATTTAAATTTTTTTCTTTTTGACTTTGCAAAGACCCCCCCCCTCCAAAAAAAGAAAAAAAATAGACCTAATCATATCTAGGTCAGAAATAGGCTTGCTCTTGTTCCAGGACCACATCTGAATCCTTTCCAGCATAGTAAAACATACTAAATTTTGAGCTCTATTGAGAACCTGGGTGGCCCTTACACCCTGACTGTAGCACCAGAATAGGACTTTGTGGAGGAGTGGAGGATTATTTTATACTGACTTAATATTTCTAAAGAATAGCAATGAAGGGGCAGCTGGGTAGCTCAGTGGATTGAGAGCCAGGCCTAGAGACAGGAGGTCCTAGGTTCAAATCCGGCCTCAGACACTTCCCAGCTGTGTGACCCTGGGCAAGTCACTTGACCCCCATTGCCTACCCTTACCACTCTTCCACCTATAAGTCAATACACAGAAGTTAAGGGTTTAAAAGAAAAAAATAAAGAAAAAAAGAATAGCAATGATCAAAGTCTGGCTTGCCACAAAACCTAAAATATCCAGCATTAGTCATCCCTTAAGAAATTCCTTCCAGCATTCTGTAGAAGAACCCTGTTAAAGTGAAAATATATGTACTGTCAAATTTAACACATCAAGCCATTAGCACCAATTCTATTAACACCAATTAGTATATCAGATTAGCTAGCCAATTGTTTTAGAAGGGTCCTATTAAGCAAGAATGAGACACAGATCAGATAGATTTTGATGGCAGAAGTTATGGGAGCAAGAAGAAAAGAGGGGTGAAGAGGCCAAGTTTAATGGAGAAGGAAAGACTCCATAGCAAAAGTCTCATAGAAGCCAGGTGTTGTGCTGATTTGGTTTTGCTTTTAGGGTGGTAGAAGGTGGGGAGATATCTTTTAAAAAGAATACGAATCACTTAACAGAATATTGAAGGGAGTATTAAAAGAAAAATTTAAAAACACTTAACTTTGTTATTTCTTTGAGTAATATGTATGTACTTCATTATTAGATAATGAAAGCAGACTTATGAAAGAAGGTTATACTAGTGTGGTGGGACTCCTTTAAAGATGGTGTATAGCAATAGTATCAAACTCCAGGAGAGCAGGTGTGATGGACCATTAAACTGTATCTAAGGGTGCCCAGGGGCCACATATTGACAGTTTTAAAATGTAATATCTTTTTATTGTGTTTTTAGTTAATTTATTAATTTATTTCCCAGTTACATTTTAATCTGGTTTGGGCTACATGAAGGAGTATTATGGATTTCAGGTGGCATGTTTTGCACCTCCAATGTATAGAATGATGGGTTCTTCTTGCTTTTTTCCTATTTTTGTTGAAAGAGGAAAAAGTGTTACATACTTCCATCACCTTGGTTCATAACCTCGATGTTATCTTCAACTCCTTACCCTTGCCTCATGTATTCGATTAGTTGCCATCATGTTGATTCTTCATCCATAACATCTCTTGCCTCCATCTCCTTTTCTCTATCCATATGGCCAGTTCATCCTCCAGTTCAGTCGCTTATCATCTCTCACCAGCTATTATTGCACTAGCCTCCTAAGAGGCGCCCTTGCCTTAATTCTCTTCCCATTCCAAGCCATCTTCCACACATCTACCAAAGCAATATTCCTAAAGCATAAGTCTAAAAACATCACTTCTTTGCTCAATAAACTTCAGTGGGCTCCCCAGTGCCCTAGTATCAAATACAAATTCCTGTTAGGCCTTTAAAGACTTTTGCATCCTAGAGCCAGCACCCTTCGAAGTTTATTGACTTCACTGACTCTTTGATCCTACCAAAATGGCTTTTTTACCTCTTCTTACACATGGCATTCGACCTCCCATCTCCATGTTTCCTCCTTACTTCCACCTCTTAGAATCCTTAGTTTCCTTCAAACCTCAACTCAAAAACATCATGAACTTTGAATATATTAATATATAATAAATAATTGTATGCTATATCTAACTATAAAATATAACATACAATTAAATATTACAAATATAATAAATTATCATATTAATTAGTTACATTAATTAATATCCAATATGTAAATATTGGATATGTGAAACCATTTCAATATGATCGATTTCCTTTGCATCCCATGTATTTTATTTTCTGCATTTAAAAGTTTTATTTTGAGAAGGGGGTCTATATTGCCAAAGGAAATATGTGTCAAATATGTTTTTATATGTGTTATATGTATAGATATACAAAACATTATTAATTATGTATGTATAATACATGTGTTTGATATGTATTACTAATAATATACCCATACATGCACCTATCCATGTACATGTTGATTCTTTCTAGTTTGTGGTATGGACTCACATGTTGGCTCCTACTTTAGATTATGAACTCCTTGAGAATGATTATTTTTTGCCCCACCTCCTTTTAAAAAAATTTCCCAGGACTTAATTCAGTACCTAGCATATAGTGGGTACTTAATAAATGTTTGTTGACAAATCAGACTTATTCCTGACCGGAAACAAGTTTGTTTGAGTAGGTTTAGAAGGCTTTTTTGTTTTTGTTTTTGTTTTCCAACTCCTTCCCAGTTCAAGTCAGTTAAAGTAAAACTGTCTCCCATTGAGTGTCAGTCTTGTGAATATACAGATGTCCACACAACCCAAGTTCTTACCACATTGTCTAGCTAGTAAGGATTTAGGTAGTGGGTTGATATATGACATTTATTTTAATTGACCTCCAGAGGATTGAAAGGTATGTCCACAATGGTTCTGGAATGACACATTTACTGAGATTTCTGTATTTTTAAAAATTTCTCACATCTTATCCTTCTACATTGAGCATTTTCCATTGCAGTGCTGAGAAAGAGAAAGGAGAAAGGAGAAGGGAACAAGTAATGGCACAAGTGGATATAAAGTGCTCTTTGGAAACTGCAAATCTGAATTCTAGAGAATTAGAGAATCTAGGGAACTGATAAAAAAGGTGTTATAATGAGAAAATGTGTCAAATATAATGAGAACTAGTGTCAGATAGGGCATCACTTGAGAATGGACCCTTAATGATAGGTTGCCAGTACAGGTTTCTTTTTTATTACAGAGAGCTCAATTAGACTCATCCTGATTCATGTCTCTACCAAGCAGAGAAACAGAAATACCACTGAAGAAGAGACTAGAGAACAAGTTGACATTGAGTATTCCGTGGGAAGTGGGAGAGACTGGCGTCAATTGTCCTGTCATCTAATTACAATGATAATGCATAGGGGATAGTTCCCCAGTTCCTCCATCCAGGAGAGAAGGCTTAGGGTTTATCTCTCCCAGTTAGAAGTAAGAGGTAGGAGGGCCGGCACTGCCAATATTGGAAGTATCTCACTGTTTTTCCTCACTGATGATCACAAACTAGTGACACTGTAAAAGGAGTTTCAAGTAAAATTCTATTTTCATTCATTTACCTTTCAGCTTCAAAATAAAAACTATAAAAACTGCTCTGCTACATCAAAAATAAGAGACCCATCTATAGCACTACCAGCTGGTTTCTTCACATCCAGTAGCAAGTTCAGTCCTGTTCAGAAAAAAATACACCCTCTGTTTTTCTTCTAGTTTTTGTGTTTTATTTGTTATTAAAATCACACCCAGCCACTTCCATATAAAAAAATGTAAAAACAAATTATTTTCCTTAAAATTAAGTTCATGCTTACATTTCTCCCCTGCCATCATGTCCCAAACACATACAATGAAAACTCATGAGAGTGTTTCTCAACAAGAATTCCTTTTCTCTGTGATCAAGCAGATCAAATTATATTTAAAGCTAAAAGCAGAAATTGCTGCAAACAATCCTGTTGAGAGAACCAGGGTCTCTTCCCTCTGGAACCAAAGAGAAGGAGCTTGGGGTTCTAGGTTAGTGTTTCTGTACCAACCTTTATTTGCAGGCTTAATTTCCTTTCAAGAGGAAGAGCCAGGTGAAAACCCTGTGTAGACAAGCAGTGCATGATAGCTTTAGGGAATCTGTTTACCTAAGTAATTTTTCACTGCGTAATTTTATCTTCCCTGAGAAACAAGGGTGAGACTGGGTCACAAGAGTTGCTTACTTCTTAATACCTTCTTAGCTCTTCCCCATTATCTTAGGCATGACTCTCTGTGGTAGAAGTAATGGAGCCCTTACAGTAAGAGACTGAGGGACTTTGATAGCCATCTGTAAAAATATCTTTTTAAAATCTTCCTTAAAAAGTGACTAAATTATGGGAAGGAGGAGCTAGATACCTCAGTGGATTTAGAGCCAGGCCTAAACACTAGAGGTCTTAGGTTTAAATCTGACCTCACATACTTCCTAGATTAACCCTCATTGCTTAACCCTTACTATTCTTCTGCCTTGGAACCAATATTGATTCTAAGATGGAAGGTAAGGGCTTGTTAAAAAAAATACTAAACTAGAGCACTGAAGCCAATAGTGTTTATAACTTAGTTGGGGTGAAATGATAGAAGAGGACCATGTCACTCCTATTTGGGAAGGATAAATATGGTTTACTATCCCATAGTCCAAAATGCAGAAAATAGTTTTCCATCCTGGTTCAGCAAGAAACACTGCCATCAGGTTTAACTATTTCCAAAACAAACTATACTCATGTTAAGTCAGCTGGAACCAAGAGAGATCTCAGAAGAACCACTATACCTAACTCCAAAGATAAAAATTATTTCTAGTTTTTCTATTAATCAGATATCATTCATTTGACCAACATTTATTGCTAACTTACTAAAAGGAAAATGATCATCTGCCAAGGTGGGAAAGGGTTAAAATCTATATCAGTGGAGAGAATATGTCCTACCAGAGAAATTCTGGATCATTGAAGTATAAGCTGCTTTCTAAGGGAAGACACACAGATAATTAAGATGGCATCTCAGTTCTCAAGGAGCTTATAATCTAATGGAGGAGATAAGCAATGTTGAATGAAGCAATTTGGCTGCTGGGATAAGCAAAACAGCATGTTCCTGCATACAACATTTTTAAGATAAATTTAGTTGGGGACAAGAAAAAGGATACAAGGATATGAAAAAGAAACTTGGGGTCACAAGGATCCAACGTGCATAGAGACCCAGAGACACTGATTCCATTGCTGGGGAGGCAGGGCTAATGACTGGGTTGTACTATAGGGGTAGGGACACAGAAGAAGAAAGAACACCATTTCATAAATTCTTATTGTATATAATTATTCTTGCTAACCTGCTAAGCTCAGATGTTTCTATACCACTAGAAGGCTGCAAGTCTAATTCTGGTGACTAGGGAAAACCCCTAGCCATCCTGCCTTAGTTATGGTTCTAAAGAGGACAAATAAGCACAAATTACCATAATACAGAATATGGACAAGTGCATGAGATACAAACAAATTTTGAAGAAAAAAAAGATGATTTCTGCCTGGAGAAAAGGAGTGGAGTTGAGAAGATATATTATCTTAGAAGAGAAGGTATTTGAACATAAAAGCAAGAGAAAAAGTATAGTCTCTAAATTATAAGGGAGAAACCATGAATAGAGAGGTGAAAAATGAGAGCTTTCAGCAGTTAGGGGGTCTCTATGAGCCTGACCAGATTTCTTGCCCCAATCCTCACCGGCTTTCATAGGACCCCAAAGTAAGTCTCAGACAACAGGAAGCTATACTAATGAAAGATAACACTATATCTAGCAGGTCAGAAAGTGAGGTCAGACCTCAGGATGATTTCCCTGGCATCACATTTATATCTTAAAAATTACCCCCAAAATGTCTTTTCTCACTACAAAAATGTCTCTGCTGAATAAAGTGCTACTAGGTTTTCAGAAACATTGGGTTTTGAACATGAAATCCTCATGGATTCTTTTGCTAAATTCTCTGGGTTTGGAATAAGTCCAATTAACATTAGAGGCCATTTAGGGAGGAGAATCTCCCTTTGAAATGTTTGGGCCTTTTTTAAAAGTGGGGAGTGAAAGCTGTCCTATATACCCCCCTTTGTTTTCCTAGATTTTAAGGGAATAGAAGAAGAGAAATACCTCCAATAAATTAAGAACCTATTTGGCAATGGTTCATTGTCCAAGTTAGGCTGTTAATATTGCAGGAAGAGTTTACCAGAACAAAGTCAGTATAAGTGAAGGAAGTATATTGAGCAAGGTGGGGAGAGAGAACACATCAGTGGAGATTATTAAATTATTCACATATCTTTTCCTACTTAAAAGAAAGCTCTCTTTCTTTCTATGAGTCTGTGATTGCACTAATCAGAAACTTTGGATTTCTAATATACATCTGTAAAGGAGCCAAAACTCAAAAAATAAAATAAAAGAAGCAAGTCTCTTCTTGAATATTCTGTTCTCTGTCTATTGCCTGCAGGATGGGGGAGGGGAAAGTCCAACCATCACATGAAAATGGTTTTCATCATCTGCAAAATTTGATGCCCCAAATAGTCCCAATGTTGCTATAGCAACAAGCATTTATTCCCTCCCCATTCCCTCAGTGCCTCCCCCCACAACCCTTTGCATATTGCTGCATATTTCTATCATCTCTTTCCAGGCACACTTCATAAACATGACTGCATAATAAAGAATGTTATCACCAATGACTTACAACCCAGCTGCTACAACTAAGATATGAAGTGGCAGGGAAATACAATTTCATGCAGTTAGGACAACAGATTGATTGGGTGCCCTTCAAATGTGATGCCACATCTTTAAGTCAGTCCAAATTCAGAAATAAAGTTGATCTCGTCTTTTTCCCGGTCACCATAGACAATAAATGGTGAAGATAATGCCTGGGAGTCTCATTATGGCTGGAACAATCTTGCCCTAAGACAGGGATTATTCCCACAGACTCCTTCTCTTGCTCCTTTCCTCATTTACCTCCCCTCCTCCCTCTTGTCAGAAGACCAAGGCTCTAGGATGTGTGCCTTTTTGAATTAATAATCCTCTCTCTCCTAGGATTACTTCTGCTCCAATTGCTAGGAGCAGTGGAAGGGGGTGGGGTGTCTGGTACAGATGTAGATAAAGTGGAATCCTTCACAGCCATAATCATCTTCTCAAGTTTACTTTGGGAAGCAGAATTAATTTTTTATGCCTTAGCCTTTAATTCCCTGCTAGAGTTAATGTAAGAACAGAAGGCTTCCCAATTTGCCCAGAAAGGGATAGTATGTGGTCCAGGTTTGGTTTCTAATTGTTTCTCCGATGTCACAGAGATTAATGACTCTGAAATTGCTTAAACTTTTTTTAAAGTGTTGTTTGCAGATAAGCCTGCGTAAATCCACCTTTTATTTTTCTTTCCAAGTTTATTATGATAGACATCATGAAGGAATAAAAAAGAAACGTAAGTCACAGTTACTACCCTTTAGTAAATTCAACAGACTATTTGGGGATATATAACAGGGTCAATACTAATTAGACACAACTATATCTTGGAGTTTCTCTAAGAACCATCTCTTCTCTGAGCCTCATAACCACCAGTGAGGAAGAATAAAAAAAGGTTTAGGCCTTAACCAAAAAAGCTTATTACGTACCATCAAAGAAGAAGCTTGGAGAGAGATGAAACTAGAAAAGGCAATCAGAGTTTCATCCCAGAGCACCAAAATTTAGAGAGCACTGATAGAACTCTATGCCTTCAGCAACACAGAGCTTAGTACCTAGTTAGCAAGAATAATTAGCCCCAGCAACCTCACCTATTGTAAGCTCTTCCCTATTCCAGCTCTGCCCTCTTATCAAAAATAACCTCTTACTATCCAGGGGTATTTGTCTCCCTTGAAGAGCTATGTTAAAGTTCTTTTCCTCCACAGGCTTTTGTGGAGAAAGATAATTTCCAAGCTCTCTTCCCACACTCTCTTTCCTCACCGACTATAATAGTCATTATTCTAATATACTGTATACAGTCTGTAAATAGACCAGAGGAATGTAAATAGAGGCAGATAAGAAAGCAAGGAAGGATGAATTAATCAGAGAGATGAAAGATCTAATGTGAACCAAGGTGAAAGGTGACATCCCTTGAAAGCATTCATATAGCACCTATGGTAGCACCATTTACACAAAGAGAATTTCATTAACCAACAGTATCAAAAAGGAGACTATATTCTCCATAGGAAAACTTAACAGATTTAAAATCTAAGAGGAGTCATTAAGTTGAAACACAAATAGAAAAAAATGAAGCATAATTACCAGTTGATTGTGTGGCACCGAGTCCAAATTCCAAAATGCCTGAATTAAAATCTAGCCTCAGACACTTACCTACTATGCAATACTGAGCAAGTCACTTAACCTCTTTCTGCCTCATTCAGTTTCCTTACCTCTAAAATGGGGATAATAATGGCACATACATCCCAAGGTTGTTGTAAAGATAAAAATGAGGTAACATTTGTAAAGCTCTTTGAAAACACTTTAGCGATATCACTTTAGCTGCCAAGCACAAATTATTTTAATCCTGTTGTTCATATCATATAATTTTCCTTGTCTATATAGGACCTCTGAGTTATATAGAGTGCCCAGCATTTTGCCTAGGGAAGTGTTTGGGGTGAGTGGGGTTCAAGTGTATGGAAAGGACTGGGAGGAAGAAGAGGGTCTTTCATTTCCATATTAATCTCAAGGTCAATGTGCCTAGTGCTATCTGAAACCAAATCCAAATTAGTTTATATGGGGAGAATTCATCTGGGCTTTAAAGCTATTATAAAATGCCAGCTATTATAATTATTATTGCTGTAATTGCAATTATCACATTATCTCATCTTCATCTTTTTTGATAGGGTTCAGATAGGTTTTAGGTCTGAGAACAAGTTACTATCCTGCTATTATCTTTTTACATTTAATATTCTGAGCAGATGAATAAAATGATTCCTTTTATAATTAAATATATTAATTGGAATATGATCTCATGTTCTGTAAATTCATTGAAAGCATCTTTGGGACAAGTGTAATAGCATATAAGGAAATTTACCTCATCCTGTTCCCACACGATTTTTTTTCTAGGTCTATATATTTTGAAGACTTTTCAATGGAGATAATGCTAGTTCACTATGGTGATCTATTAAAATATGTTGTTTTACATTTTTATGGATCAATATTAGATCTAAATGTGGGTTACAGTTCTCTCAGGATATAATTTCAATTGAGTTTGCTGATTTTTCAATGATATTTTGGGGTTTGTGTTTGAAGTTAATTTATAAATGATGGCAAATATCTGGCATAATTCTTGCCACCTAATCATGTCTTTCTAAAACTTCAGTATATCCTAATTTTTTGCAGGCTGTACTGATATATTATTTCATTTCTATCATTTCATTGCATAACCAACATCAATCAATAAGTCCAAGCTCATTAATGATGATCTTCCTATACAGTGGCTTGACACTGAATCGCTATTTTAAATTTCTCCATTTCTATAAACAAATTTGCATGACTACCATTTGTTCAATGTTTTCTTGGCAATATGCTATAATGGAGGAAGGTAGGATTGTGGTTGTGATACTCTTCATGGAAGAAGCAAGAAAGCCTACTCCTGGAAAGGCTTAATGACATGGAGAAATCTGGAGTATGCTCAGATATTTTGTAACTAGTTCTGGTCTTTAATCTCAGGGTAAAGAGGAACTTCTATGTTTGACTATGGAGTTGGAACTGGGGTATCTTCAATAAGGCAAGGACTTTCTTGGGACAAACTTTTCTGAATAAGAGAGACACAAACTGCTGAGGGTCTCTAGATTGGAAAGGGGCCTCTTTTCTGGCTTCTATCTCTCTTGTTTTCATTCTTTCTTGCTTCTGGGAGAGGAGATTAGAGTTGACTATGACCTTATGAGTTTCAGGAAGTGAGAAGAATGGACCAATCAAGGTCTAAGAGTGAAATCTATGCTGGATTTACAGCCATCCAGAACAACATAGATGTCTAGAGGAATCATCTTCAAGATCCAGACCAGTGAAACCCAAACTCAACCAGTAACCAGCCAGTCCAACAAAGAATAAAAAGAATCTAGAGAGGCATGACCAATTAACAAGCATTTGAAAGGTAACACCTTTGAATGACAAAACTGTGCTGTATTTGGACATGAACTTTCTGAGGTAAATGCTATGTAGAAACTGAGTTAAGTCTGAGCTCACTCCCACCAGGAATCAACATACTGTAAGGGTTAAATTAGAAGTTCTGACAAAATAAGAAAGCAGCTTTTAATAATTTAAGTTGAATTAAAATAGAGATAGTAAAAGAATATGGTAAAATGAATATAGTAAAGGAGAGAAATATAGGAAAGAGGTAGAGAAAGAAAATGCCCTAATGTCTATACTAGTTATCTTATAACTACCTATAATTACTACTTAAAACTGCCTATATCTACCTATAACTAACAACCACCCAAAAAAATTCCAACCCAATCTAGCCCAATAAAAACCAACCAATCAGTGTTTAATCCAACCCCAATTAGGTCTGTCAACAAAGACCTTTCAAAAAGTTCAAGAAAGAAAAAAATAACCTAATAGCCCAAACCAAAAGCCCCAAACCCCAAAGCCAAAAAGCCCTCTAAAGGCTAAAGCCAAAAACCACTCTCAGTAAGCTCAGGCCCACCTTTATATTCTAGCAACCAAATGCCAACCACCAACCCAACACACAGCAGCCAACTTCCCCACAATTGCCAGCCATGTCAGCAACTGAACAACTGCTGCTCACCCCTTTATACCCTTTTACTCACTTACTTCCTGTCTCTATGGTTCTTCCTTCCTGTCTCTATGGTTTCACCTTCCTACCTCTATGGTTTCCACTTCCTGTCACTGTGGGCTGGTTAATCCTTATATATCTCTATGGTAAGAGGACCTCCAGGTCCCCTGTTAAATTAAAAAAAAGAATAAAGACTTCCTTTTTGCAATACTATGCAAAGATTGGCAAACTATGGCCTGTGGATCAAATCCATCCGACCATCTATTTTTGTATCAACTAGAACTTAGAATGGTTTTTACATTTTAAAATAAGGTTTTATTATATTTTTAAATGTAAAAACCATTCTTAGCTTGCTGTATAAAAAAAAAGGCAGCAGTCTTTTTTTTTTAATTTTTTTAAGAAAAATTTTTCCCATGGTTACATGATTCATTTTCTTGTTCTGTCTCCTCCAACTCCACACCCCCCATAGCTGACACGCATTTCCACTAGTTTCTTCATGTGTCATCGCTGGACGAAGACCTATTTCCATATTATTGATAATTGTTCTAGGGTGGTCATTAACAGTCTATATCCCAAATTATGTCCACATCAACCCATGTGTTCAAGCAGTTGTTTTTCTTCTGTGTTTCTACTCCTGTAGTTCTTCCTCTGAATGTGGGTAGCATTCTTTTCCATAAATCTCTCAGAATTGTCCTGGGTCATTGCATCACTGCTAATACAGACGTCCATTACATTCAATTTTACCACAGTGTATCAGTCTCTGTGTACAATGTTCCTTTCACTCTGCATCAATTCCTGGAGGTCATTCCAGTTCACATGGAATTCCTCCAGTTTATTATTCCTTTGAGCACAATAGTATTCCATCACCAACAGATACTGCAATTTGTTCAGCCATTCCCAATTGATGGGCATACCCTCATTTTCCAGTTTTTTAAGGCAGCAGTCTTGATATGGACTTTTGTTGACCCCTATGCCATAAGGCCCCCTGATTTGGTGTGGTAATAGCATGTTTGTACTTATGATCTTGCTATGTCTTCAGAAGAAATATCCCTTTGTAAAAGCTAGTTGATATTAATTGAAGAAATGGAACTGGAGAATTCATTTCATTCTAATATTGAACCTAAATTATAGGGGCCTGGCCTAAGTCAAGTGTAATCATGCAAGACTGAAACAAAATGAGACACTTCTAAGTCATTGAAAAGTTAACAAAAGGTGATTCATTTAGTCATAGTAGGGGAAGGATATTCAACAAGAATATGCATCAAAAACACTACAAATTGATTCAGCTGACAGAAATCACTCAGGCTTTTAGTTGCTCATTGTGGACTTCTAGCCAACCCTGCAAGAAAGGCTTGAGCTCTCCGTGGAATTTTGGTATTCAACTAACCAAGAAATGATGCCAACATTTTTATTCCCTGAGCCAATCAAGTCTCAAAGACTTGATAAAATGATAAAAAAAAAAAAAAAGCTACTCTTTTAAGGAAAGAGTAGTTTTGTTTTGTTTTTTGCATGGGGGTGGGGTAGTTACAACATTACTACCTCCTCCTTCAAGAGTTTTCTGTTTCTCAATCTTCTATAGTATCATCTTTGAGTGAGACTGAATTATTTATTTTATTGTCTGTATTGCTTTGACTCTTTGTGTTGCTGTAGTAGGAATGATGCTCTTTCCTAGAAAATTATTTTACACACAATAAGAGAAAAACTAACAAAGAACAGAATCAAGAAAGACTAGAAAGCTAAGCCTTGAAATAAATCAAGTTCTAAAAGTGAGAAATAAAAAAAAAATTCAGAACATGCGCAGAAGAGTGTTGGCTAATTTGGTTAGCATGCAAAGTTTATGAAGGAAAGCCTAGAAAGGTAAACTAATGCTAGGCATATGTTTCTTGGCCCTTTTCACATGAGCTTTCTTAATTCTTTTCCTCTCTTCAAATGGAAAACAACATATGGTTATCTTTCTCCTTCTTCACACAAGTTTTCCAAATCATAAAGCAAGAAGAGAAAATTTAAAGGAAAGCAGAAAGATTCTAAAAGAAAAAAGAAAACTATTTAATATCCAAGTCTCTTTTATGTAGGCAGCTCCTTAAATATAACAAAGAAGGGGGAAAGAAGAGTTGCTTTCCAAGACCCTACCACACAGAGGGGACATTCGAGGGAATGGAATTATTTTTTTCTTTCAATGCCAGTCCTAGGCTGAGGAATTCCACTTATCTTTCTCACCTTGAGTAAATTGGGAAAAAAAATCAACGTTGCATTCCAGAGATGAAAGTTCACATTTAATTTTTTTTCCTCACCTAAAACCTTAAGCCCCTAACACCATAAAACATCTATATAGGTTATCAAATGATTGGGTCACATAATCTATGGGAACATTAAAAAGAGGAAAATTGTGCAGAAAAATGGCATGTTGTCTATCTCCCTCCCCCTCCCCCTCCCCTCTCTTTTCTGTCCATGTTTTTGTCATTTCAGGTCAGACATCTGCTCCCCACTTCATAATTCTGAAAAGTGATAAATGCCCCCATGCACCAACTCCCACATCCTACATTTCATTCCCTGTCAATCTGGGGGAGAGCAAATCCACTCTGCTGCCATTCTTTGTCCTATAGGAAAGCCCTGATGTGGAGAATTTGTCTCTATCTTTCTTGTCACACTACTCATGAAGGCCCATTAATCAAACAAGACTACACATTAGTTCCCATGTCAGATTACTAAAAGCAGGGGAAACTTTGATCACTATAGAAGAGAGCTTGGAGTACCTGATAAAGAACACCATAATTTACTCAAACAAGGCTGACCGAGGATTCTTGCCAACCCTAGTGCCATTATTAAAATAGAAAGACAGTTGTAGAATCAAAGAATTTTTTAAAGACTTGCTACAATTGAATTCTTTTCCTCCTAGCACCTGAGCTCATAATTCCTCAAGGAGACTTCAAATTCTTTCTGCCTCACCTTCTCCTGAAGAATCAGACTTCCAATATCTATGTATTGTTTGAGAGTAACCTGAGTCAAATAGAAGCTACAGGTGTTCAGGGACTAGACAGATATTCTATTATTTATCATTTTTTCCCTTTTTAATGCAATGAGCAAAAGGATTAAATACATTATAAATCTATCTACTGGCAGGTGGTACCAAACTCAAAAAATGCCATAGTCACAGGACTAGGATTCATGGAACTATAGATGATTGAGGGAGGAAACATATTTCTGGTGGGTACATTCAAATTAACTATAGAAGATGGAATGGCCATGGAATAAGAGGTAAAACATGGTTATTGATCATCTATTCTTCTGAGAACCGTTGACAGTTTGGCACTTCTCCAGCATTCTCCTTCAGTGTAAAGGAATATATCGACTGGAAGAAAACTTCTTGCAGAATAGAACCAAGATAGTAAGAAACCTTGAGTTTAAACCCAAGTCCTACTGTTGGATTTAAAAATCAGTCTGGCAGTCTACTGAACTATTTCTGGCCTGGACAAGCTACCCCCAGCCCCCAAGGTTTCCCAGCACAGTCTTCCTTATCTCCCCCTATCATAAACCTAAAACTGAAGCTATCTTATCTGATGTCTTGAGGAATGTTTGTCTATGTTTGCCTGCTTTACAATATTTGCCTATTTAATGTATGTTTGCCAAATGCTTCCAGCCCCCTGACCCTGAAACCCCCCTCCCCAGATGCTTCCTGACCACCTGTCCCTGACACTACCTTGATAATTATGTATGTACCAACCCCCTTCCCCAAACATTTCTATATAAACTCTTGGCTGAGAATTCCAAGGGGTCGTTCAGGCATGCCTCTCTGCCTAGCGACCCTAGCTATTATTGCTAGTAAAGAATGAGCCTCTTCTTGCATATTGCATTGTCAGTGTGGTTCTTCCTCTGGCCATGATCGAACCTGGGTTAGGTATTAAAATTTGGGTACAACACTACCATTTACTATTTGTGTGACTATTCAAATAATTTCATCTCCCTGGGTTTCTAATTCCTCCTCTGTAAAATCAGGAGCTTCATAGGTTAAGAGACTTCTTTAGAGATATCCTAGCTTGTTCTCTTGTATTTAGAGAGGAGAAAATTGAGGAAGGGAGGTTATGACTTGTTCATGGTCATATAGCTAGTAAGTATCTAAGGTACAATTTTAAGCCAGGTCTTCCTAATTACACATTCAGTGTTCTATCTACTACACTATGCTAACATTCTCATTGGATAATGTCCTTTCCAGTTTGAACAGTCTATAAGAATATGTCCCATGATTATTGTATAATTAGAAGGTTCATGCCCAAGAGCTTGGCATTACGGGAATTTCTGTGGCCTTCTGAAGGAGATGACTCTGGAAATTCCTGGACTATACCGTAATAATTCCTCATTGTCACAGGAAAACTACAGAGAATTAATTTCTATTCAATATTACCTCCTACAGGCAAATGGAAAATGCCCCTGAGCTAAACTGCATATGTAAATACTGCAAAGCATAGGGTGCAGGGGTTCCCAACTTGGAATATGCATACCCCCAGGGGGTATAAGAATCTTGTCAAGAGGGTATGGAAATATTTGGTAAATAACTATATTAGCCTATTGAAATATTCCAAAAGTAGAAGTTTCAGGAGGAGGAAAAAAATGAATAAATTGTAGAACAGTGAGAAGGTAGAGCCCAACAGGAGAGGGAAGGCACATTCTGATGAAAAAAATGTGGAGGGATAATTCCAACTGACCAAAACCAAATGATTGAGTTTTTTTTAGATACAAAACCCTTTTCATATAGAGGTAGGAAAAAATCAGCAAAAATAATCCAGTGAGAGGTAAACTAATTGATCTCTAAAATTGAAATTCCAGATTGATTTTTTTTAAACCCTTACCTTCTGTATACAATATTGTGTATTGGTTCCAAGGCAGAAGAGTGGTAAGGGCTAGGCAATGGGGGTCAAGTGACTTGCCCAGGGTCACACAGCTGGGAAGTGTCTGAGGCCAGATTTGAACCTAGGACTTCCTGTCTCTAGGTCTGGCTCTCAATCCACTGAGCTACCCAGCTGCCCTCCAGATTGGTTTTTTTAAACATTTACTTTCTGACCTAGTAACAACTTTAGGACAGAAGGGCAAATGGAGTTAAGTGACTTGCCCAGGATCACACAGCCAGGAAGTATCTCCACTGTGCCATGTGGCTGCACCAGATTGATTTTTAATCAATAATCTAACAAATTTTTTTATGAACCCTAAATGTGCTCACAGGCTTTGATACATAGATATCTCTTTCCAAGATTTAAAAAGTCAACCAGCATCTATTAAGTGTTTGCTATGTACTAAATAGTGTGCTATGTTCTGGGCATATAGGAAGCTATAAGCAGAAGAAAGTCTCTTACTTCAAGGAGTTTATATTCTAATGAGCAAAGACAAGGGTCAAGATGGGGAAAAGATGACAATACCCTGAGCAGAGATGTGATAGAGAAATTCCAGAGTTAGAATTTCAATATTGAGAGGAATGAAGAAATAAAACTTTGACTAACAAAAACAGAACTAATTTATTTTCCTATTTTCTTAAACATTTAACAATTTTAGGATACTAAAAAATGTCACATTTTGGAATGTGCCTCCTCTTCCATGAAACCTTCTTTGCTTAAGTCAATAAAAAATGTTCTCCCCTTGGAAGTTAGGTGGTGCAATGGTTGGAATGCTTTTACAGTCAGGAGGACTTGAGTTCATATCTGTCTCAGAAACTTACCAGCTATCTGCACAAAGAGTTGGACACCACTGAAAAAAAACAACTAAAGAAGTAAGGTCCCTTCCAGCTCCACCTATTTCTGAGAACACATACATTGCAATGGATGGTACCAATCAGTACTTAAAAGTATGACTAAGTAAACTAACTTAAAATTTTTGAAAAAAAATAAGCAAGTAATCCAACATAAACACACACACAAAAAAAGGAAATGTTATGATTATAATAACAGATAGTTTGGAGAAGCAGATAAATGTTTCAGGGCCAAATAGCGCTTTAAGTTAAGAGCCCTAGATTGACAGGCTACAGTGAGGAAAGGAGGGGGTAAAACACTCCTGGCTCTCAAACCCCTCCCCCTCTAACTGCTTCTTCTTCAGTTGGTAATGAAGACAGCAATAGGATTCTTCTGGTAAGTTTCTCTTATGGCTGAAACCCCAATAATGTTCCTTTCTTAAATTTATATTCCTCTCAGGTCAGTTAGAGGAGATATATAGAAATTATTTATCTAACTGTTGAGGACAGAGGAAATCTTAAACAGGCAGCCAACAGGATTCAATCAAGAAGTTCAGACTGAATTGTAAGTATCTTCCAAATGATTATCAGGCACAGATTTGAAGGGTAAAAGTTATATTAGGAATTAACAAGGAAAATTATATAAATCCATGAAGGGTTTAGGATAAATGAAAGGTGCCCCTAAACTGTTAAATTGATGCCCCCTTCCTCCTCCTCACTGGAGAAGATGAAGCACTTAACTAAAACTGGCTCTATTGCTATAGATAAATATCTTATTCTCTAATTACTAAATAATTATATAACTATATTAATGAAGAATAGAAATGACAAATAGGCTAACTCTATGAGTAGAAACTACTGGCTTAAGCTACAATGGTTTCTCAGGAGAAACCCCAAGTCAGGAGCAACAAGCAGAGTATCTGCTCACATCCAATCCCACCAATTAACTGTCTTCAACCCTTCTCAACTGCCCCTCACCCAAAGTTCTCCAGGGGGGTCCCCTGGAATTCTGGGTGAGGCTCTCCCTGTACCTTTGCAGGGATTCCATGCTTTGCATCTGCACACAACAGGAAACTGTCATAAATCAAGGTGCACTATAAATCTGTGTATTTTATGAATCTCACTTATATTTTTTACCCAATTTCTGCATAAGACCTCCAGATTTAGGGGCAGCTGGGTAGCTCAGTGGAGTGAGAGTCAGGCCTAGAGACAGGAGGTCCTAGGTTCAAACCCGGCCTCAGCCACTTCCCAGCTGTGTGACCCTGGGCAAGTCACTTGACCCCCATTGCCTACCCTTACCAATATTCCACCTATGAGACAATACACCGAAAGTGCAAGGGTTTAAAACAAAACAAAACAAAAAAAACCTCCAGATTTATATAAGCCAACTGCTTAAATCACTTAGTTTCCAATCAGGTTTTATATCTTGCTGACCTTTTTCCTAAAAGGTGCTTTCCAAAAACACCAATGAGTGCTTTTCTGTAGTTATGCATAAATGGAAAAGCACTGGAGATAAGAAAATTTATAGCAATCAGTGAGCTCCCTCTCAAAATTGGGGTGGAGGAATATTCTCTCTTTATCAACCATTATGTATAATTAGCCAATTTCTAATGTCCCTACCTCTATTCCTAACCCATGTCTGATTCTTTGGCATATAACTGTTTCTTTTTTTCTATCTGTATCCCAAGTGTTTATCGCAATGTATCTGTTATTGGCCAAGATGGCAGAGTAGAGGCAAGGAAGCCTGAATTAATCTGAAAATCCCCTCCAACCAACTTTAAAATAAAGCTTCAAAATAAATACTAGAGTGACAAAACCAACAAAGGGATGGGGTGAGACAATTTTCCTGCAGAAGAAAACTTGGAAAGTAGGGAAAGAAGGTCTGTTTCACTAGAGTGAGAGAGGAACTCAATCTACAGCACAGTCATACCAATGAGCCCAGGGCAGCTAGATACAGTACAGCAACGTCTTGATCCTTCCCTATTGCTTGAGGTTCTGAATCTGGGCCCAGGCCAGGATCAAGACTCTATCTAAACCAACAGCAGACTACCCACACACACACCTACCCCTTGAATTTCCAAACTCCAGGCCAAATCTCCAGTGAGGCATGAACCCCAGAACAAGTCAATAGTGAGACCAAGTCATGACAATATTTCTGGTCCTGCAAGCCAACAGCAAGCCCTGAGGGAAACTGAATCAGCAATTGGAGATGGCTTCAAGAGTTCTTAGTCTACAGGCATGATAACACTTTGAAAGAACTAGATTTGAGGGTAGCAGCAAAAAAATACTGAAATCTAAGATAAGATCCCCTCTGGGATCCCAGACAAAATCTGGGAAAATGAGCAAACATAAAAAATAAAATAAAATAACAAGGAAGAGCAAGGCACAAACTCAGAAAAGGACAATAAGATCAAAGTAGAATGCAAAACTGCAAAACTTCAAAGAAAAATGGGAACTGATGTCAGGTTCTGGAAGAACTTTAAAAAGATTTCAAAAATTAAAAGAAGAGGCAGAATAAAATTGGAAAAAAAGAAATGAAAGCGATGCAAGAAGAAAATAATGTCTTAATAAGCAGGATTGACCAAATAGTAAAAAGAGGTAGAAAAACTCAATAAAGAGAGGAATTTCTTAAAAAGTAGAATTGACCAAATGCAAAAGGAGGTTCAAAAACTCAGTTAAGAAAATAACTTCTTAAAAATTAGAATTGGGCAAATGGAAGCCCAATTATATGATTTTATGAGACAGCAAGAAACCATAAATAAAACATCATCTGCAAATATGAGATTTTTTATTTTTCTCCTGGAAACTTTAATTATAGCTTTTGATTTATTTATACTGGCATTTTACTTGATATAAGGTGATAGCCTTGTTGAATTCCTTTTCCAATCTTAAACTAATCAGTAGTTCCATGTTTGTTTCTAACTGTTTCATCTTGGCCCAGTTGGCTCCTCAGGAGACTAACAAAATGATCTGGTACTCCAATCTCTTTAAGGGCTTGCCAACTTGTGATCCATACAGTTAAAGGCTGTGGTATTTCAATGAAGAAGAAGTAAATATTTTTCTGGAACTACTTTGCTTTTTTTTGTAAAACAGCAAATGTTAGCAGTTTGGTCCCTCGTTCCTCTGTGTCTTTGAAAACTAGCCTGCTTTTCTGATAATTCTTGATTCTAAATTGCTGAAACCTAGTTTGCAGAATCATAAGCATAACTATTGGCATGTGGGCCAAATACAAAACGGACAATTGGTCAAAGTAATTCGAACTTTCTTTGGCAATCCTTCTTAAGGATTGGGACATAAAATGATCTTTTCCAAAGAGTGGCCACTTTTTAGTTTTTTGCATATTGATTACAGCACTTTAACAGTAATCATCTTTTAGGATTTTAAATGATTGTTGATTTCTGCCATCTGCACTACCATTATTAGCAATGCTTCCTAAGGCCAAATTGACTTCATTCTCCAGAATGACTAGCTCTAGATAATAAACCACATTATTGGCGATATTAAGGTCGTTCTCACTTCTCTTTGTCCTCTTTTACTTCTGTTAAGTACCTACAATTTTTGTCTTTTATCATGCCTATTTTTTGACAAATCATTCCCATCATGATTTTCTTGAAGAGATTTGTCTTTCCCATTCTTTT
Source organism: Gracilinanus agilis (assembly GCF_016433145.1). NCBI lineage: Eukaryota > Metazoa > Chordata > Mammalia > Didelphimorphia > Didelphidae > Gracilinanus > Gracilinanus agilis. The sequence goes on from NC_058133.1 coordinate 235,844,575, forward strand.
GTTTTTTGGGTTTGTTGGGGTTTTTTGCATTTCTACTTTAAGAAAAACTTATTTCTCCTTGCCATTCTCTTGAATTCTGCATTCAATTAAGTATACTTTTTCCCTTTTTCTTTTTCTTTTCATTCCCATTCTTTCTTCATCCAATTTATAAAACCTCGTTGGCCAACAATTTTTCTTTCTCACTCAGTTTTCTCCCCTTTGGAATTTTTTTTTGTTACTGTCTCTTACAATATTGTGAACCTCTGTCCATAGTTCTTCAGGCACTTTCCGTAGAGCTTCAGCCATCTATATGGTTTAATGTTTTCCTTATTTTCTGCAATTTAAGACTGAATTTTGTAATAATCTCATGATCTAAGCCACATTCGGCTCTACATCTTGGTATTACTGGTTTTATTGACCAAGAGAGCTTCTCCATTTCTTCTAAAGAAGCCTTGCCAGGTTTCTATGCAATATTGATCTTTATAGAACTGAACTTTCCTGTCATCACCAGACACATTTGCAGCTGAACTTCCTTTCAGTTTTGGTCCAGTCACTTCATTAGTACTTCATTACTACATAACCATTTCATTATAGTTGACCTCTGTTCTTCCCCAGTAGCATGTCAGGCCCCTTTCAACCTGAGGGGCTCATATTTTGGTGTCATATCCTTTATCATTTTAATACTATGGGATTTTCTTGACAAAAATTCTGGAGTGATTTATCATTTCCTTCTCCATTGAAAAACTTTTTATCAGAACTCTCCACTATGACCTGTCTGTCTTGGGTAAGCCAAAATGTTGTAAGCACATAATGTCAACGGGCTACATAAGCCTCTCTACTACAAGAAAGAGTAAACCAGGAATGCATCACAATGTTGGCACATAGCAAATACCTAATAAATGCTAATAAATTCACTCATTCAGTATTTTCTGTACTGCCTATCTAAATTGTTTCCTGAGTCTGTAGCTCCCACTAGTGAGAATTAGCAACTCCTAAACTATGACTGTAAACTGGGACTTATTCTCACTACCGAGGGCTACAACTTTGCTTTTTTTCTTTGGTATATTTTGACTTTACTTGTGTGAAAAATGTTTTGTAATTGTGTTCATATAGATCTTGGGTTTGTGTTGGCAGGTAGACTCCCAAGTATTTTATGTTTGCAGTTATTTTCAATGGAATTTCTCTATCTCTTGCTGCTGGACTTTGTTGGTAATATATAGAAATGTTGACAATTTATGGGAGTTTATTTTGTATTCTGAAACTCTGCTAAAGTTGTTCATCATTTCAACTAGTTCTTTAGTTTATTCTCCATAATTTTCTAAGTATACATCCTATCATCTGCAGAATGATAGCTTTGTTTCCTCATTGCCAATTTTAATTCCTTCAACTTCTTTTTCTTCTTATTGCTATAGCTAACATTTCTAGTACAATATTAAATAATAGTGGTAATAATGGGCATCCTTGCTTCGCTCTGGAACTTATTTGGAAGGCTTCTAACTTATTCCCATTGCAGATGATGCTTACTGATGGTTTTAGAGAACTACTACTTATCATTTTAGTGAATGTTCAATTTATTCCTATGCTCTCTGATATTTTTAACAGGAATTGGTATTGTATTTTGTCAAAAAGCTTTTTCTGCATCTGTTGAGGTAACCATATGATTTCTGTTGTTTTTGTTATTGATATGCTCAGTTATAGTGATAATTTTTCTAACATTGAAACAGCCCAGCATTCCTGATATAAATCTCACTAAGCTGTATTATATGATCTTTGTGATATATTGCTAAAATCACCTTCCTAGTATTTTATAATTATTATACTGGTGACACAGGCATGTATCTTCAACTTACCTCTGCAAAAGTGTATCAGACCGAATATAGATCACGATTCCATTTTATTTCCTTCAGAAGATTTTTACTTTATGTGTCTTCTATCACAGCATGAACAATATGGAAATATGTATTACCTAAAAGTATGAGCATAACCTGTAGCCAAGTATTTACTGTCTTGGGAAGGGATAAGGAGAGTAGGGAGGGAGAAAATTTGAATTCTAAGATGTCAGAAAAAAATTGTCAAAAATTGTTTATACAGACAGCTAAAGAAACTGAGCTCAAGGGAATGGAGGGTGACTTGTCTGAAATCACATAGCTAAAGTCAGAATGTTGCTTGAATTCAACAGTTCTGCCTGCCTAGAAGTCCAGGACTCCTTCCACTATCCCAGGCTCTTTTAGATTGTGGACTCTTACTTTGACACACCAGGATAGGTAGACAGACAAGCAAGTACATCAGATGTCACTGTTTGGCAGCTGATAAAAGTCACTGGTGTTATAATACTAAGTACAGGGTCACTATGATTAGTCTGCAAGGGACCAGAATGCCTCTCCCTGCCCCTCAATAGTGGGTTAAACCCAGGTGGCACCATCTGGAGCTAGAGGGACAGTATTCTTCAAGAGAGAACTGATCCATCAAGGCCAACAACTGTCTCCTCCCCAGAACTCATCAAGGAGAGGTCGACCAATCTTTGTTCTGACTCCTTGCAGACTCCAGCTTTTTCAACTTCACCATCCCTAACTCCAGGCACCTCCCTACCAGGATCAAATACTAACTGCAATATCTCACCTTCCATTCCCTCCATATACCAGCCCACCATGTTTAACTATGAGCGTCCAAAACATTTTATCCAGTCACAGAACACATGCAGCTCCAGACTACAACCTCCAGGGCCAGAGACTTCGACTTTCTCCTCTAGCCAAACCAAACAGTCTTCCATCCTCATCCACCCCCGGCAATGCACGGAGCAAAGATATTCTGCTTCTTCTACAATGAGCTCTCAGATCACAATGTCCTCGTCAGCTTTCCCGACTTCTGGCCAGCAGCTTCCTGGCTCTTCCCTGGGACAAAGAGTGACATCCACATATAACCAGTCCCCTGCCAGCTTCCTCAGTTCTGTATTGCCATCACAACCTGATTATAGTGGCAGCAAAAACCCTGCAACTGTGGAATCCAATTACCAGCAGCCATCAGTCAACCAACCTGTAAATGTTAAGCCAGCCCAAGGAGCACATCCTAAAATGGCACCAAAGACTCCTGATCATGAAATACAAGGATCCAAAGAAGCTCTGATCCAAGACTTGGAAAGAAAGCTTCGGTGCAAGGACAATCTTCTACACAATGGAAACCAACGGCTAACATATGAGGAGAGAATGGCTCGCAGGCTGCTGGGACCACAGAATGCTGCTGCGGTGTTTCAAGCACAGAATGATAATGAATCACAGGACTTAGCACAGCACAACTCAGAAAATGCAAGATTGCAGGTTCCTGTGCCACAGATAAGGAGTAGATCATCTTCAAGAGGAGATACAAATGATCAAGAATCAATCCTGGAGAAATTCTACCCTCCACGTTTTGTTCAAGTGCCAGAGAACTTATCTATAGAGGAAGGACGATTCTGCAGAATAGACTATAAAGTAAGTGGATTACCAGCTCCTGATGTGACATGGTATCTAAATGGAAGACCAGTTCAATCAGATGATTTTCACAAAATGATAGTGTCTGAAAAAGGTTTTCATTCACTCATCTTTGAAGTCGTGAGAGCCTCAGATGCAGGAACTTACGTATGTGTTGCTAAGAATCGAGCAGGAGAAGCCACCTTTACAATACAACTGGATGTTCTTGCAAAGGAGCATAAGAGAGCACCAATGTTCATCTACAAACCACAGAGCAAAAAAATTTACGAAGGGGACTCAGTGAAATTAGAATGCCAAGTTTCTGCTATACCTCCACCAAAGATTTTCTGGAAAAGAAATAATGAAATGGTGCAATTCAATACTGACCGGATAAGCTTGTACCATGATAACTCTGGAAGAATTACCCTGTTGATTAAAGATGCAAACAAGAAAGATGCTGGGTGGTATACTGTATCTGCAGTAAATGAAGCTGGAGTGGTCACATGCAATACTAGGCTGGATGTCGCAGCCCGTCCAACTCAAACTCTTCCAAATCCTAAGCAGTTACGGGTTCGACCAACTTTCAGTAAATACTTAGCACTGAATGGGAAAGGTTTGGATGTGAAGCAAGCCTTTAACCCAGAAGGGGAGTTTCAGCGCTTAGCAGCTCAATCTGGACTCTACGAAAGTGAAGAACTTTAACAGCGTAAGAAAACATGACAAATGCAACTAGTAATCTTCAGTCATTTAATTAAGATCTTTAAAATAAACCCATAGGTGCAGTTAACAGCATATTGCTTTTATTGGGCAACATAACTACTGTACAAAATATTAATCTTTTGACTCTCATACAAACTAATTTTCTGGTGTATTTAAAAAATGGGAAATTTGTGAGTATGAGTTTATAAATGTAGAAGATATCCTGAGATGTGGGTTTTTTAATTCATCATAAATGCTCAATGACTCCTGAATATGAAAGCTGTAGAGCCTTTTTAAACCACAAATAGCGCCAGTAACAAAAGCAGCTCCTTGGTATGGCTTTCTAAAGGCTATGACCTTTAATGACATTAAGGTGTGTTTCAGAAATACTGAAATGTTGCAGATTATCTGAGTGTTCTGGAGCTTATGTTAAAAACCAATAAAAATTTAAATATAAAAAAATTGTTTATACATGTAACTGAAAAGAATAAATAAAAGAAAAAATGCACTCCACCTCAGATCATATTTACCTATGCAACCATGAGCCAAGACTATAAATTTAGTTAACCTGTTCTCACATATCATGTAGTCAATGAAACTCTCTAAGAGCCCAGCCTCCTAACTCCTAAACCACTGTTTTTTCCACTAAACCATATTGTTCCCTTGAACATGTAGAATTGGTTGACCTCTGGAGGGTTAACATAGCCCCATTATTTCTGATGTCATTAACTGCAGCATAAGATCTTTGTATTCCACCAGTTCAAACACAAAGGGTTCTGAAGCTGACTTGTATATGTAGGGGTGATTCACAGAAAGAAGATTAATAGAAAAGAAAACATAAGAACCTGATATCAGGCTCTAGATGAGGGAAAGAAAATAGGAGCATATAGACAGAAATAGATTGCATCAAATGTAGAAAACTGGTAATGAAAAGATGCCTTCTCTCTCATCACCTTCTTCGTTGGTATAAAAAGCAGGAGAGGGGGCAGCTGGGTAGCTCAGTGAATTGAGAACCAGGCCTAGAGATGGGAGGTCCTAGGTTCAAATCTGACCTCAGACACTTCCCAGCTGTGTGACCCTGGGCAAGTCACTTGACCCCCATTGCCTACCCATACCACTCTTCAGCCTTGGAGCCAATACATAGTATTGACTCCAAGATAGAAAGTAAGGGTTTAAAAAAAATAAAAATAAAAATAAAAAGCAGGAGAAGGAAAAGTCTAAGAAAATAAGATAGAAATATCATTAGTAATCATAACTATGCATACAAATAAGATGAATTCATTCATAAAATAGAAGAAGATAATAATAGATTAGAAAGCAGAATTTAACAATAAGTTGTTTACAACAAACATACTTGCAACAATGAGATTCAAACAGAGTTAAAAAATAAGGTGTTATGGCCAAATCTATTATGCATTAGCTGAAGAAAAAATTTAAGAATTCTGATCAAGACAAAGACAAACCATAATTCCAGAACTCAGTAATGAAGCATGTGACCCATCTCTCAACAAAGAAATTTTCATAAGATAAATATGAAGAAGCATGAAGAGATTTACATGACTTGATATAAAGTGAAGTAAGTAGAAACAAAAAAAGAATATACACAATGTCTACAACAACGTAAATCAAAAGAACCAGAATAAAGCAACCAAAAGTGAATGTTATAAAAAGAAAAAATACAATCCCACAGAAGAAATATGAGGAGGCACTCCTCTCCTACTCATTTGCAGAGGTGGACAGCTCTCAAATGTTGTATGTCACATATATTTTAATTTTTTTATATTAAGTGGTCTTTCTGATCATTCTTTTCTTCTTTTTCTTTTTTCTCTCTTTAAAAAATTGTATTTATTACAAAAGATGGCTCTCTGGGAAGGGAAGAAGATAGAAAGATCCTGGGAGAAATTCTGAACATGTAAAAAACGAAAGAAATCTATAATAAATGTATTTTTTTAAAAAAAGAAATGAGGGTTATACCTTGTTGGTAGCTTTTTCTGCACTTATTCTTTAAATCAAATGGTTTTTATTATGTTTAATATTTTTTATAATATTGAATCAACCATTCAACCCTGATGTAAGTTCAGCTTGGTCAGATGAATGAATTTGGGGATTACTTGTAGTCTGTTTGTCAGGATTTTATTTAAAAATTTAATTGATGATATGTATCTATAGATTTCTGTCTTTGCTTTATCCATCCATAGTTTAGATATAAGAACTATATTTGCCTCATAAATAGATTTTGATAATTAATTTTCATGCTGTTTTTAAGATTAATTTCTAAAAAGTAGCTGTTAACTCTTTCTTTATAAATCCATTTGCATAAGAAGATATTGATGTTTTTTCCTTTTCTGAAAGTTCTATTTCCTTTTCAGAGATTGGATTGTTAATATTTCAATTAGCTGTTCTGTTATTTTGCATATTTAAATTTTTATAATCTATTTCTTTTGGATTCTTAGTTATCTAGCATATATATATATATAAGAGGTTTTGAAAAAACCTTTTATTTCTTCTGTGTTTGTTTTATTTTTTTATTTTGCTAATTTGATTTTCCTCTATTTTTTTTTATTTTAAACCCTTAACTTCCGTGTATTGACTTATAGGTGGAAAAGTGGTAAGGGTAGGCAATGGGGGTCAAGGGACTTGCCCAGGGTCACACAGCTTGGAAGTGTCTGAGGCCGGATTTGAACCTAGGTTCAATCTCTAGGCCTGGCTCTCAATCCACTGAGCTACCCAGCTGCCCCCGATTTTCCTCTATTTTTAATCAGTTTGTCAAAAAGTTTTGTTGGTGGTGGTGGTGATTGTATTTTCAGAGAACAAACTTTTAGTTTTATTACTTTTATGTTTTTGTGTTTCCAATTTATGTATTTCTCCTCAGTTTTCAGGATGTATAATTTTAGTTTTGTGGGTTTCGTTTGCGCTGACTGAATTTTTCAAAATTTGCATTTATTTGCTTGTTACATTAAAATACCAAAGTAACTCCTTCCCTCTCCTCCTCCTCCTCCCATTACAAAAGGCATCATTTGACAAAAGATCTATGTATATATAAAACAATGTCTTGCTTATTTCTATTTATTAATTCTTCCTCTGTAAGTGTACCTACACAAGACATTCTTCAAATAATATTTCTATTATATAGTTGGAAAATCTTGAACCCCTGGAACTGCATTGCCCAGGATTCCTTTCTGTATTATCCACAATTCCTTTTCCTTTCTATTTACGTGTGTCTTTTGCATGATAGTATATAAGTTTTGGGTAACTTCCCTCTCCCTCTCTCTTCCACATGAATTGTCCTAGGACAACAAGGACCGGTCACAAGTCAATTCACCTGGAAGAGAGAGGGAGAGGGGCATGACCCAAAATTTATATTCAATTGTCCTACCCAAATTTTAATACCTGACCCAGGTTCAATCATGAGCAGAGGAAGAATCACATGGACAATGCAATATGCAAGAAGAAGCTCATTCTTTACTAGCAGTAATAGCTAGGGTCCCTAGGCAGAGAGGCATGCCTGAACTGACCCCTTGGAATTCTTAGCCAAGGGTTTATATAGAAATGTTTGGGGAAGGGGGTTGGTCAGGGTAGTGTCAGGGACAGGTGGTCAGGAAGCATCTGGCAAGAGGGGTTTCAGGGTCAGGGGTCAGGAACCATTTGGCAAACATTCATTAAGTAGGCAAACCTTGTTAAGGAGGTAAACATAGGTAAACATTCCTCAAGAAGGTAAATATTCATCAGATAAGATAACTTTAGTTTTAGGCTTATGATAGGGGGAGATAAGGAAGACTGTACTGGGAAACATTGGGGGTTGGGGGTAGCTTTACCAGGCTAGAAATAGTGCAGTAGTCTGTCAGACTGATTTTTAAGTCCAACATTCCCTACTTTTTCTTTTGATCCTGAGGAATCATCCTCAGGTTGTCCTTTAAAGATTAGTGTCAGCACACACTGTATCAAGGATGGGGGTTGTTTGGTAATACTGACACAGGACCATAAGCTGAATGGTGTTAATTCATTCCTTTACAAAAGCTGCTAGTTGGTTAAAAATAAGGGGAAGGGTACATAGTGGAAGGAAAGGAATTTTCCTGCCTATAGTTTGCCTGAATAAAAGACTTTTTCACTATGGGGGTACCATGTTCTATGCTGTCTCTGGGGTACAATGTCCCACAAGATCCCATGCCGTCTCCCCTCCCCTCCTCCAAATGTCTAAGGGAAGAGGGCTGATGGTTTCAATCTTCTGTAGCTTCTTCAAGCTGAGAAGGGGTGTAGAATCTCTGAGAGGGGGAACAGGAGGAGGAGCTGTGAGCACAGGGTCTTCAGGGGTGTCTGCAGTGAATGCCAGGGTTCCGAAGGCTTGGAGACCAGAGACTGTTTCCCCAGACTGACAGACAGGTCACAAGGGGGAACATCCGTCCCTAAGACAGAACCCAGGCCTGGGGCAAAAATGAAAACACCAGATACGAAGAGAGAAAATTAGCACAATAGAAACTGATAATAAACATTAGCATTTGGGTATCTTAGCCAACAGATTTTATCCCAAGAAATTATCCTCTTACAGGAATTGAACCTTTTAGGAAATTTGATCCCTAAGTTACTTGCAGAGTTGGCCTGTGATGTTTCTGCTAAAGAATATCCTTTTGCAAAGCCCACATTAATATGGCATCTATAAATACTTGAATAACAACACTTTACAGATAAATTTCTTTATCCCAGATCCTGGAGGAAATCCAGAAAGCCCTGGGTTATTTCCAAGGTCAAGATCCAAACTTCAGTTGTGGTAAATTAAGGCTGCAAGCTACAAGTCATCTATCACTAAACTTCGCCTACTTCTCAAAGTGTGTTCCCTAACAATTTGATAATTTTCGATTATTAACCCAATAGGTTGTTTGGGGAGATGGAAACATTAATTTTACAATTTGTATTAAGTGCTGACTATGGGAACTTGCTCCAAAAAGGGAAGGTAGATAGGAAAAACATTTCCTCACGTCCCAAGGGACACATAGTGAGGGGCTCCATGTACAGGCCAAAGCTGTCACTGGCTCATGCCATCCTTATGTCACTCAAGCATTAGTAGACTAGATGCTCAGAAGAGGTCCAGTCCAAGTTGAGCCCTAGAATTGCCTCTCTAACCACCACAGAACATTCTCTGTCTTTTGCACTATATCACCACTGGATCCCAGAAGACTTTTCCTTCCTTAAAAGACAAGTTTTTCCCATTACAGCTCAGAGAAATTCTGCTAAGCAGCAGTCTGAAAACAATTTCCATACCCTCAAACAAGCCTTTCACCTCCCTACCAGGTTGATCACTCAGTTATTCTTACATATTTTGGCAATAATTAACATATCACATTTTAGTCACAAAACCTGAATTAAGGAACAGGAGTGCTGGATTAAGTAGCTCCACAGTAAATATAAATCAGGGTTGTATCGTCTCCTTTACCTGGGCCATCTGAAAGACTAAGACAAGCCATACAGGAATCTCTTTAGTGTAACTTTCAAGAGAAATTCCAGAACCATTTCTGATTTTCCCAACACCATATACACTAACTTTAGAAATTATCCCCAGGTCAAGGATCCAATTATAAGAGTAGTACATCTATCTATTCTCTTTCACCTCCCTATCTGTTCTCTTTCATCTCTCCTTCTCTCTCCTTATTCCTCTTTCTTTTTCCCTCAAACTCTCTGCTTAAAAGGCAGAACACAACCTCCATTTACCCATCATGAATCTGCATACTCAGGACATTCAAGTCTCTCTTTCTCTATCTATTACTCTTTACTTCTTCTGGCTTCTCCTTTACCATTATTGCAAAAAGAGGAAAGGTACTATATTTAATTGCATGTAATCCTATTAGCTTCCTGGGCTGGTCAAATTTTCTTGGTAATTTCATACAGTTTGCATATCATACAACCTTAACCTATTCAGGTGGAAAACTTAATTGTCTTTATAGTCCAAATGCATACATATTTTGTATTCATTCATTATTACTTTCTAGCAATTTGAGTCTAAACGCATGTTAATCTCTTGATCACAAATTCCATCTTATACATTGTACACATTTTTACCAAATTTTCAGTACCTGTATTATTAAAACCCATGCACAGATTAAACACTTTAAAAACTTCTTGTGTGTCATATGATTACTTGTTGCTAGTTCTGACAGCACATACGTTAAAAAAAAAATCTCATTTGAAAAATCCCAAAATTAAATTCTAGAATAAGTTCTCAATAATAACATTCAACTTTTTCTGAATGACTTTTACATTTACAAAGTAGCCAGTACAATTTCTTTCCTTATAGAATAATCATTCCCTCTCTGTGTCAGGCTGGCTATTATTCACATTTAGACAATTCTCAATTCACTGAAATCAAGGCTTAACAAACTTCTAATCATGAGTTTTTGTGCTCAATAAAATCTGGTTACTATTTCACATTTGACTGACAAACAGTTACCACAATAAATAAAATTACATTGTACCATATCAAAAATCATTAGCAATCCTCAACCCTTAAAATCAGATCTTAAGTGAAAAATGCCTCTAATTGTGAAGCAAAATCTCCCTTTTCTACTCTGAATTTTTCTCTTTTTCACTCATTTGGGGGCCCATCCAAAGGAAGAAAGAGGAAAAATCATTGAACAGATATTTGCTTTTGTCCTCTGCTGAGGATTTTTGACTGTGGGAAGTTCAATCTTTCAAATCCCCCTCTTTTTGTAATGTCCAACTTAAGAATTCGTAGAGATGAGACTGTGACAAAGACAACAATAAACAGAAATATACAACCTTATGACAAGCATGCTTTAAAAGAAAAAATCAGTTCTTTAGGATCCAAAGAAATATTTGCAGTGAGAAAACTCATTAAAACAGTTTCAGCACACTGTCCCTTTAACTGAGAAAGCTGTGCTGAGCTCAGGTACTGTGATCTGACTGGCGTCCCCTAACTTTCCCTGTGCTTTACACTCTGATTGATCTAACCTGTCTCTCTTTTTGGCTGTGATTTCTAATAAAATGCTTCTTGTAGCACCTAAACAAACTGCTATCTGTTTCCAGTGGGGGTCGGAAGTGAGTTGTTCATTAGGCTGGCTGTGTTTCTTAAGGAAAGAACTTTGAACTTTCAAATCCCCTCCTACTCAGATGTTAAATCTGCCACTGAGTCTGGGAGGTTTGTTTAAAATCCCCTCCCTATTGAAATGTTAAGTCTGCTGCCCCAGCAGCACAGTTTCTCCAGTAGAAGGTTAGAAATGTAGATGGGGGAAAGGGGAATTGCAGAATGTTTGCAGTTTTCCCCTCTGAACTCACCTTGAGGCTGGGGAAACCAGCAAGCACCAGGTTGTCTCACCCTGGCTCATGATAAGGACAGAAATAACACCAAAGACACAGACACAGACAGTACACACAAAAGACTGACTAAGGATGGTTTAAACCTGACAGATTCCTGACTGGCCAAGACAAACACAAGACAAACATGTGTATGCTCACACTCACTTGCCTAGGGGAGCCCAGACTGGTCCCAAACAATTAAAGTGGGGATCCTGCCTCAGTCCTCTCTCTCCTCCCAACCGGCAGTGTGTCCACTAGCCTTCCTCAGGGGACTCAAACCCCTGACTTGGGGGGGGGGGGGAACACAAACTACAAGAAAATCCAGATGGACTTGAACCAACTGGATGGACTCCAAAGACAGGACCCAAACCTTTTGCTTTGGGGCCCTGTGAGGCCTCAAACCTCACCAGTTCCTGTAGTAATTCCAAGGGAATAGGGAGATCAATTGGTCTACGTGGCCTGCCAGTCACACACCTCACTCACTCCCAGGGCTTCCGACCTTTGCCCTCACGGGTCAAAAAGGAACTGCATACTTTCCCCAGTCCTCACTCAGAAACAGGTAGAAGGGGTGCCCATGGCTGAAAAGCTTGGCTTAGGTTTCTCCATATAAACCCCAGAGCAGTGGGGCAAGCCGAACCACTTACCTGTATGCTTACCAGGGCATTACCTCCCCCATCAATTCAATCACACATACACACACATGTAGAAGGGGGCCTGTGGTAGGCTTCCTCTTCATACAATGCAAGCACACATTCACACAACCACATACACAGGCCACCCAACCCCAGATCTCCTCACCCTCTTGGCTTTTCTGGCAGTGGATCCTTTCCTGGCCATCCCTCATATGTTGTACCAAAATTTTAATACCTAAACCAGGTTCAATCATGACCAGAGGAAGAATCACACTGACAATGCAATATGCAAGAAGAGGCTCATTCTTTACTAGCAATAATAGCTAGGGTCCCTAGGCAGAGAGGCATGCCTGAATGACCCCTTGGAATTCTTAGCCAAGGGTTTATATAGAAATGTTTGGGGAAGGGGGTTGGTCACGGTAGTGTCAGGGACAGGTGGTCAGGAAGCATCTGGCAAGAGGGGTTTCAGGGTCAGGGGTCAGGAACCATTTGGCAAACATTCATTAAGTAGGCAAACCTTGTTAAAGAGGTAAACATAGGTAAACATTCCTCAAGAAGGTAAATATTCATCAGATAAGATAGCATCAGTTTTAAGCTTATGATAGGGGGAGATAAGGAAGACTGTACTGGGAAACATTGGGGGTTGGGGGTAGCTTTACCAGGCTAGAAATAGTTCAGTAGTCTGTCAGACTGATTTTTAAGTCCAACACAATCACGCAAAAGACACACATTAATAGAAAGGAAAAGGAATTGTGGGTAATACAGAAAGGAATCCTGGGCAATGCAGTTCCAAAGGTTCAAGATTTTCCAACTATACAAACACTGTCTATAATGTTCTCTTGGTTCTACTCATTTTACTCTTCATAATTTGATGTACATTTTTCCATTTTTTAAAAATTAATCTGCTCATTATTTCTTATGGTGCAATAGTATTCCATTACAATCATATGCTACAAGTTATTTAGCAATTTCACAGTTGATAACTTTTATAGTGCTGTGATACAACAGCAACAATAATAATAATACCTAGCATTTATACAGCTCTTTAAGAGTTGCAAATATTTTACAAATATTATCATTGATCCTTGCAACTAACCCAGGAGGTAAATGCTATTATTATCCCCATTTTATATATGAAGAAACTAAAACAGAGAGAGGATAAGTGACTTGCCTCGGGTCATACCACTAGTAAGTAAATGTCTGAGGCAGAATTTGAATTTGGGCCTTCCAGATTCCAAGTCCTATACTCTATCCCAGTGATTGCCAAAGGAGCGCCATTTCTCCTAGGTGGGTGCTGCAGAGATCCAGGGAGGTGGTGATGGCCACAGGTGCATTTGGGGGCAGTGAATAACTGTAAGGGGTTAGTGATAGTATGTTACAGAGGGCACTAAGTAATATTTTTTCTGGAAAGGGAGCGGTAGGCCAAAAAAGTATGAGAACCACTGCTCTATCCACTATGCCACCTAGCTTCTGTTCTAAAAGATTTTGTTTAGTATTTTTATTTTTTTATATTTGTAATTTTGCTGCATAAGCACATGTGGTCTGTTTTTTCTAAGCACTCTGTGATTCACAGAAATATATATTCTGTCATGTTTTAAATTCCAAAGGTACCAAAAATCTTCTAGCTAGATTCTCCAACAATTTATTCATTTTTCTATTATCCCTTTTTTATTGTTATTTTACATTTTATTTATTTTTTAGAACATTTTTCCATGTTTCCATGATTCATTTTCTTTTCCTTTCCGCTCCCAGAGCTGACAAGCAATTACACTGGGTTGTACAAATGTTGTTAGTGCAAATATTATTAAACCATTTTATTGATGAGGAAACTGAGGCTCAGAGAAATTAAATTACTTTCATATAGTCAGATAGCTTGTAGGTGACAAACAAATAATAGTCATTAGGACTCCTTTTTTTTTTTTTTTTTTTTGCCTTTAACTTCTGTTTTAGAATTGAAAACTAAATATCTGCTACACGGCAGAGGAAAAGCAAGGGCCAAGCAATGGGGGTCCAATGTCTTGCCCAGGGCCACATAGCTAGGAAGTGTCTGAGGTCAGACTTGAATCCAGGACCTCCCAACTCCAGGCTTGACTTTCTCTCCACTGAGCCACAAAACTGTCCCTCCTTCAACTCTTAAACTCAAGCAATTGCCATATGCTGTCGATATGATAGTTTCATATTTCAGTGGACTCTAAAAACTCTCTGTTCATGTTCTTTGGACATTTTTCCATTAGGCAATGGATGTTGTTTTTACAAATCTGATTTAATTCTTTACATATTTTGGATATAAAATTTTTATTAGACAAATTTGCTGCAAATTTTCCTCCCTAGTTACCTGTTTCCCTTATAGTTTTAACTACATATTTGTACAAAATTTTAAATTCTTTTTTGTAATCAAAATTGCTTATTTGGGGGTAGCTAGGTAACACGGGAGTAGGGAGGACCTAGGTTCAAATCTAGCCCCAGACAAATTTCCCTGCTGTGTGACACTGAGCAAGTAATTCAACCCCAATTGCCTAACCCCAGCCACTCCTCTGCCTTAGAATTGAACATTTATTAATATTTATACTTTAGAAAAGTTAACATGGTTACATGATTTATGCTCTTACTTTCCCCCTCACCCCCCGAACTCCCCCTCTCTGCTGGCCAATATGTATTTCCACTGGTTTTAACATGTGTCATTAATCAAGACCTATTTCCATATTGTTGATAGTTGCATTGGTGTGGTACTTTCGATCCTCAATCATGTCCTCATCAACCCATGTATTCAAACAGTTGATTTTCTTCTGTGTTTTCTCTCCTGCAGTTCTTCCTCTAAACGTGAGTAGCATTCTTTACCATAAGTCCCCCAGAATAGTCCTGGGTCATTGCATTGCGGCTAGAATAGAAGTCCATTACATTCTATTTTACCACAGTATATCAGTCTCTGTGTACAGTGTTCTTCTGGCTCTGCTTCTTTCGCTCTCCATTATCCTGGAGGTCTTTCCAATTCACATGGAATTCCCCCAGTTTATTATTCCTTTTAGCACAATAGTATTCCATCACCAGCATATATCACAATTTGTTCAGCCATTCCCCAATTGAAGGGCATACCCTCATTTTTCAGTTCTTTGCCATCACAAAAAGCGCAGGCTATAAATATTTTTGTGCAAGTCTGTTTATCTATGATCTCTTTGGGGTACAATCCCAAGAATGGTATGGCTGGATCAAAGGGCAGGCATTCTTTTATAGCCCTTTAAGCATAGTTCCAAATTGCCAGCCAGAATGGTTGGATCAGTTCACAACTCCACCAGCAATGCATTAATGTCCCAATTTTGCCACATCCCCTCCAACATTCATTAGTCTCCCCTTCTTTCATTTTAGCCATTCTGTTAGGTGTGAGGTGATACCTCAGAGTTGTTTTGATTTGCATTTCTCTAATTATTAGAGATTTGGAACACTTTCTCATGTGCTTATTGATACTTTTGATTTCTTTACCTGAAAATTGCCTATTCATGTCTCTTGCCCATTTTTCAATTGGGGAATGGCTTGATTTTTTATACATTTGCTTTAACTTCTTGTATATTTGAGTAATTAGACCCTTGTCAGAGTTTTTTGTTATAAAGATTTTTTCCCAGTTTGTTGTTTCCCTTCTGATCTTGGCTACATTGTTTTGGTTGGTACAAAAGCTTTTTAGTTTTATATAATCAAAATAATTTATTTTACATTTTGTAATTTTCTCTTACTCTTGCTTGGTTTTAAAATCTTTCCTTTCCCAGAAATCTGACAAGTATACTATTCTGTGTTCACTTAACTTATTTATACTTTCCCTCTTTATATTCAAGTTATTCACCCATTCTGAATTTATCTTAGTGTAGGGTGTAAGATGTTGATCTAAATCTAATCTCTCCCATATTGTTTTCCAAATTTCCCAACAGTTTTTGTCAAATAGTGGATTTTTGTCCCAAAAATTGGGCTCTTTGGGTTTATCATATACAGTCTTGCTGACGTCACTTACCCCAAGTCTATTCCACTGATCCTCCCTTCTGTCTCTTAGGCAGTACCATATTGTTTTGATGACTGCTGCTTTATAGTATAGTTTAATATCTGGTACTGCTAGGCCCCCTTCCTTCACATTTTTTTTGCATTATTTCCCTTGATATTCTTGATCTTTTGTTATTCCAAATAAACTTTGTTATAGTTTTTCCTAATTCAGTGAAAAAGTTTTTTGGTAGTTTGATAGGTATGGCCCTAATAGGTAAATTAATTTGAATAGAATGGTCATTTTTATTATGTTAGCTCGTCCTACCCATGAGCAATCAATGGCTTTCCAATTGTTTAGATCTAGTTTTATTTGTTTGGAAAGTGTTTTGTAGTTGTTTTCATATAATTTCTGTGTTTGTTTTGGTAGATAGATTCCCAAGTATTTTATGTTATCTAGGGTGATTTTAAAAGGTGTTTCTCTTTCTAACACTTGCTGTTGTGATGTGTTGGAAATATATAGAAATGCTGATGATTTATGTGCATTTATTTTGTTTCCTGCAACTTTGCTAAAGTTGTTGATTATTTCTACAAGCTTCTTAGTTGATTCTCTAGGATTTTTTAAGTAGACCATCATATCATCTGCAAAGAGTGATAGCTTAGTCTCCTCATTGCCTGTTTTAATACCCTCAACTTCTTTTTCTTCTCTAATTGCTACCTCTAGTGTTTCTAGTACAATGTTAAATAATAGAGGAGATAATGGGCATCCTTGTTTCACTCCTGATCTTATTGGAAAGGCTTCTAATTTATCCCCATTGCATATGATGCTTGTTGATGGTTTTAGGTATATACTGTTTATTATTTTTAGGAAAGGACCTTCTATTCCTATACTTTACAGTGTTTTCAACAGGAATGCGTGCTGTATTTTGTCAAAGGCTTTTTCAGCATCTATTGAGATAATCATGTGATTTTTGTTTGTTAGACTGTTGATATGGTCAATTATGTGGATGGTTTTCCTAATGTTGAACCATCCTTGCATTCTTGGTATAAATCCCACCTGATCATGGTAGATGATCCTCTTGATCACTTGCTGGAGTCTCTTTGCTAGTATTCTATTTAAGATTTTTGCATCTATGTTCATTAGGGAGATTGGTCTATAATTTTCTTTCTCTGTTTTTGATCTCCCTGGCTTTGGAATCAGTACCATATTTGTGTCATAAAAGGAATTTGGTAGGACTCCTTCTTTGCTTATCATATCAAATAATTTGTATAGTATTGGGATTAGTTGCTCTTTGAATGTCTGATAGAATTCACTTGTGAATCCATCAGGCCCTGGCGATTTTTTCTTAGGGAGTTCTTTGATGGCTTGTTCAATTTCTTTTTCTGATATGGGATTATTTAGGTATTCTATTTCTTCTGCTGTTAATCTAGGCAGTTTATATTTTTGTAAATATTCATCCATATCTCCTAATTTGTTATATTTATTGCCATATAATTGGGCAAAATAGTTTTTAATGATTGCCTTAATTTCCTCTTCATTAGAGGTGAGGTCTCCCTTTTCATCTTTGATACTGTCAATTTGGTTTTCTTCTTTCCTTTTTTTATTAGCTTGACCAGTACTTTGTCTATTTTATCTGTTTTTTCAAAATACCAGCTTATAGACTTATTTATTAAATCAATAGTTCTTTTACTTTCAATTTTATTGATTTCTCCCTTGATTTTTAGTATTTCTAATTTAGTTTTCATCTGAGGATATTTAATTTGCTCACTTTCTAATTTTTTAAGTTGCATGCCCAATTCATTAATCTCTGCCCTCCTTAATTTGTTAATATATGCACTCAAGGATATAAATTTCCCCCTGAGTATTGCCTTGGCTGCATCCCACAGAGTTTGGTAGGATGTCTCATCATTGTCATTCTCTTCAATGAAATTGTTGATTGTTTCTATGATTTCTTCTTTGACTAGCTGGTTTTAGAGAATCATATTATTTAATTTCCAATTAGTTTTTGATTTGCCTGTCCAGGTGCCCTTACTAATTATTATTTTTATTGCATTATGATCTGAGAAGGTTACATTTATTATTTCTGCTCTTTTGCATTTGTTTGCAATGTTTCTATGCCCTATGACATCGTCGATCTTTGTGAATGTACCATGTGCAGCTGAAAAGAAGGTGTATTCCTTTTTGTCCCTATTCATTTTTCTCCACATATCAATTAAATCTAATTTTTCTATGACTTCATTCACCTCTTTCTTATTTATTTTTTGGTTTGATTTATCTGCATCTGAAAGAAGAATATTTGGATCTCCCACTACTATGATTTTACTATCTATTTCCTTCTTGTGCTCTGCCAGTTTCTCCTTTATGAATTTGGATGCTATGCCACTTGGTGCATACATATTGAGCAGTATTATTTCCTTATTGTTTATACTGCCTTTAATCAGGATGTAATGACCTTCCCTGTCTTTTTTAATCATATCTATTTTTACTTCGGCTTTGTCAGAAATCATAATAGCCACTCCTGCCTTCTTTTTCTCATTTGATGCCCCAAAGATTTTGCTCAAGCCGTTAACCTTAAACTTGTGTATGTCCACCCACCTCATATGTGTTTCTTGTAGACAACATATGGTAGGATTTTGGTTTCTAATCCACTCTGCTATTTGCTTCTGTTTTATGAGCAAGTTCATCCCATTCACATTCAGAGTTATAATTATCAG
This sequence comes from Gracilinanus agilis, assembly GCF_016433145.1. Taxonomy (NCBI): domain Eukaryota; kingdom Metazoa; phylum Chordata; class Mammalia; order Didelphimorphia; family Didelphidae; genus Gracilinanus; species Gracilinanus agilis. Next base: position 235,863,311 of record NC_058133.1, read on the forward strand.
TGGTGCATTCGCTGACATTTTTGTATCCTCCCCTAGTCCCACCCCTTCTTCTTACACTATTTTCTTTTAAACCAGTGGTTTGCTTTAAGCCAGTAACCCTTGTCCCCTCCCTTGATTAACTTCCCTCTCTACCACCTACCTTATTATTCCTCTCTTTTTATTTTTAAGGCCTAATGAATTCCCTTCCCCTTCTTCTCCCCTCCCTTTTTTGACCTCCCCACTCCCCTGCTCCCCTTGGTTTATGCCTTTTGACTTTCTCAGTACGGTTAGATAGAGTTTTATATCCCAATGGATAATATAGCTACTCTTCCCTCTCCGGGTTGATTACACTGAGAGTAAGGTTTAAATATTACCTCTTAATGCTCTCTTCCTCTCCTTCTTATAATAGTATTTGTCCCCTCCCCTTCCCATGCCCTCTTTGTGTGTGATAGATTATCCTATTTTTCTCATTCATTCAAGTTTCTCTTGGTGTCCTCTACTATTCAACCTCCTCTTTCCCACCCCCCATATCATGTTAGACCATTTAGTATTCCAACCTCTCCCTATGTATAATTCTTCTGATTACTATAATAGTGAATACTATAATAGTGAATAGAGTTCACTACAGAGAATTATACATAACATTTCTCCACATAGGAATACAAATAATTAGATCTTATTGAAGCCCTTAAAGAGGCAAATTTAAAAAATACGAGTTTTCTTTCTTTTCCCTCTGTTTCTTATTTACCTTTTTTATGTTTCTCTTGATTTTTGTGGTTGGATGTCAGACTTTCCATTTAGTCCTGGTCTTTTCTATGCAAATACTTGGAAATCTTCAATTTTGTTAAATGCCTATACTTTCCCCTAGAAGTATATAGTTAGTTTTCATGGGTAGGTGATCCGTGGTTGTAGACACAGTTCTCTTGCCTTTCTGAATATCATATTCCAAGCTTTGCGAACTTTTAGCGTGGAGGCTGCCAGATCCTGTGTGATCCTGATTGGTCCTCCTTGATATTTGAATTGTCTCTTTCTGGGTTTTTGTAAGATTTTTTCTTTTACTTGGAAGCTCTTGAATTTGGCTATTATATTCCTGGGGGTTGTCGTTTCATGGTCTAGTGTAGAGGGTGATCTATGGATCCTTTCAATGTCTATATTGCCCTCTTGTTGTAGCACTTCAGGGCAATTTTGCTGAATAATTTCTTTTAGTATGGAGTCCAAATTTCTATTAATTTCTGATTTTTCAGGAAGACCAATGATTCTCAAATTGTCTGTTCTAGATCTGTTTTCTTGATCTGTCAATTTCTCATTGAAATATTTCATGTTTCCTTCTATTTTATCAGTCTTTTGACTTTGTTTTATTTGTTCTTGCTGTCTTGATAGATCATTGGCTCCTACTTGCCCAATTCTTGTCTTTAGAGACTAGTTTTCTGCTATAAGCTTTTGATTTTCCTTTTCAGTTTGGTCTGACCTATTTTCCAGCTGTTTGATTTTGGTCTCCAATTTGCTTATTAATTCTTTTGATTTGGGGGCATCTTTTTCTAATTGCCCAATTCTAGCCTTGAGAGACTTAATTTTGGCTACAATCTTTTGGTTTTTCTTTTCAATCTGGTCATTTCTGGTGTTTGATTTACTTGCCTCACTTTCCAATTGTGAAATACTGCCTTTTAAACTGTTATTTTCTTGCCAGATCTCTTCCATCTTTCGCATGGTCTCTGATTTGAACTCTTCAAGACCTTGTGACCCATTTTCATTGTTTTGAGAAGGTTTGGATTGTTTCTTCTCCTCTGCTGTTTCCTCTGTTTTCTGGATTTTTTCTGTGTAAAAGTTGTCAAGTGTTAAATGTTTTTTCTTCTTCATCTTTCTCTTCTGGTTTTCCTGATGATTCTGGCTTGCCATTGTACGCTGAGTTCCCTCTCAGCTTTATGCTCGGGCCCAGGATCTCTCTGTGCTCTTTAGACTCCTGAGATCTCAAGTCTAGTTGTTCTGGGACAAACCTCCTGGTGGTCTCCTTGCTCTTTCTTCTGCCTGAAGCTCCTTTAAGAGTCTCAGGGAGCTGCTTCTGCAGTCAAGCAACTCTCTGCACTGAGTCCCCACTCAAGGTCCACTCCTGCACTCAGAATCAACCCCCTTTGTCTGCGCCTTAGTCCGCCCCTTAGCCCTCGCCTGTGTCAGCCCTTCGCCTGTGCCTGGGCTCAGGGTCTGTGTTCAGAGTCCGTGAGTTCTTTAGCCTCTTGGGGGGTCTTAAGTCTTGCTGCTCTCAGGAATAAGCCCTGGTGAGCTGCCAATGACTTAATGGGTGCCCCAAACTTGCTCTGACTCATGTGCTGACTTTGGTGCTGTAGGCGGTGTGGGGGTGGGGGGAGGGGGTTGCTCTGCTCGTGTTTTTGTGAGAGCTGTTTCACCCCTTTATAGCATGGAAATGCTCCGATTCCACATACCTTCGATGCTGCGCCCTGTTGTGGGGTCCCTTCTTTCCTCTGGATTTGTTTTTAAGTCTTCTTGAGGAGTTCTATATGCGTGGGTCAGGAGAGGTCAAGATGTTGCTTTTTACTCTGCCATCATCTTAACCTATTATCGCTTTTATTTTATCTTTCTGTTGCAATTATCGTGTTCCAAGGGAAAAACATTAAAAACTTCTATTATTATTGTGCTACTGTCACTGTCTAGCACTCAACTAGCTTCAGACTGGTAACTTTTGCTAGAAATGGACAAAGTGTCTAGTCCATTCACTAAGTGTTTGCATGCTGAAGTTATAAAGAGTTGTTTTTAAAAGAATAATATAGATACATAATTCACTAATTTTATCCAAAATAAGAGGAAAATTAAGCTCCAACAATAAAAAATGAAAAATTAGAATCCCTAACAGATGAAAAGGAAATGAGTGAAATTATGTTAATTTTTGCCCCCAATTACACACAACAAATGGAACTCAAATTAAATTAATGGACATTTAAAACAGATATGAACCCCCCCCAAGATTGAATGAATAAATCATAGAGAATTTTAATAATGTGATATAATAATATGATGGTCTACTTAAAAAATCCTAGAGAACCAACTAAAAGCTAGTGGAAAAAATAAACAACTTTAGCAAAGTTTCAGGATACAAAATAAATCCACATAAATCATTAGCATTTCTATATATTTCTAACACATCTTAGCAGCAAGAGTTAGAAAGAGAAATCCCATTTAAAATCACCCTAGACAATATAAAATATTTAAGAATCTATTTGCCAAGACAAACAGAAATTATATGAACACAACTACAAAACACATTCCACACTATTAAAACTAGATCTAAACAATTGGAGAAATATTCATTGCTCACGGGTAGGATAAGATAACATAATAAAAAATAACAATCCTACCCAAATTAATTCACTTATTCAGAACCATGCCTATTGAACTACCAATAAACTTTTTTTACTAAATTAGAAAAAATTATAACAAAGTTCATTTGGAAGAAGAAAAGATCAAGAATATCAAGGGAAATAATGATAAAAAAAAATGTGAAGGATCAGGGCCTAGCAGTACCAGATTTTAAACTGTACTATAAAGCAGTGGTCATCAAAACAATATGGTACTGGCTAAAAGACAGGAGGATCAGTGAAATAGAATTGGGGTAAATGACCTCAGCAAAATAATGTACGATAAACCCAAAGATCCCAGCTTTTGGGACAAAAACTTGCTATTTGACAAAAACTGTTGGGAAAATTGGAAAACAGTATGGGAAAAATTAGGTTTAGGTCAACATCTCATACCCTACACCAAGATAAACTCAGAATGGATAAATGACTTAAATATAAAGAAAGAAAATTATAAGTAAATTAGGTGAATATAGAATAATATACCTGTCAGATCTAAGAGAAAGGAAAGATTTTAAGACCAAGCAAAAGATAGAGAATATTACAAAATGTAAAATGAATAATTTTGATTATATTAAATTAAAAAGGGTTTGTACAAACAAAAACAATGTAACCAGAATTAGAAGGGAAGCAACAAATTAGGGGGAAATCTTTATAACAAAAGACTCTGACAAAGCTCTAGTTACTCAAATTTATGAGTATCTAAATCAATTGTACAAAAAATCAAGCCATTCCCCAATTGATAAATGGGCAAGGAACATGAATAGGCAATTTTCAGATAAAGCAATAAAAACTATCAGTAAACACATGAAAAACTGTTCTAAATCTCTTATAATTAGAGAAATGCAAGTCAACAAGCATTTAATAAGCCTAGGCCCTGGTACATAGCTGATTTTATATATATATATATATATATATATATATATATATATATATATGCATGCTGGTTTCTTTTCCTTTCCTTTCCTCCAAATAAAATCCAAATGAACACAAATATAAATATAAATGATTATATCATAAATGAATTCAGAAAAGGAAGGAGATACCTTTCACAATTGTAGATAGAAGAACTCTTCTTGATTAAAAAAAGGATAAAAAGAGCAAAAGATTAAAAACTGCCAATTTTGATGTCAAAATTTTGAAAAACTTTTGCACAAGCAAAAAATCAACACAATTAGAATTAGAAGGGAAATACTTAACTGAGGGAAATCTTTGTGGCCATTTATTTTTCTGGTAAATGTCTGAGGTACAAAATATATAAGGAATTGATAAAACAGCCATTCCCCAATAGTCAAAGGATACAAACTGATAATTCCGAAAAGAATAAATACAATGTATCAACAACCATCTAAAAAATTCTTCAAACCAGTAATCAAAAGAGAAATGCAAATTAAAACAGCTCTGACGTAACATCTAATTAATACCAATAAGACTGCTAATGATGACATAAAGAAAATGACAGTTGTTGGAGACATAATGGGAAATCAGTTACACTAATGTATTGTTTATAGATCTATGAATTGATTGAGCCATTCTGAAAGGCAATTTGGAATTGCCCAAGGAATCTCTTAACTCTGTGTTCCCTTTTGACTAAGCTATTGACACTACCTAGTATATGAGGAATGACTGAGCAAATTATGATATATAAGAATTGTTGAAAAGATAAGCTCTAGGGAAACCTTAAAAGATATGTATAAAATGAGGTGTAATGTAAAATGTAAAAAAAGATATGTATAAAATGACTTATCCAATGACTACACGATTATTAAGGAAAACAATTCAGTAAGACTTAAGAACTCTCATCAATACAATGAACAATCACAACTTCAGAATACTGATGATAAATACTGATGACAAAGAATTCCTTCTACCTCTTGGAAGACAGGTGATAGACCAAAGAAGAATTTCCAGACATGACCAACACAATAGAAATTTGTCCTAGAGAAAACTTTTGCTGGATGGGGGAAGGGAGTGCATATTATGGAGGAAAGTGGGAAAGTAGTGATAGTAACAGAAAAGAGCATTATTGAAATATTTTTTTAAATACAGAGAATAAGAAACTTCAAAAGAGAATGCTATTGTACAAAATAGTCTTGATGTTACCACATAAAATTAATATATCCTTTTAAAAAATAAATAAGATATACATAAGGATTTTGTGTACAATCCTGTCTTTTTGTCTTCTGTTTCTGTAAATGTTAACAATGATGGCTATTGAAATATTGTGGATATTTATTGATGTTGTTGAGGAGTATACTATGGAGAAATACTTTGTTGATTTCACTAAAGTATCTTTCAGCTATCTCCTCAGAAGAAAAGCCAGGAATTACTTCCCTTTACCAGGCCAGTACGTAAGTTTCTTGTAGATTAAATATGTATATAAAAAGCTATTTATTTATATTTAAGGATATGAATATAAGGATTAGTAACAAGGAAAGCCTTAACACTAAAGAGGAACTAACTTTTCACCCACTTTCTACATTCTCAAACTCTTCTTTGTCTTCCAGCTCTGAACCTGCCAGGTACTTACTAAAAAAAAAACCCAAACACTATCTGATTACAATCTACCTATAATCCTTATTAAAATTAATTTAATATTATTTAAAATATCTCCAAGTAAAACCAAGTCAGGTAGCCCAATATGGCACAGGCTAACTGAACAAAGGGTAACCCTGAGATAGCCCAGAATCCAGGCGAACAGGCCTTCGATCTTTCTTTTCTTAAAACCATTCTCCACCAAAGCAGATCTGCCAACTTCTTTCTCCAAAATGAATTCTCATGGTAAAGAGGGTAAGAAACCTCTTCAGTTGGTTTAGAGTTCTCTCTCTCCTATATATACAGCAAAAAGCAAGGTCTGAAATGTCTATCTTCACCAGAAGCCAGAGAGTCTCTCTAATTGAAGCCAGTGAGTGAGTGTCAGTAACTCTCAGCTCAGTCACCAACTGTCAGAAATTTTATCTGCTTCTTACCTTCCAAATTCTGATCTCACACACAGCACTCTGCTTTGCCTGCACCTTCAGTGACCCCTTTTTCAAAGTTCTTATCTTACCAATACCTAATCAATATATTTCCTAATTTCCTTACTACACTATCATGTTAATAAAAATATATATTTTTAAAAAAACACACACTAGCACAGCCAGTATTTGAGCCTGATAGTTTGATTCCAAATCCAGGTCTCTTTCAATTTACTATACTGCCTTAATATTCTGCCTTTTGACCATGTCTTTTCTTCATGTACATACACTGGATTTAGGGTCAGAAGTTCTGAGTTTGAGTCTTTGTGTCCTCGGGCAATTCACCTTTTTTCTCTGAGCCTCAGTTCCCTAATTTGTAAAATGAGAGGGTTAGACTAAGTGATCTATCTGAATTCCCTTCCATAGCTAACATTCTATCAACATCCTACTCTCTTATCACCTGTAAAGAAAAGATATCAGTTTACCAAGAAGCCACTAATGAATAGTAAAAAATATACCAAATTAGGAATGATAAAAGTTGGATTCTAGTTCTCACAAAGTGACAACCTTGGGCAAATTAATAATCCTCTCTGGTCCTCAACTCACTCCCTAGCAAAATAAGGATATTGGACTAACCTATCTCTAAAGTCCATTTTGACTCTTTATTTTGAATCTACAATAGAGAAAGAATAAGTTTCAAAGCCCTTCACTACATAGCCCAACCTACATTTCTCACCTGATTATACACTATTTCCCTCTCTCTGTGGTTACAGTCCAGTCAAACTAGTCTTCTAGCAGCCTTCCAGTTCCTCATATATGACCTTCCATGTCCCATCTCTGTGCCTCTACAATAGTCTCTGCTTTATACCTGGAATGCACTCTCGCTTTACCTTTACCTCATAAAATTTCTTTTTTCCTTATATGGCAGGTGAAAGATGAAATGACTGAGGAAACAAAGGTTCAAGCTTCCAACATATCAGTTTATTATGTAATATATGCCAATTGCTTAACAAATCAGGACCCAGGCTTCCTCAGCTTTAGCACTGGACCCTGAACACAGGAGGGGCAGACAAATTTTTATTAATTAAAAGCAATTACTCAAATAAAATACCAGTTAATTAAAATTTTAAAATTAACCAGTATACAAAACTAGGTAATAATTTGATTTCTAATTAGAAAAAAGATTAGGGACTTACCAATTGGGAAGGGGAAGAATAAATAAGGGTAGCTCCCTAAAATCAGAAAAAGAGATATACTGCTCCTCACTAGTGTCAGTATACAATCCAAGGAACGTAGAAAAAAATAACAGATTGATCAACACAGATCCAGTTTTCATATAAGACATAGGAGTTGCTTGAAATAATAACAATAATATAATCATGCATTAGTCTTCAAGTTTGACTAGGTCAGCATAACCCAGGTCCTTAGTTAAGAATCTCTAAGCAATAAATAGTTCAATTTCCCAGTCATGTAGGGCTAGATTTAAACAAGGCAACGGTCTTCTCACAATTCCTACAATTGAATAAGGTTTTCTCACAAGACAGAAATTAGATTAGACCCACAATTGAATAGAAAGGAAACTGGGTAGGGATTAGTTGAACAAATAGTGGTTTATGATTGTGATGGAATACCATTGCACTATAAGAAATGATGAGAAGGATAATTTCAGAAAATACTGGAAAGATCTACATGAATTGATGCAGGGTGAAGTAAGGAGAACCAGGAGAACATTATATAAGTAACAGCAATATTGTGAAACTCTAAAAGATTTAGCTATTCTCAGCAACATAATGATCTAAGATCTAATCCTGAAAGACTTATGACAAAGAACATTATCCACCTCCAAAGAAAGAATTGATATAATCAGAATGCAAATTGAAGCATTTTTTTTACTTTATTTTTATTTGTACGTGTTTTTTATTTGTGGGCTTTGGTTTTATGACTATTTCTTCCCAATATGACCAATATGGAAATATATTTTGCATGATCATATATGTATAACTGAGATCAAATTGCTTACCATCTCAGGGAGGGAAGAGGAGGAAGATAATCTAGATTCCTATAATTTCAGAAAATGTATGTTAAAATTGTTATTACATGTAATTGGGAAAATAAAATATTTTTTAAAGTAAATTAAAAAGAAAAAGCAATTGAGGCATAAGATAGTCAGTATGGTTCATCAATTCCCATTACTAATTGCTGTTCTAAACCCCTTATTTCCTCCTTTCAATTCATGGAGGACTGGCAAACCACTCGAAACATGGATCACTAATCTATAAGCCAACTCTACTAGGTTTCACACATTTTCACAATCAGAATTACAAGGACAGAATTACAGATCAAACTTCCTAGAGGGCTAATGTAGTAATGGACTAATTTTAAGAGGAAAGATTTATATATTTATTTATATTTATATAGTGTACTTCCTCCTTTTATCCATAACATTTAATTGGTGAGCAAAGTTAGCGAACAACCTTAAATCTTCTGACCCAAAATGAAACTGGCTAGAATAACTTTCATCTTATTCAGCATATCCATTATGTCATGGTCTTTCATGCAAGGTGTAATGGATTTTTGGTTCAAGACATGAAAAGAAAAAGAAGGGAATGTTGGATTTAAAAATCAGTCTGGCAGTCTACTGAACTATTTCTGGCCTGGGCAAGCTACCCCCAGCCCCCAAGGTTTCCCAGCACAATCTTCCTTATCTTCCCCTATCATAAACCTAAAACTGAAGCTATCTTATCTGATGAATATTAACCTTCTTGAATGTTTGTCTATGTTTGCCTGCTTTACAATATTTGCCAAATGCTTCCAGACCCCTGACCCTGAAACACCCCCCTCCCCAGATGCTTCCTGACCACCTGTCCCTGACACTACCTTGATAATTATGTATGTACCAACCCCCTTCCCCAAACATTTCTATATAAACTCTTGGCTGAGAATTCCAAGGGGTCGTTCAGGCATGCCTCTCTGCCTAGCGACCCTAGCTATTATTGCTAGTAAAGAATGAGCCTCTTCTTGCATATTGCATTGTCAGTGTGATTCTTCCTTCGGCCATGAACCTGGGTTAGGTATTAAAATTTGGGTACAACACCTTGGTGGAGAGGGGAGATGAGTTACCCACACGTGACAATAAGTAGCAAATCAAGAACTAGGGACTGCCCTTTGGGCAGTCCAAATCAATGTAGAGACTGCCATTTGTCCACTTGAATTAGAGGTGGACCCACGGGAAGTGACGAAAGACACTTTCTCTTTAAGTATGTTGGTTACTTCCTGTTGAGGGAGTTCCCGCTTTGAACTTGACGCTGAAGGATCTCTGAGGAGACCTCAGGCAGCTCCCACTCTGTATTGTCACATGGGTAAGTTAGGCTGACTTCCTTGGCCTACCTAGGCCGCTTCCAAACTCTGCCTTAAGTAGGCACTAGCCTATCTGGTTGCTAGGCCTTGTGGCTTGTAGCCTTATTTATTTAGCCTTCTAACCTTCTCTCTCCATCCAGGCCTCTGCAGGCCTGGACTAGACTGTCCCTCACTCTATTTCCCTACCTTTTACCCTCCTAACTGTAAATAAACTACCTTAAACCCAGTCCTGACTTGGGTCTAATTTAATTACGGAATCAACCTGAATTGTTGATTCCTGGCAGCCACACTTTAAATATATATCTATAAAATACCTAAAATCTCCCTCTTACACAAGCTACTGTTCCAAGTACTAAAACAACTAAGAGAAGGAAGGGAATTGAACAAGCACACAATTCTCCAACTGGAGATTGTGGAAGCAAAGTATCTAGAAGCAATATCACTAAAAACCAACCATCCACAAATACTGTAGTCTCTCTCCTACCAATAGTAGACAGAACAATAGTGCAGCCTGGTGAAGGGGTAGTGCATGTTAAAACATATAAAGCATTCCCCCCAAGTGATATGGAGGTCCTAAAAAGACATTTTCCCAAGTATTTCGAAAAACCTTTCAAAAGCATCAAGGAACTAAAGAGGGTGTTTACATTATTTAATCCAAGTTTTGACAATGTGGAATTTCTTTTAGGGGAATTTTACTCTTCCTCAGAAAAGGAAAAGTTCCTGAACAAAACAAGGACAAACCCCGATTTGACAGCATGGCCACTAGTTCACCAAGACTTAGACTTCACACAGCACACAAACCTTAGATACTTAATTCAGTGTAGAATGGACTTACTTGAGGCAATGAGAATTCATGCGAAAATACCAAACTCTTGGCAATGGTTTGAAAAGTTAAAACAGGGGGAAGAAGAATATCCAAGTAGCTTTCTAGATCGAGTAATTGAGGCAGCTGAGACAATCCTTGGTCTATGAGATACACATGCCCAGGACACCGTGGACCACATCCATAGACAATTTGTAAAGGGAACATCAATCTCAATTCAAAACTACTTTAGACAAAATTGTCCACAGTGGGAATCACTGCCACTGGAGGATGTAAGGCAACATGCTTCTTACATTCATGACTCAAAACAGAAAGAAGCAAGAATTGTAAGACAGACTGACTCAGACAAAGATGAAATGATAGCTGATTTTAAAAGGCAATTAAAACAAATAAGGAGAGAAAGAAATAGAGGAGGTAAAAAAATTTGCCCTCCAAACTACTGGAGCCAAAATCAATACAGGCAACCTACAGTTAACACCCAAAAAACAAAATCATCTTCTCCTCGATGTTATCTTTGTGGATGGCTTGGTCACATTATTCATTTTTGTAGATTCAAACAACAAATTGATTTCTCCAAAAACAATAATTATAATCAAAGAGACAGAGGAAATAGAAGGACCTACTATAATTCTAAGTGGTCCAAAAACAATCATGACACAAAAAGAAATGAAGAAAGCAAACATGATGGTTCATGCTATAACCATGCATGTAAAAAATTTAGTTAATCCCCATCCTTAGATGACCTGGAAAGATATATACAGATAGGAACGAAGGCAAAATCATTATGAATTGAGGCTCCTAATTCAAAAAGTTCTAATTAGTATAATTTGGGTGTGACAGTGTGTAGTCTGAGTGAGAATAATAAAATTGAAAATCTGGGCAAAATAGAACAAGTGTCTAAAGCAAGCTACTCAGAATATCAACATAGATCTGAGGTAGATAATCAATAATGGGAAGAGATAATGCAGATGCACAAAGAAATTTATGGCAATAATAAGGATGATTATATAAGGGATCAGCTTTCTCATTCTATCACAGAAACATTGGGTGAGAAGCATGAGGATCAATCAAGCAATTGCAATAGCTCACATCATGAAGCTTTGCAATCTTGTTCAAAATCATCAAAAACTCAAACTCCTCTCTTTATTCCAAGTATAAAAGAATGGGGCAACTTGGATAAAGAACATTATGGCAAGGATTTACATTGTATCCAGAAAAGAATGCATTTAGTAACCTCGGAGGAGTTAAATGCCAAAATTTTATCCCATTCACTTGCTTCAATGTCACAGATTGAGGTTAAAGAGCAAACAAATCAGTACATTAGCAAAATCTTAGATTTGAAAGCATAACCCACTGAGCTACAGGGTGATAGCAACTTTTAGGAAATTCCACATCCACCTTTCTCAACCCCTTAGCTGAAGAATTCCAACCAGAAGCAAGGGGAAGGGAAAGGGAGCAGTTGTCATCCCCAGTAACCAGTGTGGTTAATATTATCAGTAATGAAGCTTGTTCAGTGATTGAAGAAACAACACATCTGACTTCAGTCACACAAACTTCAGGGCAAGATAGGGAACATCAGTCAGGTTTTAAGTCAGTAGTCGTACCTGAGGTGTTGAAGGGAACACAAACTAACAACATTCCCGGATACTACTGATGGGAAAACTTCTGATTTGGAGCATGACAATTCTCTAAATGTCAGAATGGATGGTGAATCAGATCAAACCTCCATTTCTACAGCTCTTAGCAAAAGCCAACATGAAGTTTGCACAATTTATAATTACTCATCAGCTCTCAATGAGAGATCACTCTTTAAGCCTGCTTTCTGTTATTCTTCTGATTCTGAACTGAACTTGCCTGATGGTGCTACAGGAAGTTCTGCTTTAGATACAAATGACCATACACAATACTAGATTGATGATAAGTGTACACGCAAAACTGAGGATTCTTTATTACCTCTAGTGCCAGTGAAGTCCAATGACAGTGGAGAACTATTAGTTACCCTAGAAATCGGGGGGTACACTATGAAGGACTCCTGGACACTGGTGCAACTTGTTCCGTTTTATGCGAGACACCCAAAGGATGCCGATATCAAGGCAGTTTAAGAGTAAGAGGAGCTTCTGGGGTGGCACAACAAGTCCCAAAGCTAAAAGTTAAAATGGTAAAATTCAGACCTCTAACTCTCAAACACATCTTTTTATTGAAGCCATCGTGTCCTTCGAAACTCCTGGGTCGAGATCGCCTATGCAAATTGGCTGCCACCATCCAATTTCAACCGGATGGACAAATTTATCTCCACCCACCCAAGAGATCTCTAAAACACCATCCCATTTTATTTTTAGACACATGTAGTGAGGAACCATCATACCAATCAACTGATAACATCTATAAGGTTCCTGAGGATATTCCTGATTACGTGTGGGCTAAAAATTCAAATGAGGTGGGCAGGATTTTATCAGCGGAACCACTAAAAAGCAGAGGTAAAAGAAGGCTTGCCTCCAAGAATTCCTCAGTTTAGACTTAGCCAAGAGGCGATAGAGGGAGTGAAACCCATCATAGAGAGTTTATTAAAGCAGGGTATACTAAAACATGGCTTTTCACAATATAACATACCAATCATGCCAGTAAAGAAAGCCAAATTATCTCATGATGGGAAGACTCAATGTCATTTAGTACAAGACCTCAGAGCAATCAATGATCATATGCAAAAGACCTATGCCGTGGTACCAAGTCCATCACAAATCATAGCAGCAATACCACCTGAAGCTGCTTGGTTTACTGTTCTGGACCTGAGCTCTGCGTACTTCTCTGTTCCCCTGCACAGAGACAGCCAGAAGGTGTTCACTTTCACATGGGAAGGCAAATCCATCCAATGGACCCATTTGCCCCAGAGTTTTTCAGATTCAGCTTCGGTTTTCTGTCAAATCCTACAAAGAGACCTTGAGTCAATCACTTTCCAAAACAGCAAAATGGTACATTATGTTGATGACATCCTGCTAATGTCACCATCTGCTGAAGTCTGTTATACTGACAGCATACACTTAATCAAAGAGCTAGGCAAAGGGGACCATAAAATTTCAAAATAAAACCTCAATTTGTGAAAACAAAAAAAAAGTAGATTATTTAGAATTGATCCTTGGTTCCATGTCACTCATATCAAGCCAGTAAAAGACATGTCCCAACAACAACCACAAGACCCAGTTATTATACAGCACAAAGATCAACTAGCACCAACCAATCAGTCAAATAAGTCCTCAGAAAGTCCATAACCTATGCATGAGATCACAGAACCAGAGCATCAATCAGAACTACAATCAGAGCATGAATCAGAACCAGAATTAGACCAAGAATCAGTGAACAATCAGATATTACACCAAATTTTCTACCCAAATTATTATCCCAATCCCAGTGACCACTTAGAAGAATCATCCGAATACAATTATGACAATGAAAAAGAATCAATGACAGAAGACACAACATTTAATTTGCAATCAATCAAAGACCTAGAAACTGATATTGACGAATAAATGAAAGCACAAAGACTTTATCATGAATTCTTTTATTACCTATAATCATCTTTATTAAACCGCAAAAGAAAAAGTATGCCCTCTACCTTAAAAGTAGCCAAATCTTCCTCAGCTGAGAGAGCAGGTTCTATCTCAGTCTAACCCATTCCTAAGACCCTCCCCCATATTGAGTTTCTCCCTAGCAGTTGTCAGAAACCCCAATCCCCTCTCTCCTTCCAGACCACCCTGAAACATTAATAAACCAAGGTTACCTAATTAGACCCTCTGGAGAATCTTTGTGTTGAAGAAACCAGGCAAAGGTGAAGGGAAGGAATAATTCTCTTTTATTTCTTGAGAGAAACTGGAGGCATCCATCTTGGGAGGAAGTAGTTGCCCAATGCTTCCTTCTGAATCCCTTCAATTTCACTGACAGGGCAGAGCCTTGTGATTCCTCCTTTGAGGACTTGAGAAACTGACAAGAAAACCCTCAAGTCAGACTCAAACCACTTCTGACTGGCCCTATTCCTTGTGTCTGTAAAAGTACCTTTCCTGCCTGGAAAGGTTCAGCCTATTTCCCCCAGTGTCCTCCGTCTCTAGTCTGAGTGTCTAGTCTGTGTCAGCTGCCTCTCCTGAATACCTCACCTGTTTTACCCTTACCATCCAAATACCACCTTGTCCATTCCTCCCTAGACTTAGCCTTCCCTTCCATTCCTATCCTATTACCTCAATCACCTTTACCCCTCTGTCACTCAGCAAGGGAAGGAGATCACCTCCTGAACTTTAGTGTACCCCTCCTTTTATCCATAACACACCAAAGTAACCAAAAAAATTTAAACTTAAACATGAACTCCAAGAAACAAAAGGCCAAAGCAATTCAATAATGATCATCAATATTAACTAACATGAAGAATATGGGAAAATGGGGATGTTAGCACAGTTGGTGAACCTGTGAACTATGAATTGTTGGTGAAACTATGATCCAACCATTTTGGAGAACATTTGGAATTATAACAAAAAAGTTTATAAAACTTTTAAACCCTTAGATCCAGCAATATAGTTTGACAAGTCTGTTTGACAAGGAGAGAAAAAGGAAAAGAACCTATATATTCCAAAATATTTATAGCAGCTCTCTTTGTGGTAGAAAAAACTAGAACTGAAGGGAAGGTTCAATTGGGGAATGGCTTATAATATATTGATTGTGATGGAATACTAATGTACCATAAGAAAAAATTTAGAAAGATACACATGGTAACAGCGAAATCAGTAGAACCAAGAGAACATTATATATAACTACAGATTTAATTTAATTTACAGACTTGAAGAATAACTTGTGAATGTCACCCCAAAAGAATGAAATGAAATGAAAAAGTAGAAATGTGAAAGATATATATATATATGTACATATATATACACATACATATATATGTATGTTTACCAGATGATAGCTTCTATGATCCAGAAAAGGGAGGAAGGGTCTGAAATACTTGTAAATAAATTCTAGTAATTTAAAAAAAAAAAAAAAAAAGCTAACATGAAGTCTCCTGGTAGGCTATGAATTTATTCCAAGTATCCATTATCCATTTAATCAGCAAATCTTGACTTCCAGATGCCTCATATCATCATCTGGCCCAAGGGTCTCCAACCTTTTTGGCCATGAGAGCCATAAACGCCACATTTTTTTAAAATGCAATTTCGTGAGAACCATACAATATGTTTAACACTGAATACAAGTAAATATGTGCATTTTATGTAAGAACAACACTTTTAAAGTACAATAAGTCTCTGAACTATTTTTAATAACATTATTACATGCTAACCAATGATGAATAAAGTACATTAATGTGACTTTTGGTGCTGCATGGTTTTGCTGATTATTAATCAAAAAACAAGACTTAATGGGGCACTACAGTACTGATATAACTGCACACATACATATAAAACTTCTTTACACTAAGAAAATTGCTGAAATAAAGAGAGAAAAATTCAGGGAAGAATACTTTTTCCTCTCCCTCTCTCAAGTTAGGCAACAGGAGAAGAAAAAGCTGCCAGCCTGCTGGTTAAGCCATTTGGCCACATAAATTAAGTAGGAGATCAGGAGATTACAGAAAATAACATGACTTGTGTGCAGGTATTAGTAAGTAGTGGGGGAGGAGGGCAACTTTTCATGGAAAACTGGCCAGGACACATCACACACATTTCCTGGTACAGGTGTTTGTTTATCAGTGCTGCCTACTCAATCATTCTGTATCAAATGAAACAACTACTGGAGAGAAATGCTTCTCACTAATGAAGCATATGTAAAGATGTAAATTGACTATAGTTCCCCCTTTAAGAGCAGGTAGAAAAGTTAAAAACAATAACAATCCCACAAATAGGGAGTGTAGGCCCCATGAATGCACTGAGATAAAGCCATGTAAATCAGAAGCAGAGGGGTAGAGAATGTAGACAAAAGTGATCAATCGGGGCAGCTGGGTAGCTCAGTGGAGTGAGAGTCAGGCCTAGAGACAGGAGGTCCTAGGTTCAAACCCGGCCTCAGCCACTTCCCAGCTGTGTGACCCTGGGCAAGTCACTTGACCCCCATTGCCCACCCTTACCAATCTTCCACCTATGAGACAATACACCGAAGTACAAGGGTTAAAAAAAAAAAAAAAGTGATCAATCACTATGCAGAACCCCAAAATGTCAGTAACAGGTGTGGAAAGAGTAAAAGGAGGGCAGAAGGAGGAACACACAGCACACCTACCAAGCCAAACTAAAGACCAGGATTCATCTCATGCGGCAATATCAATGAGGGAGCCTTCTATCTTAGAAGATAGTCATGGTACCGAAAGAATCCCGTGACGTATCACATGACGCATGATGTCATGTGTAAACTGTTAGTTACTGTGCTGTGGTTGACTTTATGGCTCCTGCAGAAAGAGCCATGTCTGGCCCTCAAAAGAGCCAGATATGGCTTGAGAGCCATACATTGCCAACCCCTGATCTGACCTAGAAATATCTTCTCTTGGACTTTCTGGAATAGGTCTCATTCTTAGGGCAGCTCTGAATGGGACTCTATTTCTCTCATT
Source organism: Gracilinanus agilis (assembly GCF_016433145.1). NCBI lineage: Eukaryota > Metazoa > Chordata > Mammalia > Didelphimorphia > Didelphidae > Gracilinanus > Gracilinanus agilis. The sequence continues at coordinate 235,880,363 of NC_058133.1, forward strand.
CCAAATCACTTGTAGAAATTCCTGAGGAATCATTCTGGAAGGCAATTTGGAATTATGCTCAAAGGGCTTTAAATGACTGCCTGCCCTTTGATCCAGCCATAACACTGCTGGATTTGTACCCTGTGATAATGAGATTAACCTAAAAACCACCACTTAATTCTCTAGTTGGGGAGGTTTGTAACCCACATGTGCAAGAGTGGGTGACGATTCAGAATTGACTGACTGCTCCCTGGTCAGTCCTAAGCAAAGCGTTTGTTGTGATTGGACATGTAAACTAGAAAGAAGGTATAGAACGTTACACAAAAGAAGGGAATGATAACCTTTTAAAGGAGGAATTAGATAAAGTAATAAGACAAAGATATAAAATAAAAGTTTTCAAATTCAATGGAATAGTTCTTATTCATTTCTTGGAGCTGGAGTTTGAGTGAGAGATGCTGCTTACTGGACCTGAGACCTGAGACCTTGGTGAGACTGTTAACTCCTTCTTGGATTTTTCTGAAGGGACTCTCTTCTTGAGAGAGGCTTCATGTCATCCCAGGGGTCTTTGGCCCTCAGCCCTCGGCTTAAGGCAGAGGTTTCTCTGACTGAGGAATAATTAGGCCTGACTGGGTTGAACCAGGGGCTGGAGCAAATTACTTGGTGTGTTAAATTAATTATCTTACCCTATCTGCTCTCTGACATTTTTACTTTCATTCTCTCTTCTCATTTGTAAATAAACTGCCATAAAAGTCATTCTGACTTGAGGCTTTTCATTAGGAATTAAATCAATTCCTTGGCTGCCATCCCTTTAAATATTCATTCTAACCAAAACCCTAATTTTTCCCCTTTGCAACCCTGAAGGTTTGCGAATAAGGAAAAAGACTTGTACAAAAATATTTATAGCCACACTCTTTGTGGTGGCAAAAATCTGGAAAATGAGGGGATGCCCTTCAATTGGGGAAATGGCTAAAAATATTATGCTATCTGTTGGTGATGGAATGCTATTGTTCTAAAAGGAATAACGAACTGGAGGAATTCCACGTCAATTGGAACAACCTCCAGGAATTGATGCAGAGTGAAAGGAGCAGAACCAGGAGAACATTGTACACAGAGATGGATACACTGTGGCACAATCTAATGTAATGGATTCCTCTAATAGCAGCAATGCAATGATCCAGGACCATTCTGAGGGATTTATGAGAACGCTATCCACTTCCAGAGAAAGAACTGTGGGAGCAGAAACACAGAAGAAAAACATTTGTTTGATCACATGGTTTGATGGGGATATGATTGTATGGGGATATGTAGGTTCTAAATGTTCATTCTATTGCAAATATTAATAATATGGAAATATGTTTTGATCAATTATACATGTAAAACCCAGTGGAATTGCTAGTTGGCTATGGAAGGGGAAGGAGGGAAAGAACATGAATGATGTAACCATGGAAAAATATTCTTAATTAATTAAATCATTTTTTAAAAAGAGAAAAATTAATTCCTAGGTAATTCTGAAGAAAATCTGCTGGTTAACAAGACAATGAAGTTTAGAGCAATCTCTCAAATTTGGTTTTCTAAACCTAAAACTTCAGATATTTCAATTTTTATATGCCACTTGCTATTTCTTTCTTTACCTAAACACGGTACCTGGTATAACGATCTTTGAAAAATACATGTGGATCTAATTTATAAAATAAACTCTTCTGTCTTTTTAAAATTATCAGATAGATGACTTTTTAAATGGGAAAATAATTTCACTTTCTTTACAGTTCTATAGTTACATGCAATTTTATATGTAAATCCTTAATCTAATTTCTAAAACCTAATTAAGGCCTGAATTTCCATGTTAGCCACATTTGGAAGTCAATCATATACTTATGTATGTATCCTAAAAAAATATTCAAATTCTGTTGCTTTCTCAAATTTTACTATTCCATTGAATTTGAAAACTTTTATTTTATATCTTTGTCTTATTACTTTATCTAATTCCTCCTTTAAAAGGTTATCATTCCTATAACTATGACCACAAATATAGATTAAAATTGTATTATTTTTCAAACTTGCATACTATGATAGTAACTCAGTTGTCCCAGTATTGTAATGTCCCAGTATTAATCTACCAGTTAATAAGATTTAGTGCCATACTTACAAATTCAGTTTAAGGGACACCTTTTATATGAAACCTTTTCTGATTCCTCCCCCTGCTAGAGCCTTCCCATATGCAAAAAAAAAAGAAAAAATAATTGTATTTATTTTATATCTATTTTATTTTTCTGCATATACAAGGAGAAGTAAACACATATAAAATGAAGGGGAAGCAGAGTGGCTCAGTGGATTGAGAGCCAGGTCTAGAGGCAGGAGGTCCTAGGTTCAAATCTGGCCTCAGATACTTCCTAGCTCTGTGACCCTGGGCATAACAGCAGCCTGGGCAATAGAACCTCACCCTCAAATACAGAGCAAATATAGGCTTTGCCTCCTGCCAGGTCACTTGGAAGAGGCTGGAGACCTGATTGTGAGAATGTATGATAATATATAATGCAAGGGCCCTACTTCCCATTTAAGAATATGTGAGGTATTTTAACTGTCTCCAGACCCACTACTCTATGAAAAAGAGAAACCTTTCAAATAGATGCTGAAGCAGAACTGAGAATGCATTCAAAAAGACATTTAAACTTCCAAGATGTATCCTTTGTCCTTCCCAACTGTTTGAGGGAAGAATCGAGAACTGTAACTCCTCAATGGTCAGAGAGGCATCAACTCTTTATCTCCCCACCCAGGCTTGCTGCTAATTTGACCCAAGAGTGTACAGCTCTGATCTTGCTTCAGCATATGGTGTGTCTAGTTTTTCTTGCCATCTGGGAAAAGGGAAAGTGTACCTCAAGATGTTAGAGGGTGTTAGTTTGTAACTTTGGTTCTTGCCATATCTCAATAAATATGCCTTGGTAAAATCTACGTTATTTGAGTAAGTCATACTGGGGTAATTCATAAAGGGTGTCCATGATATAAGGGAGGTGGTCCCTCCCTGGGGACAGTGCTGATGATTAGAAAAAGGTATCCTCCAACTCCTCAGGAATACCCAGAAATGTCTTAGAATTACCCTGAATGGGCTCTAGAGAGTCATTATTTAAGTGTTCAGTATGAAGGTTTACACTTCAGAAATTGGTAAACGTACATCACTCTTGATTTGTTGTTTTGTTGGAGGTCTAGAGCTAAGAAAGTGGTGGAGAAAATGTTAATAATGCAGATTAAACTTACACATGTGTCATGATTTAGAAAATTGGTTGTTAAACATTTACCAGAACATTTAGAACTCTGAGATGCTCTTAATATTGCTCTAAGAACCTAACTCATTAGTAAGAATGGGTGTAGAGATAGAACATGGGCTATCCATAAACCCTCTCTAGCCTGGCAGGGCAATGAGGAAGAAACCAGAAGTTCCCTCTCTTTTCCTGGTCATGTCTCTTTCCCTCGGATTAAAAAAAAAAAAAAAAAAAGGATTTAAAAAGGTAGAAGTGTTGGGAAGAATATCCTAAAACAGTCATTCAGAAGTCGTAGAAAGAATTGCAAAGCCTTCCAAAAAACCTGGGAATGCCTTCCACATTGCTTCTTGAGAAGCCTGTTCTCTAACTGCCTCAGGAACCATTTCCCAATCTAACTGCCCATAAACATCTTGCCGAATTTGCTACATCAGCAGCCACTGGTTCCTCTAGGAGCTGACTTTCTTTTCCCAAAGGATAACCATTTCCAACTGTTTCCAGTCTGACCCTGGTTTGGAGTCATACTAAGAAGCACTCAGAGAGGCACATGGCCTCTATGAGAAGACAGAAATGGAGATTGAAAAGACAGTATTGTAGTATCTCAATTTTCTGGGTTTCTGGCAATATATTTTGTTTTGTTTTTGAGGGGGTGCTTTTTTTTACACTGCCTAGTACTGGCAGAGTGATTTGGTTTCCAAGGAAACCAGAGTGAAGGTGCAATGGGGCAGCTGCCCACACTGTAGAGTGTGAGAAATGTGTGTCATCCATAATCCAGCACTCTCAGCTGGAGCCCAGCCAATTACTGCCAGCCTAGCAGAGCTGAACAATAAGAGATTTGCTTGGAATGAAAATTGGAGTGGAAGGGAAGGAGAGGGGGGTAGTTCTCAGGGGGGAAGAGACAAAACAGAGCACCATGGAGATGGCCTGGGTTGGGGCATAAGGGGCCATGGTATTAGGACTCTAATCCTACATTATCAACTCTCTCAGCCACCTGAGTTTGCCTAGGGGAGACAAACAACATGTTATCCTCAGTCACCCCACCCCCTTGCTTGCTTCAGCAGTCAGCACAGGAGAGCCACCTAGGCAGTCAGCAGGCTACCCTGGACCCTACTTCACTGCTAATTATTTTTCAAGTGAACATGTTATTATGGCTTACAATCGAAATAATCAATTTGGAATCACCACTTTGATGAGTTAACGTGCACATGGTGGGTGTCACTTGAGAATCTCTTTTTGCAGAGCACAATTCTATTTTTAACACCAGCAAGAGTGGGTGCAAGGGGAAGGCCATAACAACTAAAAATGCATGAGCTCGCACCCTTGGTAGGGTTGCTGAGGTGCTAGGTTTCAGGCTGCCTCCCTGACAGCCACTGTGCCCTGTGGGGAATGTGGGAAGTGACCCCAAACCTCAGTGTATCATGGCACCTTTTTCTTGGCTTTACTGGAGTTCATTTTAGCTGGTAAGAGTGGAAGTGAGGCATTAGAATGAATTTTGCCCAGATGCCTTCTTCTTTGGAATGAGTCTATAAAGAGTAATTTTATTTCATGGACTAATGAAAGGTCCTTATACTTGCCTTCAATGAGCTAACCCACCATGATGATGCTTGTAAGATTCTTCACAGGGAGTTCTTGTCTTATAAATTTTTGTAGTCTTGGCAGTGCCCTCTATATAGGTAGCTCTCAAATATCTATTGAATGAATGGACTATTGATTAACCCAAAGGATCTTAGAAAATGTTTGCCATTTCTATATCCACCCTTCTAATCACTTATTTTATCCTACTTCAGTCAATCCCCTATCACTTCTTGCTTGTACTATTGATACTCTCCTCTGTAATCTCCCTCCCTCAAGCCACTTTCCACACCAATTCATCCCTACACCACCACCAAAGTTATATATTCTAAAAAAGTCATAGGTAAGGGGGCAGCTGGGTAGCTCAGTGGAATGAGAGTCAGGCCTAGAGACAGGAGGTCCTAGGTTCAAATCTGGCCTCAGCCACTTCTCAGCTGTGTGACCCTGGGCAAGTCACTTGACCCCCATTGCCTACCCTTACCACTCTTCTGCCTTGGAGCCAATACACAGTATTGACTCCAAGATGGAAGGTAAGGGTTGAAAAAAAAAGTCATAGGTAAGACCATATCACAATTTTACACACACACACACACACACACACACACACACACACACACACACACANTATCACAATTACACACACACACACACACACACACACACACACACACACACACACACACTCAATAAATTACAGTGGCTCCTTATTCATCTGTTTCATATTTAAAGTTCTTTACAAACTGCCCCTCTCCTACCTTTCCAGCCTTACCACTCATTACTTCCCTCCACAGTCTATGTTTGGGCCATATTGGTCTGCTGTAATAGTATATGGAGTATCTTTGTACTTGTCCTCTATGGTGAAGAATAGTCTCTTTCCTCACTTCCATTTATTGAAATTTCTGATTTCTTTCAACCCTTAGCTTGAGAATTACCTTTTAACCTGAAGCCTTTGCTCGTGTCTCTTCCAACCATCACCACCATTACCACCCTAATGCCCTCCCCTCCAAACTTACCCTGTAGCAGCTTTGTATGGATTCTGCATATTCATGTTGACTCCCCTATTAGAATATAAGTCCTTGAAAACAGAAATTGTTCTATTGTTGTCTTGTATCCCCAGTGTCTAACACAGCCTAATACCTACTATGTGATTAATAAAGCTTGTTGATTGGTTGTGTGGCAATTTATGTGCTACAACTGAAAGAGTGCTAGATTTCAAATCAGAACTGTTTGGGATCCAGAAAACCTTGTAAAAATCACTTTATTTGAGCTTGTTTCCTCATCTACAAAATGAGGGCATTGGTCCAGATGAACTCTAAGATCCGTTCTAACTCTAAATCCAAGATATGGTTTACCTCATTTTCCTCATCTGTCTTCTCCCTATTGTTACTATTTTCCCCTCCTCCTTCCGTCTCTCATATGAGCATTCCTTTCATGATTAGTATTAAGCTAATTTGCTTTTGTTCATCTTAACTGATGATGCCACATATAGAAGACACCCTATGCTTATATATAGAAGGAGGTGCCACAACCACAAAGAGTATCACACTTTCTAGAACCATGTCTCTAAAATCAATATGACTTAGCCAATTATGAAAGTAATGCTTTCATAGGTTCTGCTGACATCCCTAATAGGTATCCTGGCTACTACCATATGATATGGTATTCAATTTTAATTCTGATATGAGTTTTCTTATATGAGATTCAGATATGAGTTCCATTTTGATTCTTATCCCACCAAAGGTTAAGAACCTAAAGTATCCAGTATATCATTCTCCTACACTATCCCCCAAAACTCTCTCATCTCCCTCTGGTAGACAAGAGATAGGTAGTTAGGAACAAATCCCAGATACGTGGAACTTTAGAATTTTTCTTAAGCCCTTACTTTTTCTCTTAATAACAATTCTAAAACAGGACAAAGACTAGGCAAACGGGTCAGTGACTTGCCCAAGGTCACACAGCTAGGAAAGGTCTGAGGTCAGATTTGAACTCAGGTCCTCCTAACTCTAAGCCTAATGCCTCATCCACTGTACCACCTAGCTACCCCCACCCACAGAATTTTAGGGCTGGACAAGACCTCAAGAGACAGGTTCTTTGAGTGCCTCAGAATATTCTTTGATTTTCCTCCACAAATTTAAAGAAACACTTCCATAGAGAGATTTGATAATTGTGACAAGGGAGAAAGTCACACAAGAAAGGAGAAATAGGGTTATAGTCACTGGATCTGAGATTTTCAAGCTCAGGCTTGTATATTCTGACAGATGAGTCATAGAAGGAAAATGTTTTTGTCTGTTCTCTTTTTTAATACCTCCAAGGACCAAGATTCTGCATATAGCATGAGCTCATTCCATGTTCTTGCTTAATCCCAAGGAAAATTTCTCATTTTCTTTTAAACTCTTCTATTTGTTGGTCTTCTATGGACCTCAAGAAAAACTGTCCATTTTTATTCTCCTTACCTTTTAACCTTTACTTCTATAGACTAAACAACTTTAATTCCATTCCTTTTTTCTTGCAAGGATGATTGTTGTAATGGGGGTAATTTGAGGAAAGGTGTGTGGTATAAGGGAATTTGAAAGGAGGTTGTCAGAGACTTGCTAAATGGGTAATCTAGGTTACAGGTAGGCTGGGATTAAGGAGATTCAGGATATAATAGGGCTGAAGTCAGGAGTATAACACAGAAGGGAAACAGAGATCTTCAGGGAGAGGAGAAATTAAACTAAACAGACAAAACAGCAGGCTTTACAGACTGGGACTTAGACTCAAACACAGGCTGAGGGAAATAGACTAAACTGAAATTAAAAAACAGGGTTTAGTTAATTTCACAGGAAGGGACTTGTTTTGAAGTTACACCTTCCTTCAAGATGGATACCCCGGCTTCCCTTCAAGCCCAGAGTATGTTGGTTCTTTCCCTCTTCTTCCCTCTCTTAATAACTAACTGACAAATAACTAACAGCTGTTGAACTCAAAAGGATTTATTATCTTCAAGGATGATTTTTAGGAAAATGGATTAAAGGAAGCCCTAACTGTTGTTTCAGGAACTTCAGGTGGGGGAAGGGAGGCAAAGATGGAGTCTGAGTAAGGACCTGCCTTTAACTCAGCTTACAAAATGCTCCTGATATCTAAAGGGAATAAATGATGACTGACTAGTTTCTCTATATCTAATATTGTCAATATAATTAACCCTTCACAGATTTGAACTCCTCTCTAATTACTCTCCTTATTAACTTCACAGACATATAAGGTAAGGGAGGGAAGGAAGGAAATAATATTGGGAAGGAAGATATAAAGGGTTTATCCAAAATAACAATTTCTTAAATAAATATTTCAAAGCTAGGCTAAATTTCAATTCTACAAATAGGTAAGGAAACCCTCAGCTGATCTCAGTCCTCTGTCCACCAGAGACCCAAACCAACTGACTTCCTCCCTAAAGATTCCAAACCCCTAATTGCCTTTAGAACTCAGCCAAAGCTTGAAAAAACTATATGACCCCCTCTCTCTATACTACATTGTCCATATATTGGCAATCTTTTCTACTCAATGGACATGCAACAAATTAAAATAAAGTAGCAGGAAAAAATGTTGGAGCATAACTTGATTTCTCAAAGCTCAGTCATCTTGAGAGATGTTCTTCCTACTAAAGAAAATAAGGATATAAACACTAGACTCACAAAGAAATAGGAAGCCAAACTCTGCTAGACAAATTCTCCAGAAAATGTTTCTCTAACAGGAGCTAGAGGTTTGGCTTAGCAGGAAAATTATCTCTTCCCTCTTTCAGATTCATCCTATCCCTTATTTTCCCTTTCAGGTGTGACTTTCTCTCCAGTTACTATTCTTAGATTCTCTCCTTGGAATGATATCTTTAAATTTGTGAGGGAAAAATGAAAAACAATTCTGATACAGCCAAGACAATTGCTTCTGAGGAAAGCAACTGCTGCTCCTTACTTAACAAATCTCTTTTCCCTTAACACCACTGTTTAGCTCATTTATACCCAGAGGATTTATGTGACTTTTTATTTGCTCTGCTTTTTTGATGCATTATAATAGTGCTTATCAGTAATATTTCTTTGGCTCTTGTCAAGTCCCCATCCAGAGAAACAACTCATCAATCAATTTGGAAAGAAAATCTCTCTCTCTCTCTCCTCCCCCCACTGTCTGTCTCTTGCCCCCAGAGAGACCACAACCATTCACTCAAGTGCATCTTTTCATTCCCCAAGGATTTACCTTCACACACAGAATTATATCTTTTCAAGCATGCTTAGACAAAAGTAAACAGAGCATTTAAAAGAAATAAAGAATGGAAAATAGGCTCAAAGAGAGAGCCAGCAAGATGAAGTAGGCAAGTGGAAGTGAGAGTGGGAGAGGATGGAGGTTACCACGATTTGTGCCAGACAAGCTACAACAGCTACAGCTCTCCCTGTGCAAGACCACAGTCCTAGAAGTTGCCTAAGTGCCACAGTGCCCATAGTATTTTAAGGCAGGCAGAATTCTCAATTCTCTTGATTTGGCATTCCCAGTCACGGCTTTGGAATGCAGGCTATGGCATGGTGAACGGGGGTGGGGGG
>NC_058133.1:235889796-235916958 GCF_016433145.1 Gracilinanus agilis
GGGTGGGGCAGACAGCAGGCCCCCCCCCTCCCTACACAGGGAAGGCTTAATTTCTCTTGATTGCAATAACAGCATGTTCCCTGGGGGTTATCACAAAGCACTTCCACTTTCTCTGTTGTCATTGTCTCTTGTGAGACTTGCCTGATCTTTCCTTATTCCCTTTAGTGAAGAGGCTGAGCTTTCATCCACAGACTCTCCCAAGATTCATGTAGATATGTACTGGTAAACTTGTTATACAAGACATCTTTCTAAACAGAAAAGAATTTATCTGAGTCCTTTACCTCTCCAAATCATAACCAAACTTGTAAGAAAGAAACCATTTGGAGACCTAAATTTCATTTGTTTTCTGATATATACTTTTTTATATATAGTGCATGTATAAGATACATATGTATATAAGTATATGTGTATGTGTAATGGGGGTCATGGGTATCATAAAATGCCTTAGATATCTTCATGTGGAAACAATAGAGACCCTGCTTCTAGAAAAGTCTTCATGCTGTCTTTGTAAAACCTTGGGAAGACTGTGGAGCATGATTGCACCATTTATAACTGGATCCTGTCACATTAATGCACTAACTGGATTCATTAACAAAGTTATGAAGAGGGGTCTTTGAATGGTTGGGAAGATATTCAAAAAAGGCCTGTCAGCCACAGCAAATTATGACATCAAAGTAAAGTCAATGCTATAAGAGAAGAGGCCTCAGTCTTTGACTTCTGTGATTATTCTTTTCCATTCTAATTGAAGGAAATGGAGTCTACCACTTATGAGTTTTAAAAGGCCAGGTGAGCAAGTCACAGAAATTTGGAAGTCAGAGGTCCAACATTAATGCCCTGAAGAGCAAGAAGTCACCTTTGGGAGTATCTTCCTTGTGAGGAGTCAATACAAATCCATGGAATGTTGGTGAGAGTATGGCCCCAAAAGTCTTGAGGGAAATGTTTTTCCACTTCTTCTTGCTATATCTTTGAAGTAATTATACTTTTATAAAATAAAAAATACTGTAAATGACTAAAAGAAAGAATAAAATTATCAAAAAATCATAATCAGGTTCACACAAGAGTTAACTACTACCATAAAGAAGCAAAGAATTTTTACTATGATATTCAAAAAGGCATGAGATATTAGCTTATAAGAATAAATTACCCAGAAAAAAACTGAATGTGATTCTAATGGGGAAAGCATGGACTTCTGATTAAATAGAGGACTTCTAAATATTCCTAATGAAAAGACCAGAGCTAAATAGAAATTTTACAATATGATCATAGGAGTCAAGAGAAATTGGAAGGTATTGTTTAAGGAGAAGATATTCACACTCCTTATAAGGAAAAGAAGGAATTCTTTTAAAGCTTCAGTGTGAAAAGGGAAGATCATAGTGTAAGGGGGGGAAAGGGGCTTGGGGTTCAATATATTAAAAGATGGTAGCCAGAGGATTGAACTATTATCAACCCTCAATTAAGAATAATCTTAAGTCAAAATTGACTTTTGTGGAAGTTTATTTATAATTAAGAAGAGAGAGAGTAAATAAGGAAATAAGAATCTATTGAAGCAGTCTCATCAAGGTCTCAGCATTCCAGCCAGAACTCCTCCACGAACCAGGAAAGCTAGAAGACTCAGCCAGACTTCCTTCTCCAAAAGACCTTCTTCTCCAGAAGGTCTCCTTCTCCAGAAGCCTTCACCAGCCTTTCACCAGCATTCCTCCACCAGACTGCCTTCATGGTTTTTATAGTATTTTCCTGTCCCTGCCCCTTTTCACAGGAGCCAATCACAGCTTCCAAATTGTCTAATACTGTCTAGGGGATGGTCTTTGTGGGAACTAGTTTGCACCTTCTAGAGGTGTGAATGCTCATCAAAAAGGTTCACACTTTCTGAATGTGTGAACAAGTTTCTGACTGTTTGAGTTAGAAAAAAGAGTGGATCTCTCCAAGTATTTTGTTGGCTTCTCACCTAACACTAGGTAGGGTGTGAATTCACTAAGTGGTTTTCAAGCTTCTCCCACCTAGTTCAAGCTTGTGTCTATTCAAAGTTATTGTCAACCAAAGTGCTAACTCCAACTAGGCAAAAAGAACAAAGGATTCCCTTTTACAATAGTCATAGACAAAGTTAAATATAACAAAGATTCTAGGAGTGCTTTTGTTATGTTTTGATTATCTTAAGTGAACAAAAGAAAAAAGCAAATGCAGGAAGAAAAAATGGACCTCATCTTACAGAATTGGAGTACAAAATAAGATAATACAAACCACAAACAAGGTATAGGGAGAGTAAGGGACATGTGAACCTCGTGTTCATCTGAATTCAGAAAAGGAAGCTAAAATAAACAAATATACACATGCAGACAACTGGGTGTGAAAATGCATTTGGCTCAGCATGAAAACAATATGGAACAGGGAGAGAAGAAAGAGGGAATAAGTGAAAGTAGATTAAATGAGGAATTAATAATATGAAAATGAAGAAACATTAATTAATTGCATGTGGTATACCCTTTGATTCTGTAATACTACTAGGTCTGTATCCCAAAGAGATAATTTTTAAAAGGGAAAAGCACCTAGTGCAAATATCAATAACATGGAAATAGGTCTTGATCAATGACACATATAAAATCCAGTGGAATTGCTCACAGGCTATGGGAAGGAGTTGTGAGGAGGGGAAGGGAAAGAACATGAATCATGTTACCATGGAAAAATATCCATAATTAATCAATTAAATAAAAGTTGGAAAAAAAGTTTTAAAAAAACCAAGTCAAAAAGCTGAAGAAAATGCAAGGTATCTCTGAGCAAAAACAATTGATCTGGAATAACAAGTCAAGGGGGGAAAATTAAGAATATTGGAGTATCTGAATGTCGTGACCAAAAAAGAACCTACACATCTTATTTCAAGAAATCTTAAAAGAACTGCCTAGCTCTCTTAGAATCAGAAGGCAAAGAAGAAATAGCAATAATCATAATTACATCACTTTCTGAAAGAAACTCCAAAATGAAAACTTATAGAACATCAAAAACAAAATTCAGAGTTTATAGGTCAAACAAAAAATTTGGCAAGCATTCTGAAAGAATTCAATTATCTAGAAGCCACATTCAGGATCACACAGGATTTAACAGCTACCATTAAAAAGGAGAGAACTTAATACTGTATTCCTGAAGGCAAAAGATATGGGCTTACAGCACAATTTCTACAGGAGTGAAATGGATCTTTAATGAAATAAAGCACTTCCAAGTTTTCTTGATGAAAAAACCAGAGCTGTATAGAAACTTTGAAGTACAAACATGGGAATGAAGAAAAATGTAAAAAGATTAATATGAACAAACTATATAGGAGTGTAGAATAGAATAAAGGAATAAACAAGAGTAAACCACTTTTACACAAATACGGGGAGATAATGCATGTGTACTCTGTTCTTACTTAATTAGTTACACACTAACAAATAGGTATCTATACAAAGAAGAGGTAAGGAGTAGCTAACACTTGAACCTCATTCTCATCTGAACTGGTCAAAAGAAGAAAGAATATACAGTGTTGTGTACAAAAATATATTTCACTCAACAGGAAAAAAACAGGGGAGAAGGGAGAAAGAGGAATTAGACGGAAGGTAAATTAAAGGCAGAATTAGTCCTAGGAAAAACAAATTCTAAGGATATAAAAAAAATATTTACTGTAGATCTTTTTAAGGTGGCAAAGAATGGCCCATAAACTGGAGAATGGATAAACAATTATAGTATACAAATATGATGGAATACTTTTGTTCTGAACTCTTATCAACAAATTCCAGAGGAGTCAGAATTCCAGAGGACTAATAATGAAACAGGTTATCTACCTCCAGATAGAAAGGTAAAGGATTCAAGATGCAGAAGGAGATAGATATTTTTTAAGACATGGCCAATTTGGAAATTTGTTTTGATTATATTATTTAAAACACAGCAGTGGGTTTGGTTTTGTTTGTGTTCTCAAAAGGAAGAGCTGGAGTGGGAGGGTGAGAAGATAGTTCTTGACTGATGTGTCTATATAGGCCTATATTTTATATATTTATATATTTAAAGAAATGCATACATTTATACCTATCTATATGTAGATAGGTATAAATTTGAGAACTCTGGACAAAATGACAATGCACAGTACCTGAGGGCTCATGATAAAACATGTTGCTCACATACTGACAGGTCACCAACTCAAAATGCAAATTGAAATTTATTTTAGACATCACCAATGAGAAATTCTATTTCTTGATTATACGTGCTTGTAACAGAAATTTTACTTTTCTTTCTTTCTCAATGAAGGTAGAAGGAAGTGAGAGAGAGAAAAGACTGATCTTTTTTTGAAAATAAAATAAAATTTAAGTTTAAAAATAAGTACCTTGGTCCTTCCTCTAGGCAAAACACATTGAGCATGAAAAAATATAAAGTTGTCTACCTGAAGATTTATTGGCATCCTGAAATGCTCAAAGGGAAACACACATTTAAAATAAGTAAGCATCTATATGATTTAGTTTTAATATCCATTTTGTGTAAATGGAATTAACTCTAGCCCATTCATAGTTAAACTCATACTTAACCTAGGCATAGAAATGACATCACCCTCACCTTCCTTAGTGGGGAGGGGAGACAAGTTACCCACACGTGACAATAAGTAACAAATCAAGAACAAGGGAGTGCCCTTTGGGCAGTCCAAATCAATGTAGAGACTGCCATTTGTCCACTTGAATTAGAGGTGGACCCAGGGGACGTGAGGAAGGACACTATCTCTTCAAGTATGTTGGTTACTTCCTGTGGAGGTAGTTCCCGCTCTGAACTTGGTGCTGAAGGAGCTCCTGAGACCACAGAACGCTTATGCTCTGTATTGTCACGTAGGTAAGTTAGGCTGACTTCCTTGGCCTAGCTGGGCCGCTTCTAAACTCTGCTTTAAGTAGGCATTAGCCTATCTGGTTGCTGGGCCTTGTGGCTTGTAGCTTCATTTATTTAGCCTTTTAACCTTCTCTCTCTGTCCAGGCCTCTGCAGGCCTGGACTAGCCTCTCCCTTTCTCTTTATTCCTATACTTTTACCTTCCTGATTGTAAATAAACTTGCCTCAACCTGATGCTGACTTGGGTCTGATTTAATTACGGAATCAATCTGAATTGTTGATTCCTGGCGGCCACATTTTAAATATATATCTATAAAATACCCTAATCTCCCTCTTACAATTTTCAGAACTGTAAAATGAAACCATAATAGATTTAGAAAATATCCTAACAAAACTGTAAAATATTAGCAAAATATAGACCCTACAGATTAATGGTTACTTCAGAAAGAAGGAAGATTATGTTTTGCAACATACTACATGTATAACACAGATTGAATTAGTTGTCAGCTCTGGGAGAAGGGAGGGAGACAATATAGATCATATGACTTTGAAAAACTTGTGTAAAAATCTGTTATTAATTTTTTTAATTTTTAAAGGAGGAGGATGACTGATAGATGTTCTCAGAGTGCATGATAAATAAGTTAAAAACTTACAGGAATACTTTTAGAATAAGCAGACATATCTTCACTGATAACTAGTAGAGGCTAACAACAGGTTGGATTTGAATTGGTTGAATGTAACTCTAAGTAGTTTACTTAAGGTCTGGACTATAATACAGCCAAAACCCAAAAGTGGAATCAAATGACCCTTAGTAGGTTATATCCAAATTATTTTAATCAACAATGTGTCAACAAACATGCATCCAATAAATGGCTATGCCATGCAGATTTGTTTGTAAAAATGGATAGATTTATGTTAGCAATTCAGGACTAGAAATTACAGAAGGCTTTTCATTAAGGAGCACAAGCTTACTGATCAATTGAGATTATGCAAGAAAATGGTAGAAACTGTGTAATTCACCACATGTAAGAGGGAAAATTAGGTATTTCATAGATATGTGTGGCTGCCAGGAATCAACAATTCAAGTTGATTCCGTAATTAAATCAGACCCAACTCAGCATCGGGTTTAGGCACTTTATTTACAATCAGTAAGGTAAAAGTATAGGAATAAAGAGAAAGGGAGAGGCTAGTCCAGGCCTGCAGAGGCCTGGACGAGAGAGAAGGTTAAAAGGCTAAATAAATGAGGCTACAAGCCACAAGGCCCAGCAACCAGATAGGCTAGAAATCCTAGAAAATCAACTAAAAAGCTAGTTGACATAATTAATAACTTTAGCAAAGTTGCAGGATACAAAATAAACCCACATAAATTGTCAGCATTTCTCCAACAAAACTCAGCAGCAAGAGTAGAAAGAGAAACTCCATATAAAATCACTCTACACAATATAAAATACTTGGGAATCTATTTGCCAAGACAAATGCATAAATTATATAAACATAATTATATAAACAAAACACTTTTCACACAAATAAAATTAGATCTAAACAACTGGAAAAATATTAATTGCTCATGGGTAAGCCTAGCTAATGTGCTAATTTTTTTAAATCCTTACCTTGCATCTTAGCATCAATACTGTGTATTGGTTCTAAGGCAGAAGAGTGATAAGGGTAGGCAATGAAGGTTAAGTGTCTTGCCCAGGGTCACACAGCTAGAAAGTGTCTGAGGCCAGATTTGAACCCAGAACCTCCCATCTCTAGGCCTGGCTCTCAATTCACTGTCACCTAGCTGCCCCCTAATATGTTAAATATGACAATCCTACCTGAATTAATTTCAGTGCCATACCAATTAAATTACCAAACTACTATTTTATAGAATCAGAAAAAATAATAACATAATTCATCTGGAAGAACAAAAGATCAAGAATATCAAGGGAACTAATGAAAAAAATGTGAAGGATGGGGCCTAGCAGTACTAGATCTTTAACTGTACTAGAAAGCAGAAATCATTAAAACAATTTGGTACTGGCCAAGAAATAAAAAGGTGGATCAATGCAATAGACTAAGGCAGTGATGGACAAACTTTTTAAAGAGGGGGCCAAAGGAAAGGAAATGCTCATCTGTCAGTCTGTTTCTAAGGCAACTTTTTCAAAGTTTCATTGTATTGTATACTACTCATTGTATTTGTCAGATTAGGAGTAATGTCACTTGGCCAGATAGAACATTTCAGGGGGCCACATCTGGCCTGTGGGCAGTAGTTTGACCATCACTGGACTAGGGGGTAAATGTCCTCAGTAATCTAGTGTTTGATAAACCCAAAGATGCCAGATTTGGGGATAAGAACTCACTATTTGACCAAAACTGCTGGGAAAATTGGAAAACAGTATGGTAAAAATTAGGTTTAGATCAATATCTCACACCCTATACCAGGATAAGATCAAAATAGGTATATGATTTAAAGATAGAGAGTAATATTACAAGTAAATTAAGGGAATATCAAATAGTTTACTTGTCAGATCTATGGAGAAGGGAAATTTTATGACCAAAGAAGAGATAGAGAACATTACAACATGTAAAATGAATAATTTTCATTATATTAAAATAAAAAGGTTTTGTACAAATAAAATCAATGCAAACAAGATTAGAAGGAAAACAACAAACTGTGAAAAAATATTATAACAAATTTCTCTGATAAAGGTCTCATTTCTCAAATGTATTACTAGTGGAGTTGTGACCTGATCCAACCATTCTAGAGAGCAATTTGGAATTATGCCCAAAAGGCTATAAAAGAAAGCATACCTTTTGATGAGTAATACCACTACTGGCCTGTATCCCAAAGAGATTTTTTGAATGCAAAAGGAACTGTTTGCACAAAATATTTATTGCTGCTTTTTTTGTGGTGGCAAAGAATTAGAAACTAAAGAGATGTCCCTTAATTGGGAAGTGGTTGTACAAATCATGGTAAACAATGGTGATGAAATACTACTATGCTATGAGGAATGATGAACAGGATGATTTCAGAAAGAGCTGGAAAGACCTATGTGAACTGATGCAGAGTGAAATAAGCAGAACCAGGAGAACATCATACATGGTTACTGCAATGTTGTGGAATGATGAAATTTGACAGACTTTGTTTGCTACTAATAGCAATACAGTGGTCTAGGACAATTCTGAGAACTTATGAAAAAGAATTCTTTCCAGGTCCAGAGAAAGAACTGTTGAAGTAAAAATGTAGATGAAAACATATGATTTGTTATTTGTTTATTTGGGTATATGTTTGGGGATTTTGGTTCTATAAGATTATTCATTTCTAAAAAATGAATAATATGAAAAAATGTTTTAGGAAGAAGATAATATGGATTATATGAATTTGGAAAACAGGCAGAAATTTGTTATTAAAATAAAAGAAAAATTGTTAAAATAGTAGTGATGTTGGTAGCTCTGATAAGCCTAAAAAAAAGTTGTAAAGAGTATAGTTATGTTCATATAAGAAATAATTATTAAATAATAGGACTCTGTTTTTCACAATTATCAATTTATATAAACATATTCATCACGTTAAAGGAGATTCTATTGTACTCTCTTAACTGGGAGCCAAGGGATTGGGGGTCTCATATTACTCCCTATAATTCTTTGAGAAGTCATTGCCCCACTCTGGTCTTCAGTTTTCACCTGTAAAACCAGGAGGTAAGACTAGATGATTCCCAAGGTTTCTCCTGGTTTTCAAAGTCTAGGATTTTTTTTTTCTAATATAGGCTTACATCTTCTTCCTTGTACAGTAGGTTAGCATAGTGGTTAGCCTTTGAATCAAGATGGCCTGGGCTCAAATCTCTCTTCCAACACTTACTCCCTATACCCTCAGCAAATCACTTTTGAGGACCTGAGGCTACTCTGAGATTATAAATTTTAGATAAGGTCTGACCTGCATCACAAAAAATTTTCTCACCTGGGAGTTTTCTATATTAATAAAATCACATTCAAGATCCCATTCCTAACTCTAGCTTTTCCCTTAGCCTGAAATGGGGAACAGAGGGACAAAGAGAAAGCAAAGACTCATATCCCTTGTTTGTTAAAATGCTCAGACTTTTAAAAGAGACTCTATAAATATTCTAACATCTTATGTTGCTCTTTTTTCTCATTATTTTCATTTGCTTAAAGCTCCCTGGAAGGAAGTACTTTTCTCAATATACAAATCATTGTTATTAGCTATACTTTAGCCACTGAAGCCATCAAAGTCATAAATAATAATAATGAAGATAAAATAATAATAATAGACAGAGTCCCCTCCCTCTGTCAAAAACAGGTTACTTTTTTTAAAATAATACTCTGCGCCAGAGGCCCTTCAGAAAAGAATTAATTAATATCTCTTGCTATAGACTAATTCTCTTTTCAACATGTGGCTGTCATTTCCCTGTCATCATAGCTGATTTACAACAGGGTTTAATTAAATTCTCTGTACATTATTCAGCATTCTCTAAAGACAACACCAAAGAGGCTGAGGGTATTTAAAATGTCACCTGCTGAGACATATCATCTCCTCCTAAATAAATATGACAGTGATCAAACTTTGGCTAATTACAGTGACTTAGTTATTTGTTTGTATGTTTTAATATTTAATTGCTTTCATGTTCATCCAATTACAGAGCAACAGCAAATAGAAATTAACTTTTTTATCAGCATGTTCCCAACCCAGCTGATAAATCCTCAAAAGGCTATATACAATAGGAGCCTGCCCAACCTGTGAGAAATGTGAAATATACTCTCAGTTGAATGGACTAGCCTAGTAAATTAAAAGGAGGAACCTCCCAGCTCTCACTCAACCATTTTTTAGGTGGCCAGATATGGAGATTCCTAGAGTATATCTAAATATTTGACTATTGTGCCATCTTGAGTATATCCAGAGCTTTTAATTATATCCTATGACCCTATGGCCACATTAGGTAATACCTATGGTTGGTTTTAAACATACTTTTCTCTGAGGGAGAAACAATAGATGGGATTAGAGTGAGGGGGGAGGGTAGGAATGGGAAACTGAACTTCCCTTTAAAGTTCCAAAATGTTCCAAAAAGTTTTTGTATTCTTCTTCCAGGTAGCTACATTGTCTTCCTTCTCCACAAGTATTCTCAAGGACCTCTCTCCACCTTTGTGTTCTACTGCCACCAACCCACCAGTCTGCTAAAAGGCAATTAAACCTAACTCATCTAAAACCAGTCTTTGGAACAGAGAAGGTGCTAAAGATAATTATGACATTTCCAAGGTTATAGACTTCTTCACCCAGGAAATGGGACAGAGACAACAGAAACATTATCAATCATGAATGCTAAGTTCAAATTTACCAGTGAACTCAGAGAATCCATCCCCTAGGTGATGGGGAGGGCAGCTAGGTAGCTCGGTCGATTGAGAGCCAGACCTAAAAATGGGAGGTCCCAGGTTCAAATATGAACTCAGACACTACCTAGTGACCACTTAACTGCCATTGCCTAGCCCTTACTGCTCTTCTGCCTTGGAACCAATACATAGTATTGACTCAGGAATCATTTCAAATAGCTTATTGAAATGATCTTTGATCCTTATAGCTCTATCCTATCTCATCATTATATAAATTTGAATCTAACTATTTTTAAAAGATGAAAAATTCATTCAATAACTAATTTTCTACCTTTTCATTTTTTTTTCAGTTACAGTGGCTATGATGGTTTATTTTGCTTCTTTTCCATTGTTATGGGAAATGGTTTTTTGGAGGGGCATATAAGAAAACTATCTTTATGTAAAAAACAATGAACCACTAAAAACAATGAGATTTTTAAAATAATTAAGCAATTCTGCAAACATCTATGCTTACTTTGTGTGAAGGAGGAATAGAGACTACACCTAGGATTTGATCTGTATAAGGAAATCCTAGATGAGAAAATTCCCTTACTAATGCATCTATAAGTTGTAGAACTTTGTAGTTTGAGAGTTGTTTAAAGGTTTTTAAACTTTTTTGATTATATAATCCTATTAGCAATAAAATTTTGAGCACATCCTCCTAAATATAAAAATAGAAATGGTAAAAAGATTAGATAAAGATGAAATAATATTTGATCATAGAATCAATAGGGAGCCAGTGGAGTTTATTGAGTGGGAAGTGATATGACATTACAAGAACTGAACTTTAGAAAAATCACTTTGGTAGTTTCATGGAGGATAGTTGGAGTGAGAAGACAGTTGAAGCAGAGAATCCAATTAGGAGGCTAATGGCAATAGTCTGTGAGCTGAAAGAAGGGAACAGGAAGAAGAGATGTTATAGAGAAAGAAATGACAGGAAAGAACTTCTTCCCTGAAGTCCTCTCTTTCTAATCAATTATGGGTGTAGTCCAACTTCTGGCTTGGGGAAAAAACATTTATTCCATTTTTGAGAATTGGGAAAAAATCTTATTGTATTTTTTGAACCTATTGCTGCATCACTGAGAAACTGGATCACCTCTACCTGTTTAGAGACCCTTAGCCAAGGATCTAGACTATGCTGACCAGAAATCTGGTTAAATCTAAAGATTGGTGCAAGGACTTTTCTCACAATCGTATATCTCAAGCAACTCCTTGAAAACTGGATCTGAAATGTTTTATTTAAAAACTGACTCATATTGTTCAATCACTTTAGTCAAACACACTTGGAGAGAGTAGGACATCTTTTCTGATTTAAAAAAATCGCACCGATTCACTATGGTCCTCCCAGTTTGGAAAGTCCCTCCTCTCTCCTCCAATTAGAAATCAAGTGAATTAGTCTTATGTGATTTTTTTTTAATATGCAAAAGTCTGTATCTCCCTGTATTTAAGACATAGTGCCAAAGCTGAGGGAGGCAACTAATCCCAATTTCTTGGGCTATTGGGATTGCATTGCTAAATAAATTGATATGCCCCAAAGCTTGAAATTGTGTTTCCTCAGACATTTCATCCTTCATATACCACAAGGGGGAGAAGAAGAAAGGAAAGCAGAAAAGGGGGGTTGGGGGGGTTGGTGGCAAAAGTGATGGGAAAGAGAATAGAGGGGAAAAGGGGGGGTGGGGGAGAGAAACACTTCTCTGCATTATACCTATTGCTGAGAGATGAAAAAGAATCCTGCCAAAAGAGTAGAATTGGAGAGATTTTTGCCAACCTTAGGATAAAAGTTATTGCCTTTTCCTTAAAAAGCCCAAGACTACTTCAGCTGAAGGATCAATTAAGCCTGTGTACAGCTAAAAGCAATGAACACTATAGCTTGTTATTGAAGAGAAAGCCCAGCCTGGAAGGGGAGCAGCAGATCCACTCATTCAGGTAAAATGCAGTGCGGAAAGAAACATTAGTCCACCAGGCTGTGGATCAGATCAGCTTAGTGGTAAAGCATTTGTTCACACAGAAACTACACTCATGAAGGAACTTTTATGAACAGTTCCTGAAAGAGAAAGAAACTATCAGAGTCCAGAGCTGTGAGTTTCCCACATGTATTCCCCAGATTGTAATGATTAAAAATGATAAAGGCTGATATTATGAGGAAAAGTAATAATTTATTTACCATGGCCATGTTGGTAAAATATATATATATCCACGCCTGATAAAAATCTATTTCAAACCTTCTTGCCAGTCTGTACCCCCTCCCATCTTGTCTACGTAGCCAAAGAGAGTGTCAAGCCCGGTCCCCCCAATACTTAAAGCCAGGCTTTACGTTGAAGTCTTCATCATGTCCAAAACAGGAAACCCGTTGCATTATGGAAAATGTAGTTTCAAAGTGTCCACAGAAAGTTTGTCAAATACTTTTAAATGGAACCCCCAGAATTCCAAATAACACAATATTCACTATGACCCTTACTACCTTGAGACTTCTAAAAGTTTGCCAAGACTCCCCACAAAAACTACATATTGTGGTAGGAGAAGGTAATTCAGAGTTATAGGTTGAATGTTATGAACTTTTTTTGCCTTTTCTGCAGGTGTTTTGTTGAAGGTAGTCCTTTTATTCCTTTTTGGATGGTTACCTATTTCACTTCCTATGATGCGCTGTTACAGTCCTTCATTTCCTTCCTAAAGCCTTCAAGATCTTATCCTATACCTCTACCAATCTGAGGACCTCACTTCTTAGTTTACTGAGAAAATTAAAGACAATTCAACAGTGGAAAGGAAAACTTTGAATCGAGTTTTTGACATTTTGGCCCACAGAGATGGAGCAGACAGCAGTTGGAATGTGACAGGAGGGGCAGTGACAGTTGGAGTGAGAGAAGAGGATTGTGGAAAAAACTGTTAACTGAAAGGTCTTTGCCCTCTGAACTCTGTTGAGTGAGGAGAAAAGTCCTGGAGCTCTGGATTCCCACCTGTGGAAAAGCCTTGCCTCCATTTTCCCTTGCCCAGAAGAGAAAGAAGGTTCCTGTTGTTTGAGAGCCTCCATTAGAGGAAGAATGAACTACACCTGCTGAGAAGGGGCCGATCCCTTAACTTCAGGGGGTCACCCTGAAGATCTTTTCCATCCCTTGACCTTCCCAAGAAGGACACTCACCACTCGTTAAGGTAGAAGAGAGACTTTAATTAGATAAGAAGAGGATAGTTAAGTTGGAGCGGAGCCATCTTGGCACAGCTAAAGAAAACAAGAAACCCCAAATAGAGTTTCCTCTTCCCTCAAACCTATCCATCCTTGATTCCTCTATCCTATCCCTTCTCCTGCTACCTTGTTCATCTACAAAATAAACCAATTTGCAGTCAGATCAAAGAGAAGTCATTACACAACACAAAAGAGGGGAAAAGGAGTTGAGCAGCTGCTTTGCTCAGACTCCATTTTGAGCCAGAGCCCCTTCAGTGCCGACATTGGCTGTGGGGAGGTTTCTGTAGGGAGAGGGTCCCTGCTTGATCAACCAGCGCTACCACCCACCTCTCCAAATAGGAAAGACTTCCCTTTAGCTTCCAGGGCTGGCTCCCATTCTCTGAACATCCACCATTCACCTCTTCTGTTGTTTTTAGTAAAAGTAGTATATTGAAAGGGGAGTTGACAGACATTCACGACCAGGTCTGACATTCTTTCCCACACAAACCCTCTTAAATATACCTGTATTTTTACAAATATTATCTCATTTTTCTTATGATTCTCTTTGTTTTGGTTTTTAATTTTTATTTTTTACCAATTACATGTAATAACAAATTTCCACACAAGTTTTCTTAAGTTAACGAATTTAAGATTGAATTTATCTCCTTCCCTCCCTTCCCTTCCCTGTCCCAGTGTTGGCAGGCAATTCAATCTTCATTTCAAAATCCCTTGACATTATCTCCTCCTTTCTCCTCCTTTCCCCCCATTCTCTGGCAAGATGATCTTTTTTGTGAGTTTAAAATCCAATGCAGAGCTTTAAAAAGCTTTGCTGTACTATATATGTCTAATCATATTCATGCAGTTCTTTATGTATTGAATAACAAAGAATAAGGGGTCTTTTTTGAAATTTTTCATGATTGCCAAAACTTATGCCAAGAATTCATCTCCATCGATGTGAATTCTAATTGCTTCCTACATGTCCTTTATGGCCAGCATGCAATTCAGAATCAGTATGTAAATTCCCTTTGGGATTCGCATGTCCTGGTTGTCATATACATTCAGTTTAGATGCTGAACAAATCTCTCTCTGAATAGAGCTTCATCTTCTTCTACCCAGTTAATTCCCCTTGACATACACTTAAGGAATCAAAGAATCACAGCTTTAAGTCCTATGGCACAAACAAAGACAGAGGGGCAAAAAAGAAGGACAAGTCCCAGAGAGCAGCAATCAGAAACAGGATGACTCATTTTGAACAAAGGCTTGAGATGACCTACAAATCTAAAAGGCAAAGCTGAGAGTTGCAATAGGCATCTACAATATCACACCAAAAGATAATCTTCATGGATGTGACATGTTGAAGGGGTCAATATTTTCAGCCCACATAGATACATCTCACAGTCATCTTTAAAAATAAAAGAAATTTCTAACAACTGTTGCTATGAGTCACATGGACCAGTATCAATACTACTTGTTGCTCCATAGTTTGTGTCCTACTTCTGTTATAAAATACAGCAAAAAATGTAACAAGGACCATGGACCAAAGACCAGTACCAGAGGCCATAGACAGTCAGGAAATATTTTTCTTCTACCAGGTCCCACTTCCCTCAAGAATCTACAATATATAGTGACACCTTAGAGTTTGAAATTCCCAAGTGGAGAAAGAATTTAGGGTCACTAGGGAGTCAGTGCCTTCCTCAAGACCTATATGATCCATGTGATAAGGAAATGTTCTGAATCTGTTCCTTTCTGGTTCATTCTGGTTCTGGGTTTGTTACATTCTGCTTCTTTTTCTCTCTCAAAAATACTATTCAAAGATAAAATGCAATCATATGTCTCATCAACAACTGTTGCTGGGGTCACATGGACCAGGATCAGTATCTAATATTTCATAATAACAACTCTATAGTTTTTGTCTCCAGCCACCTACCCAAAGGCAACACTGGGAACATTTTAATTTGGTTCCTCTCAACCAATCTCCTCAGGGTATTCAATTCCCTTGCAAACATAAGAAGTTACCAAAGCATAGAAAATAGAACTAATATAATACACAGCAAAGAATATATCAAAGACTCATGCTAGAGTCTACAAAGGATCAAAAAAATTTTCTTCTACTAGGTTCTACCTCTTTTAGGGATCTATTTACTTTTTTAACCCTTACCTTCTGTCTTAGAATCAATGTTATACTTTGGTTTCAAGGCAGAAGAGTAGTAAAGGCCAATAAACTGGGGTTAAGTGACTTGCCCAGGATCACACAGCTAGAAAGTATCTGAGACCAAATTTGGATCTACAAACTCTCATCTCCAGACCTGGCTGTATCCACTAGTTGCCCCTCTTCGCAAACTTATAATGTTGCCTTTGGGTTGAAAAGTTCCACAAAAAGAATGAATTCAGGATCACTAGAGTCAGCTCCCTTTCCCAAGGTCTATATAGTCCATGTAATTCACATTACAAGTTAAGGGCATATTCTGGGTTTCATCCTCTATCATCTTTTTCTGTGACTCATTGCTGTTTAGTTCTAGACCTTGTTCTGATTCTTGAGTCTAGGATTCCCTACCACATTCATGTCTCTTCTTCCCTTTGGATATTGTTCTATTGACTTAACCTCTAGAGCCTTATAGCCTCAACCTGTCTCTGCCTATGTCTCTCTCTTTCTTTCCTTTCCGGCATCTGTTTCTTTCTCTACTTCTCTGAATCTCATTTATCACATTTATGTGCCACATTTATCACATTTGTGTGCCACATTTATTACATCTGTTGCCCTTTGGAGGCTCTGCTGTACTGCCACTGTCTCTGCCAATGGCACTGACACTGCCATATACTTCTTTTTTCCTCAGAAAACAATTTCAATTAAGAGGTACAACTTCTTTTCTCCACTGTCAACCAATGAGTAAAGACAGGTTGAAGTCAATATGAGCTTTTTCCTGAACAAAAATATGGGCAAAGTAGAAACAAGCATAAACAAAAGGAAAATAATATTTTATAGATTATTAAAATTTATCTAATCTAGTACCTTTATTTTGACAGTGATGAAACTGAATTTTGGAGAGATAATGTAATTGGAAATAGAGGGGGTCTGACTGTCATACTTGTCTTCCATTTCTATCAGGCTCCTTGGCTTTAAAGGGATTCTCCCAAACCCTCCAATATACTATCAAACACAAGTAAGAAGGGGGAAAGTATTTAATGTTTCTTACATGTATAGTAAGCAAAAAACATTTTGTTTAGAAATATTTTATTAGCAATTTTACTGTTGTACTTGAAATCAATCTAGTGAATCGGAAGGGATTTAGAACACTTTTTCGTGTGCTTATTGATAGTTTTGATTTCATCATGTGAAAATTGCCTATTCATGTCCCCCATTGATTGGGGAATGAAGAAATCTAGATTTTAATCCTAGCTCAGCTACCAATTCACTGTGTGAGCTTGGGTATCTTTTTATTGTTTGGAGTTTTAAGTTTCCAAACCTGTCAAATGAAGGGACAGGATTAGATTCTAAGGATCTAAGATTCTTTCCATCTATGACATTCTATGACTCTCTTTGTTTTCCCCAAAATCCATCCAATCTGATTAGTTGTCTATTGGTATTCTTGAATAAATCAAAGAAAATTCCTTTTACTAATACAGATCAGTATATCCCCATAATTTTGTTGGGTCATTTGTACTTGCTTGTGAAGTCCAAATAAACTCAGGGAAGGTATCTTATCCCAACTCCCACTAATATTAGCAAGTTGAATCCCTACATAAATCCCTACTGCCTACATATCCTTCAAGGTTCTAGAAGAAACTCAAAGGGATAATAGAATTTTTTTCTAATGCCATTACATTAGCTCAAGTCCCCATTCTAGTATGCTTATCCCAATATCAATTTGCCAGTTATCTCTTTGATATCCTCAGTACTCTCGATTAACACTCTCACCATCAACAAAAGACATCAATTTGCTTTTCCAAAGGGATATTTACTGAAGATAGAGTAAGAATAAAAGTACTAAAATGTTCCTCTTCCCCCACCCCCATCCAGAGGCACTTTGGTCCCTAGGAAGAAAGAGCTCAAACTTAAATAGGTTGTTAAAAAATTATTTTTCTCACCAAGTTTAATTCTGACTATGGCATAACCACGAGAGGGTTTGTTCTGTTGCTGAAGTATTCAGGGTTTCAGTTTCTATGTTTCATTGCTAGATTGAACAAGGGTTCAGTTTCTGACAAATTGCCAGAATTTGTCAGACCTTTTGCCAGACCTTTCAAAAATCACAAGGCTCTCTACCTAAGGAAAGAAGATCCAAATAAAAGGCAGCCACTTCCCAGACATAAACTTGACTGGCATGCCATGCACTCTCTCTCTTTCCCCTCATTTCCTACCCATTCCATAGCACTTCAGAGCTCATCCTTATATCAGAAGGGGGCAGGGAGGAGGAGACTATCTCCATTGGATCCCCTTATATGTACTTCTCAGCATAGATTTATGGTCAATCATCAAAAAACATTTATTAAGTACCTTCTCAGTGCTAGGTACTGCTAGAAAGCTAGGGATATAAAGTATCCTTATCCTCTAGATCAGGGGTCGGCAACCTTTTTGGCTGTGAGATCCATAAACGCCACATTTTTTAAAATGTAATTTCGTGAGAGCCATACAGTGCTCACAGTGCGCGCTCCTGTAACAGCGCCTGAAAAAAAATTAACTTTATGGCTCCTGCAGAAAGAGCCATACGTTGCTGACCCCTGCTCTAGAAGCATATATTTTATCCAGGGAAACAACATGAAAGCACTTAAGGATTTAAGGATAGGGACTACAACCATGATTTCTTTAAGATATAGGGAACTCCCATATGGAAAATCTATCAAAGTAGGTCAGTACCTTCTTTGAAATTTATAGTCTCAGACAGTTGCAAAGGATACTATGAAGTGAAATGACTTGCCTATTATTTCAAGACAATTTGAATCAAAAATGGAACCTGAATAGTACTCTTCCTGGTTCCAATTCCAGATCTCTATCCACTGTGCCTCATAGAAGACACTAGCACCTGGTAGGATCAGGAAAAGTTTCTAGTAGGTGATTTTTGAGCTGAGCTTTGGAGGAGGCTGGAGAATTGAAAAGGTAGAGCACACTGAGAACAACCTGTGCAGAGGCATACATAGGCAGAAGAAGGAATGTTGTATGTCAAGACCATCAAGAAGGCCAGTTTGAGGGGGCAGCTGGGTAGCTCAGTGGATTGAGAGTCAGGCCTAGAGATGGGAGGTCCTAGGTTCAAATCCGGCCTCAGATACTTCCCAGCTGTGTGAACCTGGGCAAGTCACTTGACCCTCATTGCCCACCCTTACCACTCTTCCACCTAGGAGCCAATACACAGAAGTTAAGGGTTAAAAAAAAAAAAGGCCAGTTTGACTGGATAAAAGAATGAATGAAGAGAAGGACAGCTAGGTAGCTGCAGAGAACTAGTCCTGGAATCTAGAGGACCTGGGTTCAAATCTAGCCTCAGACATTCCCTAGCTGTGTGACCCTGGGTAAGTCATTTAACTAACTGTCTAGTCTTTGCCATCTTTGAATTATTACTAAGACAGCAGATAAAAGGTTTTTTTTTTAAATGAATGAAGAGGAACAACATTTAATAACCCCCACAGGTATATTGGTGCCACATAATGAACAGCTTTGAATATCAAAGGAGTTTGTTTATGATCTTAGAATCAATCATTAGCCACTGAAACTTCTTGACAGAGGCTTGTGTGGCAGATAGATTGGAGAAGGGAGAAGCTTAAGGCAAGGAGAATAATTAAGAGGTCAGTGAAGGCGAACCCTTGGCACAAGTACCAAAGATGGCACACAGAGTGCTCTCTGTAGGTATGAGGCTGCCCTCCCCACCTCTACCCCCAGTTCATTACTAGAAATGTAGAGGGACTTGAGTAGAGCTTCTCCTCTCCCCATCTCCACTATGCCTGAGGACATTTTTTCATGTCCCATGCCCCTTTGCTCAGCAGCCCAATGAGAGCCCACAGGGTAGGTGACCCAGAGGTGGCAGAGCTGGAGGGGAGGAGAGCATTTGGGACACTCCCTTCCCTTCTCTATTGTCTGAAGACATTCCTCACTTCACCCACCCCTCCAACCAGCAGTCCAATGGGAGCACTTCCTCCCTCCCCTATGGGTAAGAGGGTGGGGGGAGGGTCCACCAGCATTCAGTGGGGGGAATGGCCCTCATTCTGGAGGTGGGGTTGGGGCAGGGTTCGGCACTCCATCTCTAAAAGGTCTGCCATCACAGGTCCAGACAAAGTTCATTATTATGAAATTGTCATAATAATTGTGGCCTATGAGAAATTCTCTGGACACATGCTTAGAAAAATCAGACGAGTATCAGAATTACTCTTCAAGAACAGATGTGAAGCATCTTTCTAGCCATAGAAGTCAATAACTAGTCACATCATATTTGTAATTGATCTTACTTAATGAGAACCACTTTAAGAAGATAGAGGTAGGGAAAGGAAGAAGAATAAGTGAAGTTATTTTGTTACACTAATTACTAATAATTGCCCATGTTAGGACTCCAGCCACAGACAATTCACTTCAAAAGCTATAAAATAATGTTGAGAGTAAGGAATTAATTTTTATTGCCATGAAAGCAGATATACTTCTACTATAATATAGATTTATTACAAATTAACTTTTCACCTCAAGTAATTGATGGCAAAGACACATATTACATGGTAGAGAGAACCTTTCAGTCAAAACCTCTACTGTACTCTTACTGTATAAGGACAGATTTCCAAGAGAGTTAACCCCTTCTAAGTCACAATCCCCCAAGTGGTACATTGCATATAACATTCACCTTTGAAGAGATTTCTGTAATGTTTCATTTATTATCCTAAGATAATTGCCTCTATGCTTTCAGCTAAGGAGACTAAGGTTACCTTGAAATCTATCATTTGTCTGAGCTTACAGTTCCTGGCTGCCTCATTCAGATTTTGGAAGAGCAAATGCAAGAAGCACAGAATTAAGATAATGTCATACCCCACTACTCAATAAACTCCCTATTGCCTCTAGGAGCAAAAGCAAAATGCTCTGTTTGTCCTTCAAACTCCTTTATAAATCTAGCCACCTTTTCAGTCTTCTTTTACCTTACTCCCTTACAGGAACTCTTCAATCCAGTAACACTGGCTTCCTGGCTATTCCACAAACTAGACACTCCATCTCTTTACACTGGACATTTTCTCTGACTGTCTCCCATGCGTGGAATGCTCTCTCTACTTGCCTACTGACTTCCTGGCTTCTTTTAATTCCCAGCTAAAATCGCATCTTTTACTAGAAGTTTTCCCCAAACCTTTTTAATTCTGGTACAGTGAACAGAGCACCAGGATTAGAGGGAGGAAGATTTAATGTTCTAAATTCAAGAAGGCAGGTAAAATGATATAGGTTGTATTTGTTATCATATAATACATATTTCCATGTTCATCATATTGTGAAACAAGATATATATTGCTTACACTAGAGAAAAATTCATGGAGAAAATATAGCAAGGAATGTTATGTTTGATATATTTCAATCTACATTCAGACTCTGTCTGTTTCTTCTATGGTAGAGGATATCCTTTTTCATCACCAGTCCTTTGGAGCTGTCCTTGGTCCTTGCATTGTTGTTAGTAGTTAAGCCATTCACAGTTTGATCATTATGCATTATTGTTATTGTCTAAAATACTCTCCTGATTCTGCTCACTTCATATAAGTCTTTCCAGTTTTTTTGTGCTAATATTGTTTGACATTTCTTATGACATATTCATATTCCATTATAATCATATATCCCAACTTGTTCAGTCATTCTCCAACTTATGGGATATCCCTTCAGTTTCCATTTCTTTGCCATCACAAGTAAAGCTGCTATAAAATGTTTTTGGACAGGTAGGTTCTTTTCCTCTTTCTTTAATCTGTTTGGGAAACAAACCTATAGTGGTATTGCTGAATCAGAGGCCATACACTTTGACCATGGTTCCGTACTGCTCTTCCAAATGGTTTTATCAGTTCATAACTCCACCAACATTGTATTAGAGTCCCTATTTTTCCTCTTTCCCCCCAATATTTATAATTTTCCCTTTTTGTCATGTTAGCCAGTCTTGTGGGTATAAGTTGGTACCTCAAAGTTGTTTTAATTTGCATTTCTCTAATTAATATTATTACCATAAAAAATGATAAAGGCTATAGAGATTAGTATTTTAATTAAAGCTATGCTGATAGATAAAGTCATTAGACCACACGCTTGTAAGAATCCAAAACTGTGCCCCAGCCATTATTGTTACTTCCCATCTCTTCTAGAGTCTGCTAGCCAAGAGGGCAACTCCCTCCTAACCCAGGAGATTTAAACTGTCCTCTGCGTGGAGACGTAGGCGTCCCCACGCCCAAAGAACCGGAAACGGAAACCCATTGGAGCATGGGAAATGTAGTTTGATAGTTTCCACATGTCCATAGAAAATATATATACTTTTAGATGGCATCTCCCAAATTTCATTTTTACAATTCCCCCTGAGGTCCAGCAAAAAAAAAGGTTAGCCCTTTTTCTTTGCTGGACCTGTAAAAATAGACAACTTCTAAAATTTAAGAATTTAGGGGGTAAAAGGAATGGATGAACGAATGGATAAAATTAGCCGCATTGACAAAAAACCAATTTGGGGGCAGTCCCCTATTGGTATAACAGTGTACAATTATAACAAATTGCATTCAACTCAATTTCCACTCCCTATAGTTCAATCAACTGCACCCCAAAGTTCAAATTTGGTCTTCATGGTACAGTGAAGGTTTTTCAGACATCTTCATGGTGTCTTCATCAAAAAGGTTCATAGTCTGGATTCTGGGGCGATGGCAAGATCCTTATCCTGAAATTATTCTCAAAAGAATTTAAACTTTACATTATAGATTAAAAAACATACATTTTCTTCTAAGATTTATACAATTCCCCCTGAAATTACTCCTTACATATATTTTGACATTATCGAATTTTTAAAAAAAAAACTTAACAGACATCCCATCCCCGAGGGAAATTCTAAACACACCTTTTTTCTTAAAAGGGGTACCTCAGGTCAGCTAAGGATGAGTGGCTGAGTCCCAGGGGTTATATGAAATCAATTGGCAAAATACAAAGAATAAAATTCAAGAAAAAAGAAGAAAAAATTAACTTGTGAATGAAATGTAAAATGTGCAAAAAATGTAGGGAAAATAAACTTAGACCTTTAAATGAAGGTCTAATTAAAGTGAATTCAGCAGTTTGCAATTACCCATTCAGGGCCAGGACTTAAGGAAAATGTCTCTCTCTGATCTGGCTTATCATCAGCTTTTTAGGGAACTGAGCCAAATAAATAACCAATTTTAGGTGCTTTCTAGGAATCTAAGTCGAGGGGACCCACGTCCTCTAAAGTTTTAGAAAAGACTGGGACTCCAGGACTCAAACCCCAATTTCCAAGCCCTAAAGTATTGGTATAGAACTGCTGCAATTCATGCAGATTTTAGTCAGTCAAGTCTCTGACCATGTGCTTTCTTTAGCACTATTAACAGCTTTCGTGTTCCCTTTTCGTAGAATCAGACAGAAAGGCATTTAATCACAGTCCTATAGGCTCAGGTATTTGCTGTAGAATCAGAAAAAGGATAAATAATGATTATATATGTACTTCCAGTTCAAGATGAGAAAAGGGAAAAATCAATTGCTCTCATTAGAAAAATGTTTTAAAAATCAAAAATATATATATAGCTTAGAACTAGAAGGGTTTTGTTACCCAAAATGAGATTCTCTGTGAGAGAAAGTGGGTTTTACAAAACAGCAGATTCACAATGCACATTCAAATAGAGTACCATTATTTCCAATAGCACATTTTAAAACAATAAACAGTGATGTTTAAAAATCATATACTTGTTACAACTTTTAAATCTTGGCTAAGAGTTTCTCAACAAATTCTGTTATTGCTTCCATAGCAAAATCTGATATTTAAAAAAAGAAACCTTCTGGTATAATCATCCTCAGATAAGAATATACAGGAGCTCCTTGGCTTCCTGTTTTAAAAAATCCTGGGTAGGAAATGCTTCTACCCATTTAAGGCAATAATTTCTCTTATAATAAAATATATAAAGCTTTATCTTTAAGACAACAATTCTTAAGGATTTAAAGTAAGACTTCTTGTAAAATTACAAGGTAATTCTCAAAGCATGGAAACTTCCAACTTTTTTTTACAATTACCAAGACAGAATAAATTTTAAAAGACATGTACTCTATAAATCCAGTATATATAAGGCAATTTACAACATCAAAAATGTGTAGGAAATATAATGTATTAGAGTAACAAGCTGGTCAAAACCTCTTACCAGTTCTAATAGATTTTTCTCATTATTTGGGAGTTACAATAAAATCACAAACAGAATTAATCTAGCAGCCACAAACTTCATTAACTTAAAATGATTCAGTGCAACAGGAAAATCAATGAAATAAGCAAGATTAATTTACAAAACACTAATTAGCAAAATACAGTAAGATATAGTCTTTTTAAAACAGAAATAAAACTCATTCAGTTCCGAGGTTTAAAAGTCTACCCCTGGTTCAATTTAAGGTTCTTTTGATTGAGTTCTGCTGAGTTTAAGGAGTTTTTTTTTTATAATCAGTCTTTGCTCTCAGTTCAAAGTTCTGAGCAGGTATGGGGGTGAATAGGCCATGCGACCCGATTAAGGATAAATGCTAGGTCCACGTGGTGTCGGGTCATGGGCTCAGGGCTAGAGAAAAAG
This sequence comes from Gracilinanus agilis, assembly GCF_016433145.1. Taxonomy (NCBI): domain Eukaryota; kingdom Metazoa; phylum Chordata; class Mammalia; order Didelphimorphia; family Didelphidae; genus Gracilinanus; species Gracilinanus agilis. The sequence goes on from NC_058133.1 coordinate 235,913,883, forward strand.
CTTAGATCAGTTTTGTAGAAAATACCACGTGTAGAGCTTGTGTGGGTGGGGGTTGCCTAAATTAGGTCTTTAGAGAAACAGGTGGAAGGCTAGAAATAGGGAGAAAGGGGAATATACTACCAAAATCTTTAGTGGTGGAGCTGAAGCAGTCTCTGAAGATCGAGATCTCAGCAAAGGCAGCAGCAGGGGGTCATCGCTGTTGGGGCTCAGGGTTCTGGGCTCATAACAGGACTAGCAGGACTAGCAGCACCAGCAAGTCAGGATCGAAGATCAGAGTAGGCAGGAACGCTTGCAGGCTTGTAGTCAGGAATGGAGATTAGCTCAGGAGACAGGAGATCAGCGGCAGAGACACACTGGCTGGGCTCCGGCATTTTAGTTTTAAAGCCAAAAGCCAGAAACAGCTGGCCTGACCTCCCAAGGAGGTTTGGGCTGGACTGGCTGGCTGAATCCCACCTGAGGCAAAAACGTGTTGTTACTTTTAGTAAAAGCATGGCAAGGAAAGCCACTTTCCTTTTTAAAAAAAGTGCTCAAAAGAGCTGAGCAAGATGGCCAAAAAGCAGGCATGGCTATCCTTTCTGAAAGGCTATCTGGAAAATTGAGAATTCGATTTCCAAACTTCATAAGGTTGCCATAATTATTAAGATAAAAAATAAAAAGGGCTGATATAATAATATAAATTAGTATTTTAATTAACGCCATCCTGATAGATAAAGTCATTAGACCACACGCTTGTAAGAATTCAAAACTGCCGCCCCAGCCATTATTGTTACCTCCCATCTCTTCTAGAGTCTGCTAGCCAAGAGGGCAACTCCCTCCTAACCCAGGAGATTTAAACTGTCCTCTGCGTGGAGACATAGGTGTCCCCACGCCCAAAGAACTGGAAACGGAAACCCGTTGGAGCACGGGAAATGTAGTTTGATAGTTTCCACATGTCCATAGAAAATATATATACTTTTAGATGGCATCTCCCAAATTTCACTTTTACAATAGTGATTTCAAGCACTTTTTCATATGAATAAATATAGTTTTAATTTCTTCATCTGAAATTTGCATGTTCATATCCTTTGTCCATTTGTCAATTGGGAAATGCTTTGTATTCTTATATGCTTGTCTCAGTTCTCTATATATTTGAAAAATGAAGTTTTCATCAGAGAGAATTGCTATAAAGATTTTTTCATAGTTTGTTTTGTCTTTTAAACTTGGTTGCATTGATTTTGTTTGGGCAGAAAATTTTTAATTTGATGTAGTCAAAGTTATCTATTTTACATATCATAATGTTCCCTACATCTTGTTTTGACCTAAATTCTTCCCTCATCCATAAGTCTTGCTTTATCTTGATATAAAGCATGAGGTGTCAGTCTATGCCTAATTCCTGCCATACTGTTTTCCAGTTTATGCAGAAGTTTTTTTCAAATAGTGAGTTCTAAAAGCTTGGATCTTTGGGTTTGCCAAACACTGGATTACCATTAAGTGCCTGATCACCCATTGGTCCTCCACTCTATTTCTCAACCAGTACCAGATTATTTTGATGGTTGCTGCTTAATAATATAATTTGAGATCTGGTACAGCCAAGTTACCTTTCTTCAAAATTGTTTTCATTAATTCCTTTGATATTTGAGGACTTTTGTTCTTCCTGATGAATTTTGTTATTATTTTTCTAGCTCTATGAAATATTTTTGAGTAGTTTGATTGGTATACTACTGAATAAGCAAATTAATTTAGGAAGAATTGCCATTTTTCATCATATTGGCTTGACCTACCCATGAGCAATTCATGTTTTTCCAAATTGTTTAGATATATGACTTTAGTTGCTTGAAAAATGTTTTGTAGTTGTGATCATATAATTCCTGAGTTTGTCTTGGCAGGTATATTCCCAGTTATTCTATATTGTCTTCAGTTATTTCAAATGGGATTTCTCTATCTCTTGTGATTGGGCTTTCTTACTGGCCTAGAGAAAGGCTGATGATTTCTGTAGGCTTATTGTATATCCTGCAACTTTTCTAAAGTTGTTAATTGTTTAGATTATTTTTTGGCTGATTCTCTAGGATTCTCTAAGTATACCATCATATCATCTGCAAAGAATGATAGTTTTAATTCCTCAGTGCCTATTCCAATTCCTTCGATTTCTTTTTCTTCTCTTATTACTATAGTTAGTATTTCTAGTACAATATTAAATACTAGTGGTGATAATGGTCACACAGCTAATAGTGTTCAAGGTCAGATTTGAACCTAGGACCTCCCAACTGCCCCCTTCTAGTGTTTTTAATAGGAATGAGTATTGTATTTTGGCAAAAACGTATTCTGTATCTATTGAAATAATCATATGGTTTCTGTTGGTTTTGTTGTTGACATAATGCTTATAGTTTTCCTCATATTGAACCATCTTTGCATTTCTGGTATAAAACCCACCTGGTCATAGTTATAAACTTTGTAATATGTTGTTATGATCTCCTTGCTAGCATTTTGTTTAAGATTTTTGCAAGAATATTCATTAGGACAATTGGAAAGCCATTGATTGCTCATGGGTAGGTCGAGCTAACATAATAAAAATGACAATTCTACCCAAATTAATTTACCTATTTAGCGCCATACCTATCAAACTACCAAAAAACTTCTTTACTGAATTAGAAAAAACTATAACAAATTTCATTTGGAATAACAAAAGATCAAGAATTTCAAGGGAAATAATGAAAAAAAAATGTGAAGGATGGGGGCCTAGCAGTACCAGATATTAAACTATACTATAAAGCAGCAGTCATCAAAACAATATGGTACTGGCTAAGAGACAGAGAGGAGGATCAGTGGAATAGACTTGGGGTAAATGACATCAGCAAGACAGTGTATGATAAACCCAAAGAACCCAACTTTTGGGACATGAATCCTCTATTTGACAAAAACTGCTGGGAAATTTGGAAAACAATATGGGAGAGATTAGGTCTAGATCAACATCTCACACCCTACACCAAGATAAATTCAGAGTGGGTGAACGACTTGAATATAAAGAGGGAAACTATAAATAAGTTAAGTGCACACAGAATAGTATACTTGTCAGATCTCTGGGAAAGGAAAGACTTTA
>NC_058133.1:235917058-235954909 GCF_016433145.1 Gracilinanus agilis
AAGCAATTGTATAAAACATCAAGCCATTCCCCAATTGATAAATGGGCAAGAGACATGAATAGGCAATTTTCAGGTAAAGAAATCAAAAGTATCAATAAGTACATGAAAGTGTTCCAATCCCTAATAATTAGAGAAATGTGTTCCAAATCCCTAATAATTAGAGAAATGCAAATCAAAACAACTCTGAGGTATCACCTCACACCTAGCAGATTGGCTAAAATGAAAGAAGGGGAGAGTAATGAATGTTGGAGGGGATGTGGCAAAATTGGGACATTAATGCATTGCTGGTGGAGTTGTGAACTGATCCAGCCATTCTGGCTGGCAATTTGGAATCATGCTCAAGGGGCAATAAAAGAATGCCTGCCCTTTGATCCAGCCATAGCATTGTTGGGTTTGTACCCCAAAGAGATCATAGATAAATAGACTTGTACAAAAATATTTATAGCTGCGCTTTTTGTGGTGGCAACAAACTGGAAAAGCAGGGTATGTCCTTCAATTGGGGAATGGCTGAACAAACTGTGGTATATGCGGGTGATGGAATACTATTGTGCTAAAAGGAATAATAAACTGGAGGAGTTCCAGGCGAACTGGAGAGTCCTCCAGGAACTGATGCAGAGCGAAAGGAGCAGAGCCAGAAGAACATTGTACACAGAGACTGATATACTGTGGTAAAATCGAATGTAATGGGCTTCTGTACCAGCAACAATGCAATGACCCAGGACAATTCTGAGGGATTTAGGGTAAAGAACGCTACCTACATTCAGAGGAAGAACTGCAGGAGAGGAAACATATAAGAAAAGCAACTGCTTGAACGCATGGGTCGGGGTGGACGTGATTGGGGATGTGGACTCGAAACTACCACACCAATGCAACCACCAACAATTTGGAAATAGGTCTTGATCAAGGACACATGACAAAACCAGTGGAAATGTGCGTCGGCCATCGGTGGGGGGAGTGCAGGGGGTGAAGGGGAAAGTAGGAGCATGAATCATGTAACCATGTTAAAAATGATTACTAATAAATGTTTAAATTAAAAAGAATATTCATTAAGGACATTGGTTTATAGTTTTCTTTCTCTGTTTTTGTTCTTCCTGATTTAGTATCAACACAATATTTGTGTCATAAAAGGAATTTGGTAGAGTTCCTTCCTCAGCTATTTTTCAAAATAGTTTATATATTGTTGGAATTAATTATTCTTTAAATGTTTGGTAGACACTACTGGGTCTGTATCCCAAAGAGATAATAAAAAAGGGAAAAGGAGCTACTTGTACAAAAATGCTTATAGCAGCTCTTTTTGTTGTGACAAAAAAATGGAAATTGAGGAGATATCCATCAATTGGAGAATAGCTGAACAAGTTATGGTACTTGTTGGTCATGGAATACTTTTGTGCTATAAGAAATGATAAGCAAAATGTTTTTAGAAAAATCTGGAAAGATCTGTAGGACTAATACAGAATGAAATAAGCTGAACTGGGAGAACATCGTACACATTAATAGCAATATTATACAATAATCATCTGTGAAAACTTGGTTACTCCCAGCAATGTAATGATCTGGGACAATCCAGAAAGACTTATGACTTATAACAGGAAATGCTATCTACATTCAGAGAAAAAAATGATGGAGTCATCTTTCACATTAGTGTATTTATGGTTTTATTTTTGAGTTTCAAATATGTATGAGTGTGCTCTTACAACAATGACCAATATGGAAGTATGTTTTGCATGACAATAAAAATAAAAATTTTAATAATGTTTGTTAGTATTCTCTTGTGAATCTTTCTGGCCCTGAAGCTTTTTCTTACAGAATTCATTGATGGCTTGTTCAATTTCTTTTTCTGAAATGGGATTAAGTGTTCCTATTTTCTCTTCTGTTAATCTGGGCAATTTATAATTCTTTAAATACACTTCTATTTCACTTAAATTATCAGATTTATTGGCATGTAATTGGGCAAAATAACTTCTAGTAATTGCTTTAATTTCTGCTTCATTGGTCGTAATGTCACCCTTTTCAGTCTTAATACTGATAATTAGGTCTTCTCCTTTCTTTGTTTTAATCAAACTAACCAGTGGTATATCTACTTTATTTCTCTTTTCATAAAACCAACTCTTTGTCTTATTAGTTCAATGGTTTTCTTACTTTCAATTTTATTAATCTCTCCTTTGATTTTTAGGATTTCTAATTTGGTATTTAATCGGTAGGCATGTTTGTTCTTTTTCTAATTTTTTAGTCGCACACTCAGTTAATTGATAGTTCTTTCTCTGCTTTATTGATGTAAGCACTTAAGAGATTTTCTCCTAAGTACAAGAGAATTTTAAAAGTATACAAGAAATATGGGCTTCTTGGTTAAACACAGAGGAGGAACCAGTAGGTATGGATTAAATAAAGATTAGAGAAAGGAAGAGAGTAGGTAAAATATTGAAAGCAATCTGCTGAAGAAGACAATATAGGTTGGGATCAAGACAGCATGTCAGCCTTGTCGAGGAGAAGGGACACATCTTCACATGACACTCCATTAGTGGAGAAAATAGTGGAGAAAGATGTCTCAGAAATGTAAGATATCCTGAAGAGAGACAACAAAGTTTAGTAGAAATCTCAGAAATCAGTAGTGTTATCAACTGTTTGTTTTGAGGGTGATGTTTATCATTTAGGCTTTTTCAAAATACATATCTGTAGCATTGACAGTGGAATGTTGCCATTCAGCATGCGAAAAAAATCACAGCTATAGTTGAAACTTTTTCTTTATTTCTTCTGTCAGAGGGTAGATTACAATTGCACCATCTCCAGCCTCCTGGGAAAACAGAAGAAACATCATTCCATTGAGCACCATTATCCTTTCTTTCAGGGAAAAATAGTAGTTATCATCTGGAGTTGACCTCCAGAACATTTCCTCTTCTTTTTACAAGAAGTTCAGTGACTGTCTCACCATTTATCTCTCCTCCATGCTTCCTTTGTACTAGGGGACTTTATTCTCTTTAATGCCCTGAACTCAACCAGACATAAAGACGATCATATCATTGATCTTGCTACACCCACAAATACACTACTTCTATGTTCATGAATTCTAAAATTCCCTTATCTGATTGCAATCTGTTAACATTCCACCTCTATTTCTCCCTTGCAACCCCAAAACTTGTTTTTCATTCATACCATGAGTGCCAAACCCCACAACTTCTTGATTCTTTCCCATGTCATCACCCCTGCACTCAATCACCCTCTTCTCCTCGATACTTTCTTCTCTCCAGGTTTCCATTATGCTATTTTATCCTGGTTCTCTTCCTACCTATCTGACTGCTTCTTCTCACTCTCCTCCAAGAGGGCAAATTCAAACTATCTGTGAGCCTTCCAGATTACCAGAGAAAGCCGTGAGAGAAAGTGCTTGCTTTGGGTGACAGAACAGAGTGGTAGTGCATGCACAAAAAATGTCCTGAGGCTCTGGGAAGAGGAAGAACAGAGCAGCTCTTGGAATGCCACTGCTTCCCCTATGCAGCTCTATACTGTTTCACTTGATCTCATCACCTGCCACAGATTATGTTACCATCTCTATGCTAATAATTCTTAGATCAGTCCCTTCCTAAACTCTTTTCTGACCTCCAATATTACATCTCCAACTACCTACTGGACATCTCAAACTAATGATCTCTTTTTAGTCCTCCTTCTCTATACTTCTCTTGCTGCATTTTACACTATTAATCACCTTCTCTTCCTGTATATTATGGTTTTCATATTATTCTCTCCTCATTTACCTGTCTTTCTGAACATACCTAAGTCTTCACTGCTGATTGTTTATTGATTTCATTATTACTAATTGTGGGTGTTCAATTCAAAACTGAACCCATGGTTATTAATAAGGTCATTAAGGATATGGTGCTGGCTAAGAGACAGAAGGAAGGATCAATGGGATAAATGACCTCAGCATGATAGTGTACAATAAACCCAAATATCCCAGATTTGGGGACAAAAATCCACTATGATCAGGTGGGATTTATCCCAGGAATGCGAGGATGATTTAATATTAGGGAAACTATCCACATAATTGCCCATATCAACAACCAAACCAACGGAAATCACATGATTATCTCAATAGATGCAGAAAAAACCTTTGACAAAATACAACACTCATTCCTATTGAAAACACTAGAAAGTATAGGAATAAATGGGCCTTTCCTAAAAATGATAAACAATATATATTTAAAATCATCAGTAAACATCATCTACAATGGAGATAAGTTAGAAGCCTTTCTAATAAGATCAGGAGTGAAGCATGGATGCCCATTATCAACTCTATTATTTAACATTCTACTAGAAACGCTCACAATAGCAATTAGAGAAGAAAAGAGAACTGAAGGGATTAAAGTAAGTGATGAGGAAACTAAGCTATCACTCTTTGCAGATGATATGATTATATATTAGAGAATCCTAGACAACCAACTAAAAAGCTAGTGGAAATAATCAACAATTTTAGCAAAGTTGCAGGAAACAAAATAAACCCACTTAAATCATCAGCATTTCTATATATTTCCAAAACAACTCAGCAGCAAGAGTTAGAAAGAGAAATTTCATTTAAAATCACCCTAGACAATATAAAATATTTAGGAATCTATATACCAAGGCAAATACAGGAATTATATGAACTCAACTACAAAACACTTTCCACACAATTTAAACTAGATCTAAACAATTGGAAAAACATTAATCGTTCATAGGTAGGATGAGCTAATATAATCAAAATTACAATCCTACCCAAATTAATTTACTTATTCAGTGCCATACCTATCAAACTACCAAAAAACATTTTTTACCGAACTAGAAAAAATTATAATAAAGTTCATTTGGAAGAACAAACGGTCAAGAATATCAAAGGAAATAATGAAAAAAAAAAAGTGAAGGATGGGCCCTAGCAGTATCAGATCCTAAACTGTACTATAAAGCAGTGGTCATCAAAACAATATGGTAGGGGCCAAGAGACAGAAGGGTGGGTCAGTGGAATAGACTTGGGGTAAATGTCCTCAGCAAGATACCAAAGATCCCAACTTTTGGTACAGAAACCCAGTATTTTACAAAAAACTGCTGGGAAAATTGGAAAACAGTATGGGTTAGATTAGGCTTAGATCAACATCTCATACCCTACACCAAGATAAATTCAGAATGGTTAAATGACAAACATAAAGAAGGAAACTATAAGTAAATTAGGTGAACATAGAATAGTATACCTCTCAAATCTTTGGGAATGGAAAGAATTTAAGAACAAGCAAGCGATAGAGAATGTTAAGAAATGTAAAATGAATAATTTTGATTAAATTAAAAAGGTTTTATACAAACAGAACCAATGCAACCAAAATTAGAAGGGAAGCAACAAATTAGGAAAAAATCTTTATAACAAAAACCTCTGGGGCAGCTAGGTAGCTCATTGGATTGAGAGTCAGGCCTAGAGACGGGAGGTCCTAGGTTCAAATCCGGCCTCAGACACTTCCCAGCTGTGTGATCCTGGGCAAGTCACTTGACCCCCATTGCCCACTCTTACCACTCTTCCACCAAGGAGCCAATACACAGAAGTTCAGGGTTTAAAAAAAAAAAAAAAAAAACTCTGACAAAGGACTAATTACTCAAATTTATAAGAAGCTAAATAAATTGTACAAAAAAATTAAGCCATTTCCCAATTGGTAAATGGACAAGAGACATGAATAGGTAATTTTCAAATAATGAAATCAAAAGTATCAATAAGCACATGAAAGTGTTCTAAATCCCTTATAATTAGAGAAATGGAAATCAAAACAACTCTGAGGTATGTTGTGAGGAAGATTAGGTAGTAATTAATTAAGAATTAAGGTTCATCTAGCAGGCTGGAGCTAGAGAATTCTAAGATGGAATGAAGGAGCAGGAAGGAGTGCCTTGTGCCCTGTGAGAGAGAGAGACTCCATTAGTGGTGGGCAAACTGTTGCTAGCCCAGGGAGATCTCAGACCCTGCTTCCTGATTTCCTTGGGATCCTGAGTGGAGGTGGATTTCCAGCAAAAGGAGAAGACCTACAGAGCAGAACCAAGCAGAGGAGGAGTTTGAGACCTGGTGGACAGCACCTCAAGTTCACTCAGTCTTCTTGGTATCTTGGACCACCTAGGATTTTGGCATCCTGTGAACCTCTTTGGAAAACTGTGAGAACCCTCAAAGCCACCCCTCTGATCCATAGCTGTGCTGTTCAAGACTGGCTGGTTCCATGTTTGAATCAGTTTCCCAGAGATTGCACTGCTCCTTGGGCCCTGCCTGCTGGATCACTTAGATTAGAGTAGAATAAGTTCTCCCTTTTCCCTGTGTTTTTATCCTTTAGATTTTAAGTATAGAAATCCCTTTCCCACCTTTTAGTTAAACATAATTAAAGCTGTTAAACCCCTTTTACCTTGCCTGCTTGTTTCTAGACTCTGGCCTAGGGAGAGCAGGGTGACAGTTAAGACCAACTGCCATTCCTGTGATAAATCCAGTGAACTCCTTATCCTGGTCCAGTCTCTCCTACAACCCAGTGTGTGTACCCACAACTATTAGATTTATTGTAATATCCCTGGTGCCCTCCATTACCTATATTTTCTACAGGTACCACCTTACACCTATCAGACTGGACAATATGACAATAAAGAAATGTGATAAATAATGCAGAGTGAAAGGAGCAGAACCAGGAGAACATTGTACACAGAGATGGATACACTGTGGCACAATCGAATGTAATGGACTTCTCTACTAGTAGCAATGCAATGATCCAGAACAATTCTGAGGGACTTATGAGAAAGAACGCTATTCACATCCAGAGAAAGAACCGTAGGAGTAGAAACACAGAAGAAAAACATGATTGATCATGTGGTTTGATAGGGATATTATTAGGGTTTTAATGTTAAAAGATTACTCTACTGCAAATATGAATAACATGGGAATAGGTTTTGGACAATAATACATATATAACCCAGTGGAATTGCTTGCCAGCTCCAGCAGAGAGGAGAGAAGGGGGGGGGGGGCGGATCATGAATTATGTAACCATGTAAAATTATTTTAAATTAAAAAAAGATGTGTGCATTGTGGACTGCTGTTGGCCCAGGTAGTTTCTCCAATTCTGGATGTTGGCTTGGGCCTTAGTTCAGAACTTGGAACATTACATGGGGATTGAGTACTTGCTGCTGGTTTCCTCCTTACTCCATGCTATAACTTACTACTGGCTGTCCTTACTCTCCAGTGCCCTGGAGTTATTCTCTTCATGAAAGTTGCTTCACTTTGTCTCTTTGCTGGCTCTTTCATTCATGTATTCATTTTGTGGTGTTATTTTAAGATTGATTAGAGAGGATTCTCATGGTGATTTTATTGACTCCAGCTCCTCTACTCTTCTCATGAGGAAGAAAAAGCAGCATAAACACAGACTTAAGCTCAAACTGGAAGCAGAAAAAAATTCCCCTATAAGAAGTGCCTGGGAGCATCATCATCACAATGTTTGGTGCTGCTACTTACAATAGAGATTGTTGGAAACTTTGTGGACAGTTAAGCAGTGGCCAGCAGAGATCAAAATGGAACAAGCCAGAAATAACATAAGGGCATTTCTAGAAACTATCTTATAGCCCACCATTCCTGGAGGTAAAAGTTGCCAATCCACACGTAGACTCCGAGCATATATGTTCCTTATGTGCACCTTGTTATATGAATTTCCTATCTATTTGCCATTTCTTCTGCCTTCAATCTACTTCATAGGAGAGGTCATACTTCCTCAATTCAACTGAATTTTTCCCAGGATTCAGAATTCCATATTCCAGCTCTGCCCACAATACAATGGGATGCACATATACTTACTAATTGGTTACAACAGCAATTCTCAGTTCTTCGAGTACTTCAAAAAGGTCAGAGACCAAGCTCTGTGAAATTGGTATTTTTCTGAAAAATTCTACTATGTACACAGGGCAATCCAGACCTTGAAAAGTTAAGCAACTTGCATAAAGTCACACAGATCTTGTTAATCCTAGCCATACAGACTTCCTATGTATTATATATGTTCCTTATATATTTATATTTCCTATTTATGGTGTATATCAAGATGCTGAATTTGCTAACAAATGCAGAGTAACTGGCATGCGAACTTTTCCCAGATCAGTAACCCAAGGAACAGACACTTTGGCTTATTTGACAGAAACAGGCCTTCTAAGAAATATATAAAGGCTTCTGCATCCCCTTTCCCAGTATTTGGGAACTTCTTAGAACTGATAGAAATTCCAGAATTCAGGCCACATCCTCCTAGGGCTAATAATTGTGCTTTTACAGAAAATGAAAGTTAAAGGATAGTCTAGTTTAATGAATATTTTTGAATTTCAGTAAACACAATCCTTTGATTCAAAAACTATGGCTTTCAGTGTTCCATTTGCCCCAGATTAGAATGAATTCAGTTTTATTGATTCATTCTTTACTATGCTTTCATTAATAATTAAATTTCGAGTTATACACATTAGAAGGGGTTCATCATTTGTAGTTTCAATGGATGTAGGCACTTCATCTCTGGGAAACTTGTACTATAAGTAAGGAGCTGCTTCCAGGTTCTATATCCTGATTCCAGAACTCCTCTTTTCATATTCTATCTTTTTGTCACTTTCTCCAATATTGCTACTCCTTCTATAACACATCTTAACTATAGGCTAAGTCCAAACTTCTACCATCATAAAGCAATCCTTTCTCTTCTTTTAGAGTTCATCCCATCTGATTCAGATCTCAGTTACTATTATCTATCAACTTTCACTCACCGTCCTCAACAATGTGTTGCCTGGTCCACAGTTTAGTTCTCTTCCCCAGTTCTATCTAGCCCATTTGGAATACTCAACTTCCCCAGCACCCACTACTCTGCCTCCAGTCTACTTTACTGTCATATTTTATATTGTTTGTCCCTCATCTCAGTTCAGCTAAATTTACCCTACATTCCAGAATTCCTAATTAAAGCTTTGCCCACAATGAGACTTACACATAAATATTTATGCTTACAACATCAATAATTCTTAGTTTTTTGTGCAGTTCAAGGTCCAAAACCAGGCTTTTGTGAAATTGGTACTTTTTTCAAAGGGCAATCCAGGCACTGAAACATTAAACGATTTGCATAAAGTCACACATAATCATAACTGGAAAAACAACTGCTTGATCACATGGGGATGTAGACTGTCTAAACAATCACCCTAGTGCAAATAATAATAATGTGGAAATAGTTCTTGATCAATGATCCACCATGTAAAACCCAGTGGAATTGCTCGTTGGTTATGGGACGGGGAGTAGGAGGAGTGGAGGGAAAGAACATGAATCATGTAACCATGAAAAAAATATTCTAAATTAATTAATTAAATGAACTTAAATTAAAAAAAATAAGGTCATCAAACAAGAGAGTATAAACAGACAAAATGGCTCAGGATAGAAACTTAGGATGGAGAGGGGATATCCCATAGACATGTTAAACTCAACATGTCCAAAATTGAACTCATTATCTTTTCCCCCAAACCCTCCCCTCTCCCTAAATTCCATTACTGTGGAAGATACCACCATCTTCCCAGTCATTCGAGCTTACAACCTAAGTGTCATCCTCAAATCCCCATTCTCTATCACCTCCCCATAGCAATAAAAATAAATTCTGTTGAATTTATTCCCATAACATCTCTTGAATATTCCCTCTCCTTTCCTCTAACATTATTATCCTCATCATCTCACACCTAGATTATTAAAATAGCCTGCTGGCTGATCTCTCCATCATGAGTCTTTCCCCACTGCATTACATCTTCCCTTCTGCTGTCAAAATGACCTTTTTAAAGTATTGTCTAACCATGTCATCCCACCCCACTCTACCTCCTACTCAATAAGTTCCAATGGCTCCTTATCACCTCCAAAAATAAATAGAAAATCCAATTTTGTGTCCAAAAACCTTCAAAAGCTGCCCTCCTCTTGCTAATCTTCTTATACCTTTACATGCCTCCATATACTCTGTGACTCAAGACACTAGCCTCCTTTCTATTCTTCAAACGAGACACTCCATCTCTCAGTTCTGGGTGTTTTCACTCTCTGTCACCTTTGCCTAAAATATTCTCTTTTACTCATCTCTCCTTCAAATTATTATTTCCTCCCTTTATTGACTATTTCTAGTTTATCTTGTTTGTAGCTTATTTATAGTTGTTTGCATGCTCTTTCTTCCATTGCACTACAAGCTCATTAGGAGCAAGAACTATCTTTCATCTTTCTTGGTTTCTTCATCCCCTAGCACAGTGCCTGGCACTTTGTAGGTGCTTAAATAGTAACCAATGGCAATTTATTGGCTGAATGACTGACTGATAAGGAATTTATCCCCCAGAATACCCTCTCCTTGGGAGTTAGTATGTTTTTTATTATGCTTAGTAATTTTCCATAGTGCATAAATGTTCAGATGATGGATTGGAAAAATATTAATTAAGCACTTAGTGCTAAGCACCAGGGGGGAAAAATTAAGATAGTCCCTCTTCTCAGAAAGTTCACATTCTAACCAAGGAAGACAACATATAAAAGAGGGTTCCTTTTTGTTTTCATTTCATGGTACTTGCCAAGCTCAGGCAAGTACTTAGGCAGAAAAAGTAGCAGGACAGATGACCCAGTCCCAAGAACTTTGGGGAGCAATGACAAGACATATAGATAATGAGTTAAAAAACTAGAATAAAGTGGGACCTTGGAATATCTCCAGCAACAATGTAGGATGTTGAAGATTAGTATCAAGCTGAAAATTGGGCATCCTCTACCTATGTGAACTGGTTAGGAAAGAAAAAGGTAAGGTCTGTGGCTCTCCTCAAGGACAGTAGGTTAGTCTATCTTCATACCACCCATGTGGTGAGTTGAGATAAAGGAAAATCAGGTCCCTAGACATTTTCCTTTTCAGCATGCATAGAGACTTAAAAGAAAAAGTGTCCGGAAGCTATGCAGTAGGTGAAGAATTGTTTTGCTTAAGAATTTGTTTGGCTGGGGCAGTGAAGTGGCTTAGTGGACAGAGAACCAAGCCTTGAGATTTGTAAGAGGGAGATTTTATGTTTTTTATAAATATATATTTAAAGTGTGGCCGCCAGGAATCAATAATTCAGATTGATTCCATAATTAAATTAGACCCAAGTCAGCTTCAGGTTAAGGTAGTTTATTTACAGTTAGGAGGGTGAAAGGTAGGGAGATAGAGTGAGGGACAGTCTAGTCCAGGCCGGCAGAGGCCTGGACAGAGAGAGAAGGTTAAAAGGCTAAATAAATGAGGCTACAAGCCACAAGGCCCAGCAATCAGATAGGCTTGTGCCTGCTTAAGGTAGAGTTTAGAAATGCCAAGGTAGGCCAAGGAAGTCAGCCTAACTTACCCACGTGACAATACAGAGTAGAAGCTGCCTGAGGTCTCCTCCGAGATCCTTCAGCATCAAGTTCAAAGCTGGAACTCCCTCAACAGGAAGTAAGCAACATACTTAAAGAGAAAGTGTCTTTCGTCACTTCCCATGAGTCCACCTCTAATTCAAGTGGACAAATGGCAGTCTCTACATTGATTTGGACTGCCCAAAGGGCAGTCCCTTGTTCTTGATTTGTTACTTATTGTCACGTGTGGGTAACTCGTCTCCCCTCCCCACTAAGGGAGGTGGGAATGACATCATCTCGGGTAGGTAGAGTTTTGACTATGAATGGACTAGAGCTAATTCTATTTACACAGATTGGAGGTCCTGGGTTCAAATATGACCTCAAACACTAGCTGAGTTACCCTGGCCAAGTCACTTGACTGCAGTTACTACTCTTCCACCTTGGAAACCACACTTAGTGTAGATTCTAAGACAGAAGGTAAGGATCTTGCCAACTGGGCTTTCTGCAAGTTTCAAGTTTGCCCTTGCCCCACGAGAACTCACCCAGAAAAAAAGTACCAGGCCCACCTGTTTTGGACTGAACAATAGATCTTGAAGTATTTGGTGATCCCAGTTTGGGTAGAACTGGTAGACAAAGTCAAATGTTGAGTACCTTTATTTGTCTTAGTATCTTCTCCCATTGTATTAGTCTTCTCTCGGGAAGCCCAGCCTTTGACCCTTTCATTTTGTATTCATTGTAGTAGATCACTCCCTGATACCCCAGCTGCAGGCTGCAGCCTCTTTTCAACCTACTTACAGCCTGTCTATTCATGCTTGTTGTACTGAGTTCTCCAGAGGGTATAAAAGACTTCCAAGTTCTGTCACTCTTTGGAGAATCATCTTTGGTGGTGCATTCTCACAGAGATACTGTTCCCAGAGTCCAAGAGTCTTTGACTTTGTGTGTGTTTTTAGGTACTTGACTCTGTGTGGCAGCCAAATACTGAACAATACCTCTTTCCTAATTATTTAATTACAAGGTTTTTCTGACTATTTTAGTAGTTTTGTGTTTTTTTTCCAAGTTAACAATCTAAAGAAAAAAAAACATTTTTTTTTTTTTTTTGCAGTTAAAGTGGTTTAGGCTATTATGACTACTTGCTTGGTGTTGTGGAACATATATCCTATTGGGTCTCTTTCTCATGGGTCCCACTCCATTCAAGAACCATTTCTCCCTACCAGGGTCTTAAATACACAAATACAGAAAAAAAAATTCTTTTGAAAGTTTAATGTTTGGTTTTTTTCCCCTCTGAACTTGGCCTTGGAGGACCTCAGACTTGAGACCTCAGACTGTTTCCTTTTGGACTGCCACATGGGTGAGTGAAAAGGCTGACTCCATTTCCTTGGCTTTTCTAGAGGTACTAGCCTCCGGAGAGGCTCCTCATCTTGGAGGAGGTCTGGTTAGAAGCCTTGTTTAATAAACCTCTGTGCCCCACTTCACTGGGGCCTCTGAAGCCCTGCCTTGGTTCAGACTAGGCCAGAGTAATTATCTTTCTCATTTTCCTTATTTTCACTCTTTCTAATTGTAAATAAACTATCAGAAAAGTAAAAATAAAAAAAGAAAATTTAATGTTTCTCTCATCTACATTGGTTCAATCTTCATCAGTGGAGGGAATATTCATATCAAACACCCACCGAAGTACTGAGGCTTTATCTTATCAAATGGAGAAAACTCCTAAGAAACACAGTCACTTTTAAAACATATTTAAGTTTTGGTCTGTTGTGCAAATCTATGAAAATGTATGAAAAAACAGGATTTTAAAAATTAGTTATTAAGGAGAAGGATAGGTCACGAAAAAGCTATTCAATAAAGAAATATTATGGGACCATCAGATTTAGATTTAGAAAGGATATTAGGCACAATCTAATCTAATAATACTCTTTTACATATGAGGAAATTAAAGCCCAGAGAGAAGTCATGACCTCACATGTAATAAATTGCAAAATTGGCATTTGAAACCAGGTCATTTTACTCAAATGCACTTTTTTCCACCACACAGTGTTTTTTAGAGTGCTATTCAGTAAAGAAAGGTTTGGTTGGACTGGCTGCCTTTGAAAGGAGGAGGTGTAATTAAATAAAAGCCTTGGGAGCCATATTTCTTCCACCTAATGTGGAATTGGAACTATAAGGGCACAATATCCTCTGTGGCAGATGTTTGTGTTCTATTATTCCTAATCCAAGGAGGATATTTCCTGGGACTTGATTCTCTTTTAAACCTACATTGGTTAGTTCTTGATGACATTTATTTTCTAAAATTTAAAACTGCTCTATTTTTGAGGGAAACTAAAGGGGATCTAGGTTCCAGATATTTGTGTCATTTGTGGCTAATCCTGATAGATGATTTTTCCTATAAATCAACATAAAATGCCTAAGGCAGAAGAAAGCACTGCACAAAGTTTCAGACTGCAAAACAGTGGAGCTGATGCAAGAAAAAGGAAGTCAGGAACTGGAGAGAATAGTTTCTAGGTTACAGAGTGGTTACTCCATGAAAGGCAGCAAGTGCATACAGAAGAGAACAGGAGGGATAGAGTAGCACTATTTATCACAGTCTCTACCCAGCAGGTAACAACAATAATGGCTCATTATCAGCTATCACCAGCACTTAGTTGCCAGCTCTGCCTCTCTAGGAACTTCCAATGGCAGCATTAGCCCTGGAAACAGATAGGCATCAAGGCGCAAGGGACTATTTGATGGACATCAAGTCAAATCACTGAGATTTCCTTAAACCTGCTTCCTCCATGTAAATCTCTCCACCAGTTGTTGCCAATGGTATGCTAATGAGGGGGATGATCATCCCCACAATCTTAGTCAACCATCATGACAGCACCATTTTTCTCCACTTTCCAAGGGTTTCACAATTATTATTAAATGACTCAGCACTAGGGTTGGAACCACAGCAAGGAGCTGGGGGTAAGTGAAATGGGTAAATTACTTGCAACTCCTGTCTCCTCCAGGCAGCAGAGAAGGAGAACAGAAAAACCATTTATGATGCACGCATCACTGCCACTGTGGCATTTTCAAAAAAAACATCCTGAAATTGCCTCTATTCTCCACTTCTTTCCTTTTTCATTGTGGCTGTGATTACATAGGGCTTGGCCAATTAAAATGCTTCACCAATTCAGGGTCGGGCAGGCAGGGCATGTAACCCTTTCCCAGTCCTCCCTATGTCATAATGCCTCCTCCTGGAATTTCATTATGCCTTTGTAATGGTGTGATACTATGAGTCGCCTACCAGAAGATTAATTAGCTGGTCTTACCCTCTAACATACCATCCAACTGCAACACCCTCAGGCAACCTGGAGGCCTGCCAAGTCTGTTGTATTTGCTATTCTTCCTGGCAGCTGCTACTATATGGGAGGCAGAACTATTTCTCCCTTAACAACAGTTGCTCTACCAACTGACCCCCTTTTCTCCTCCCCTAAGTCTTTCCTCTCTTCCTCACAACCCTGCCCCCACTCCAACCCATCACCAATTTGCTAAATTTCAGTGTCAGAGGCTAAGGCAGATAAAGAATATAAATAACTGAGCCTGTCATTAAGTATGACCGCATTACCTATGCAAATTAGTTCATAGAGGTGAGGATGCCAGCTCTCTGGAACACCAAGACTTTTTTCCAGATTCCTCCTTCCAGGCTCTGGTTCTGATAAGCACTAAAGAATTTGAGTGAGATGGCATTTTTTACATTGACGTGCAAGTATGAATAAGAGAAAATGGGGGTGAGGCGGGGGCAAGGAGGGGGTGGGAGGTATTAGGGGGGTGGGCTGTAGGGAGGCAAAGAAAAGGGATGTAATACGGGCCATGGTGGAGCAGATTGAGGAGGAGAAATATTATCTCGCCAGCCATTTTGAATGTGAGGGAAACAAGGTGAGACTGAAAGACTCACGTCAAAGGGACCTCCCTGCCCTTTTTGTCCCCACTGCTCCACATCCACCTCCACCTCCACCTCCACCTCCAGAGGCTCACCTTCTCCAGGCACAGTGTTCCAGGCATGGCATTTTGCAGTTTCCATTAGTAGAGACAAGGGCAATTTGCATAGAGCTGTTGCTTATTGTTTGAACGCCTGGCACAGTGCCTGACCCACTGCTCAGTGCCTCAGCATGCTGCTTGCTGTTGGCAGCTGCTACCGCCGCTGCAGCCTCCGCTGATCTCTCAACTTTACCTTAGATGTGTTTCCCCATTCTCTATTTTTGTTTGGAATAAAAGAAGAAAGTGGGAGTTCTTTTATTGTGGACCTCAGGTCCAAACCAATAGTCAATAGCACTTCTATAGAAAGGCTTTCTCAGAAATCGCATTATACCGCCAAAGAAACAGTAAACATCCAACTGTTAACAAATTTCTCTCTCTAGTGTCACCTTTTAAAAGTCATCTCTCAGTGACCTGAGGGTCAAATACTACTGAGTAAAGTCAGGTATAGATAAACCCTCAGAGAAAGGAAATTAAAGAACCAATGAGACAGGAAACTGATTCCACAGGCACTGTCCCCTGGACAGCCCAGGAAAATTAAGAAACTATGGTTGGTTCCTGAGATGTGACATGTGAGAACTAGTGGGTGGAGAAAAGAGCTTGTAAGTGGAGACCAGGAAGTCTTTGGGTCTTGGTGGGCTCATGGAGAAGCTGGAGGAACCCTTGTTGGAGTTCAGCTAGAGGCCCATAAATAGTGGCCAAAGATTAGAAAGTTAAGAATCCCTTTACTTCTCCCCTACTTTTCTCTACTAGTAGTTTGATTTTTTTTTTTTTATCCTGGGACTCCATTCTAGGAGCATAGGGCCACAACCAGTAGGTAATGGGACACACAGTCGCTCAGGGTCACCCAGCTGGGAAGTGTCTGAGCCCGGACTTGAACCTAGGACCTTTCATCTCTAGGCCTGGCTCTCAATCCACTGAGCTAACCCAGCTGCCCCTACTTTAGGTTGCAGTTTCTTTAGCAGATGTAGTTTTTACAGGGTGGGGTTGCTAGCCCCACGCCCAACCCTCCTCCTTTTTTCATCCGGCTAGGGATGGTCCTTGGCCCAGGAGTGGTAAGGGTGGGCAGTAGGGGTCAAGTGACTTGCCCAAGGTCACACAGCTGGAAGTGTCTGAGGCCGGACTTGAAGCTAGGACCTCCAGTCTCTAGGCCTGGCTCTCAATCCACTGAGCCACTCAGCTTCTCAGCCTTTTGGCTAAGATCATGTGTAGTATCTGTTCTTATCAGTTTAATATCTGATACGTCCTCTATCCGAGGACAATATATTAAATGGATTTTTGGAACAGGGAGATGGAATAGGAGCTTGCTCTGTCCACTCCGCGCATCGACCTGGTATTGCAGTAGTTTGATTTAATAAAGTTAAATTACTACCAGCCTCATAATCTTAGATATTACAGTTGGCAACCATAAGGTTTGATAAGGACTCTCATTTTCTTCACTTTTTACTCTCTTGAAACTATTCTTAAATCAGTTTGTTATGTTGGATTTAAAAATCAGTCTGGCAGTCTACTGAACTATTTCTGGCCTGGGCAAGCTACCCCCAGCCCCCAAGGTTTCCCAGCACAATCTTCCTTATCTTCCCCTATCATAAACCTAAAACTGAAGCTATCTTATCTGATGAATATTAACCTTCTTGAATGTTTGTCTATGTTTGCCTGCTTTACAATATTTGCCAAATGCTTCCAGACCCCTGACCCTGAAACCCCCCCCTCCCCAGATGCTTCCTGACCACCTGTCCCTGACACTACCTTGATAATTATGTATGTACCAACCCCCTTCCCCAAACATTTCTATATAAACTCTTGGCTGAGAATTCCAAGGGGTCGTTCAGGCATGCCTCTCTGCCTAGCGACCCTAGCTATTATTGCTAGTAAAGAATGAGCCTCTTCTTGCATATTGCATTGTCAGTGTGATTCTTCCTTCGGCCATGAACCTGGGTTAGGTATTAAAATTTGGGTACAACATATGGGGGCTCGTCCTTCATGGCCAGGAAAGGACCCGCTGCCAGAAGAGCCAAGAGGGTGAGGAGATCTGGGGTTGGGTGGCCTGTGCATGTGGTTGTGTGAATGTGTGCTTGCATTGTATGAGGAGGGAGTCTACCACAGGCCCCCTTCTGCATGTGTGTAGATGTGTGATTGAACTGATGGGAAAGGTGATGCCCTGGTAAGCATACAGCTAAGTGGTTCGGCTTGCCCCTCCGCTCCGGGATTGATACGGAGGAACCTAAGCCAAGCTCACCAGCCATGGGCACCCCTTCTACCTGTTTCTGAGTGAGGACTGGGGAAAGTACGCATTTCCTTTTGATCCATGTGGACAAAGGTCAGAACCCCTGGGAGCAAGTGCTGTGTGTGATTGGCAGGCCATGTAGACCAATTGATCTCTCTATTCCCTTGGAATTACTACGGGAACTGGAGAGGTTCGAGGCCTCACAGGACCCCAAAGCAAAAGATTGGAGTCCTGTCTTTGGAGTCCCTTTGGTTGGTTCGAGTCCAGCTGGATTTTCTTGGGGATTGAGGCCCCAAGTCAGGGGTTCAAGTCCCCTGAGGAAGGCCAGTGGACACACTGGAGGTTGGGAGGAGAGAGAGGACTGAGGCAGGATCCCCACATTAATTGTTTGGGATCTGTCTAGGCTCCCCCAGGCAAGTGAGTGTGAGCGTGCGCACCTTTGTCTTGTGTTATCTTGGCCAGTCAGGAATCTGTCAGGTTTAAACCGTCCTTAGTTCGTCTTTTGTGTGTCCTGGCTGGGTCTGTGTCTTTGGTGTTATTTCCGTCCTTATCATGAGCCAGGGAGAGTCAACCTGGTGCTTGCTGGTTTCCCCAGCTTCAAGGTGAGTTCAGAGGGGAAAACTGCAAACATTCTGCAATTACCCTTCCCACATCTACATTTCTAACCTCCCAGACTGGAGAAACTGTGCCACTGGGGCTGCAGACTTAACAGTTCAGACTGGAGGAACTGTACTACTCAGGCAGTGGACAACATTTGAATAGGGAGAGGATTCTAAATAAACCTCTCAGACCTGGGAGCAGATTTAACATCTGAACAGGAGGGGATTTGAAAGTTCAAAGTTCTTTCCTTAAGAAACACAGCCAGCTTAATGAACAGCTCACTTCCAATGCCCACTGTAAACAGATAGCAGTTTGTTTAGGTGCTACAAGAAGCATTTGTTAGAAATCACAGCCAAAAAGAGACTGGTTAGGTCAATCAGAGTGTAAAGCACAGGGAAAGTTAGGGGACAAGGAAGTCAGCTCAGCCAATCAGATGGCTGATGGCTGTACCTGAGTACCCTCAGTTGAAGGGGCAGTGTGTGCTGCAACTGTTTTAATGAGCTTTCTCACAGCAAGTGTTTTCTTTTTAACCATGGATCCTAAAGAACTGATTTTTTTTTCTTTTTAAAGTATGCTTGTCATAAGGTTGTATATTTCTGTTTATTGTTGTCTTTGTCACAGTCTTGTCTCTATGTATTCTTAAATTGGACATTACAAAAAAAAAGAAAAAGAAAAAGAGGGGGAGTTGAAAGATTCAACTTCCCACAGTCAAAAATCCCCAGCAGAGGACAAAAGAAAATATCTGTTCAATGATTTTTCCTCTTTCTTCCTTTGGATGGGCCCCCAAAGGAGTGAAAAAGAGAAAAATTCAGAGCAGAAAAGGGAGATTTTACTCCACAATTGGAAGCATTTTCACTTAAGATCTGATTTTAACGGTTGAGGATTGCTAATGATGTTGATATGGTACAATGTAATTTTATTTATTGTGGTAACTGTCAGTCAAATGTGAAATATTAACCAGGTTTTATTTGAACACAAAAACTCATGGTTAGAAGTTTGTTAAGCCTTGGTTTCAGTGAATTGAGAATTGTCTAAATGTGGTTAATAGCCAGTCTGACCCAGAGAGGAAATGTTTATTCTATAAGGTCAAAAATTGTATTGGCTACTTTGTAGATGTAAAAGTCATTCAGAAAAAGTTGTAATGTTATTATTGAGAACTTATTCTAGAATTTAAACTTGGTATTTTAAAATGAGATGTTCTTTTAATGTATGTGCTGTCAGAACTAGCAACATGTAATCATATGATACACAAGAAGTTTTTAAAGTGGTTAATCTGTGCATGGATTTTAATAATACAGGTACTGAAAATTTGGTAAAAATGTGTGCAATGTATAAGAAGGAATTTGTGATCTAGAGATTAACATGTATTTGGACTCAAATTGCTAGAAAGTAATGATAAATGAATACAAAATATGTATGCATTTGGACTATAAAGAGAATTAAGTTTTCAATAGGTTAAGAATATATGATATGCAAACTATATGACATTAACAAGAGAAAATTTGACCAGCCCAAGAAGCTAATAGGATTACATACAATTAAATATAGTACCTTTCCTCTTTTTGCAATAATGGTAAAGGAAGAGAAGCCAGAGGAAATAAGAGTAATTGATAAAGAAATAATAGGTGTGAATTCTAGAACAAATGGTAAATCAGGATAATATTGATGGAATTTAATCAGTTATGTAAACAATGCTTTGAGGTAAAAGGAAACTGAACTAGAGGTTCTATTCTGTTTAAACAGAGGTCTGAAAGGAATAAAAGTAAATGGCTTTGAAATTCAGTTGTTTACATACTGAAAGATTGCTAAAGGACTTAAAGTTATTTGGAAGTTGTGGAGTTCAAACTAAAGTTTGTTGAAAATAATTTATTGTGAAGATTTGGGTACATGCTAAATTTTAAATTGTAGGTGATCTCACTTGGTAAAGAGAGATAAAAGACAAGGTTGTTAAGTCATAAAAACCTAAATCAAGCCAGGCAGCCTTAGGGTAAATTGCTCATAAACTCTTCCTTGCAAATAGGAAGAAGAAAGAAATACTTTTAATTGTTCCACTTTGATACTTGGGAACTGATATAGCAACACAGTACATAAATAAGATCTTAAAGAGTTTAAAGATGAGTATATTTTAATTGTATATTTCAGAGTTTTAAAGAGATGTTCAAGCAAGTAAAAGCTGATAGAAAAGTCATGGATATCTTGTAAAACAGGTTCTTTTTTAGCAGTACAGTTGTTATAGGGGTGCAAATGGTGAACCCCTGGGTTCGAGAAGGAGGCCCTGAGGATGAGAGGACTCCAAGTTTAGCTTAGAAGTATCCTTTTCAAAGACGTGAACATGACTCCTTGCACTCAGGCATTTAGTGAGTGGGGGGTCTGTCTGAGATACTCTGGGCTTAGGCTATCAAGGTGTGGCCAGAGGTGTATCTGTTTAAATTGATCAAAAATATTTTTTGGGGTTTAAAAGTTATCATAAATGGTTTTCCATATCAGTGTATTAAAATTGACTAACTTCATTATTAAATTTGATTCCCTGCTCTTGAAAATAGATAAGCAGCCTGCTGGTCAAAAGGCTTTCTTTAAGGTTTATAGTGCTTAAAAGGTTTCAAATCTTGTAATTGAAAATAGACCCTGTAATACTACATGCTTTATGATATTCCTTTAAGTATGATTTTTATGTAAATTGTTGCTAAAACATGTGCTTTAAGTGTGGTTTGAATGTAAGCAAAAGCTCATTGTAAACCTGACTGTACCATGGGTTTTGTTCAATACTCAGTGGTTACCTCAGTTTACCAATTTGTACTATGAACTGAATCTTATAATGAGCACTATGCTAAAGTTACAGTGTCTCAATTCTTGGGAGTTATTGATTAGCTTTTGAAGGGATACCAAATGGTATGTTTGTTTTTGTGATGGTAATAGAGAGTCAGAGAAAGTGAAGAGGTAAGGTGTGTTGTGTTTGAATACAGAAGAAAGAGAGACTTGGATGTCCTGAGTATGCAGATTCGTGATGGGTAAATGGAAGTTGTGTTCTGCTTTTTAAGCGGAGGGTTTGAGGGAAAATGAGAGAGGAAGAAGGAGAGAGAAGGAGAGGTGAAAGAGAACAGATAGGGAGGTGAAAGAGAATAGATAGATGTTCTACTCTTATAATTGGATCCCTGACCTAGGGATAATTTCTAAAGTTAGTGTATATAGTGTTGGGAAAATCATAAATAGTTCTGGAATTTCTCTTGAAAGTTACACTGAAGAGATTCCTGTATGGCTTGTCTTAGTCTTTCAGATGGCCCAGGTACAGGAGACAATACAGCCCTGATTTATATTTACTGTGGAGTTACTCAGTCCAGCACTCCTGTTCCTTAAATCAGGTTTTGTGACTAAAGTGTGATATGTTAATTATTGCCAAAGTATCTAAGAATAACTGAGTGATCAGCCTGGTAGGGACGTGAAAGGCTTATTTGAGGGTATGGAAATTGTTTTCAGACTGCTGCTTAGCAGAATTTCTCTGAGCTGTAATGGGAAAGACTTGTCTTTTAAGGAAGGAGAAGACTTCAGAGATCCAGTGGTGATATGGTACTAAAGACAGAGAATGTTCTGTGATGCTTAGGAGAGGCAATTCTAGGGCTCAACTTGGACTGGACCTCTTCTGACCATCTAGGCTACTAATGCTTGAGTGACACAAGGATGGCATGAGCCAGTGACAGCTTTGGCCTACACATGGAGCCCCTCACTATGTGTCCCTTGGGACGTGAGGAAATGCTTTCCTATCTGCCTTCCCTTTTTGGAGCAAGTTCCCATAATCAGCACTTAATGCAAATTGTAAATTAATGTTTCCACCTCCCCAAACAACCTATTAGGTTAATAATTGAAAATTATCAAATTGTTAAGGAACACACTTTGAGAAGTAGGTGAAGTTTAGTGATAGATGACTTGTAGCTTGCAGCCTTAATTTACCACAACTGAAGTTTGGATCTTAAGCATGGAAATAACCCAGAGATTTCTGGATTTCCTCCAGGATCTGGGATAAAGAAATTTATCTGTAAAATGTTGTTATTCAAGTAGTTATAGATGCCATATTAATGTAGGCCTTACGAAAGGATATTTTTTTAACAGAAACATCATATGCCAGCTCTGCAAACAACTTAGGGATCAAATTTCCTAAAAGGTTTAATTCCTGTCAGAGGATGATTTCTGGGGATAAAATCTGTTGGTTAAGATACCCAAATGTTAATGTTTAGTATCAGTTTCTATTGAGCTAATTTTCTCTCTTTGTATCTGGTGTTCTAGTTTTTGCCCTAGTCCTAGGTTCTATACTTCTGCCTTAGGGATGGATGCTCCCCCTTGTGACCTGTCTGTCAGTCTGGGGAAATAGTCTCTGATCTCCAAGCCTTCAGGACCCTGGCATTCGCTGCAGAGGTGCCCCTGAAGACCCTGTGCCCACAGCTCCTCCTCCTGTTCCCCCTCTCAGAGATTCTACGCCCCTTCTCAGCTTGAAGAAGCTACAGAAGATGGAAACCATCGACCCTCTTCCCTTAGACATTTGGAGGAGGAGAGGGGAGAAGGCATGGGACATTGTGGCACATTGTACCCCAGAGACAGCATAGAACATTGTACCTCCATAGTAAAAAATTTTTTTCAGGCAAAATATAGGCAGGAAAATCCCTTTGCTTCCACTATGTGCCCTTCCCCTTATTCTTAAACGCCTAGCAGCTTTTGTAAAGGAATGAATTAACACCATTTAGCTTATGGTCCTACATCAGTATTAACTGACAACCCCCACCCTTGATATGGCGTGTGCTGTCACCAATCTTTAAAGGACCGCCTGAGGATGATTCCTCAGGATCAAAAGAAAAAGAAGGGAATGTTGGATTTAAAAATCAGTCTGGCAGTCTACTGAACTATTTCTGGCCTGGGCAAGCTACCCCCAGCCCCCAAGGTTTCCCAGCACAGTTTTCCTTATCTTCCCCTATCATAAACCTAAAACTGAAGCTATCTTATCTGATGAATATTAACCTTCTTGAATATTTGTCTATGTTTGCCTGCTTTACAATATTTGCCAAATGCTTCCAGACCCCTGACCCTGAAACCCCCCCCCTCCCCAGATGCTTCCTAACCACCTGTCCCTGACTCTACCTTGATAATTATGTATGTACCAACCCCCTTCCCCAAACATTTCTATATAAACTCTTGGCTGAGAATTCCAAGGGGTCGTTCAGGCATGCCTCTCTGCCTAGCGACCCTAGCTATTATTGCTAGTAAAGAATGAGCCTCTTCTTGCATATTGCATTGTCAGTGTGATTCTTCCTTCGGCCATGAACCTGGGTTAGGTATTAAAATTTGGGTACAACAGTTAGAAACTAAGTCAGATTAGACACACACACACACACACACACACACACACACACACACACACACACAAAGACACCAACTAGAGCCAGCAATCAAGAATGACCAAAGCTACAACCTCCTGGCCCAGAGCTTCCGACCAAAAGGATTAGTGAGAAGGGGTTGAGTATTGGAGGAGAGTAGTAATCAAAGTTTTTGGCATTTTTTCCCCAAAGGAGCCAGGTTTGGGGAACTAACAAGCTCTGATTGCCAGGCAGTGACCTCGTGGAACCCCTGACCCAAACCAGGTGCACCTAAATCTCAGCAGTCTCTTGCTTTTTAAAGGAGATTATTTTGCTCCTGGGAGCTGTTTTTTAAAGTACCCAAGGCCCCCACAAGCCTCCATCATTAGCTTAGGTGGGGGGTGAGACATTGGGGAGAGCAACAACAAGATCCCTAAAGCTGCCTCACTACCATGGGAGTTCCAGGTCCTACCACCTCAATTTCTGCCCCCTTGACCCTGCAGAGCATCTCAGGGGCTGCCAGGGGCAAAATCACAGCAGGGGACTCTGGTTGCAGCCTGTGCTCTCCACCCAAGTCTTTTTTCCTCCCCAGAGCAGTTTTTCTCTGCCTTTTGCACAGCTCACTGAAGTGGCTCCCTGCCAAGCCTCTCTCCAGTAAAGTTCTGGGGCCCAGGTGCCCCTCAGAGGTAGTGTTCCAGCCCCCCAACCCTGTAAGCCCACCTGGAAGTACATGGCCACTGGCTTTTTACTTTTGGAGGAGAAAGGAGAGAGCTCTTCCCAACTTCTTGAAACTAAAACTCAGACCATGCCCTGAGGGGTGACTTTACCTACAAGGAAGTTTTTCTCCCAAATCTTCCTTATCAGGTTAAGGCTTTTCTTGCCCTACCTTCAAATGCTAACAAACTAGGGCAGTTATGGCCCATGCTAGTTTTCCTTCCTAATCTTTAGGATACCCTGCCCCTAGACCTGGGTGACCCTACCCCCCACCAGTCATCTACAGACAAGAAGTAAAACTTCAGGCAATTTTTAAAAAGTATTAAATAGAATAAAATATAATTGAATATATCAAACTAAATTGAATCAAATTTTTAATAATTAAAAATTGATAATATTGAATTAAATTGGATAAAATAAAATGAAACCAAATTAATAGAATTGAACAAAACCAAATTGAGCCAAACTAATTCAAGACAATATTAATTAATCAAATATACTAATTCAGTATTTCATTATTTCAAACATCATAATAAAGATAATAATTTTTAAAATTATTATTAATATATATTTGTTATTGATAGTACTGCCTTGCATTGGTTTTTTTAATCTAACTCTACTCTAGTAGCCTTCTACAATAAAATTAAAGGAAGTTGTGTCTCAAATTTTTTTTTAATGTTTTGGGATCCTTTCATTGTTTGAATTAATTGCCAATTCAGCTCCTTACTGAACAGCTCCTTACTGAGCCCTGACAGTAATAGACTTGCACCAGAGCTGTTAAACTCTTTACTGAGCTCTGGCAGTAATAAGCTTGTGCCATAGTTATTGAACTTAAAAACAACAGCTAGAGCAGGAGCCTCACTCAGATAGGGCAAAAAGACCCTGGAGTTTTCCTAAACAGGTTAAGGTGAAAGGCTAGAAAATTTTCTCCTAAATTCAGGGTCAGAAGACTAGACACTATGGGAAACATTGTAACAAATCAGAGGAAATCAGGAAAAATTCTTCCAGATTCACCCTTGCACAAACTATTCAATTCTTGGAGTGATCCTAATTTTTCAAAAGAACATGTTATGTCAATGAAGGAAATAAAGAGACTGTGTAAAGTATTGGCAGTAAAATCCTTTAGCTGGGCAAGATTTCTTTTGATTTTAAAATTTTGAAAGAACTAAAACTGCCCATTGGCCATAAGCATTCTAAATACTATACTTACTGGCTCTTGTGGGAAAATATGGTTGAAAATTCAACAAAACCCCCAAAAAAATATCTTGGTTGACCCTGAAAACCCTGACAAACTCCCCTCATTGCCCTCCAGCTAGGAGCTTCTTTAGATCCAGACCATTCTGGCTTAACTCCTTCAGTTCTTCCTCCTAAACCACTAGTTAAATCTAGCAAGAAAGACACCCTGTTGCCTTCCCAACTTGCCTGTGAGGAAACTCCCTCCTCTTCCTACCGACCCAAACTAGGACTTGACTCCTTTGGCCCCTCCCCCTATCAGCCCCCACTTACCTCCCATGCCTCCCATTTCCTTTTCTCCCAACTCACCTCTCTACCCTACCTTATCATCTAACCCTTAACCCACCTACCCCTGTTCTTGAGATACCCAGTCTTTGCCTTGCCCTGTCCATTTTCTCTTACCTTGCCCAATTTCTCTCTCCCCATTATCCAGACTCCACCAACCTTCCCTCTCCCCACTCTTTTCCACCTCCCAACCTCCTTTTCTTCCTCCTTCCCACTCTCCTCCTCCCTGTTTCTGCCATTCATCTTCCTACCCTCCTTTCCCTGACCAACTTCACCCATCCTACCCAGTCTCCTCCTCTCCTCCCTGCCCCCACCCCTGCTCAGTCTTTCTTCTGCCTGACCATGACCAACCCATTCCAACCCACCCAGTTTTCTCCTCTCCTCCCCGCCCCTAACCCTGCTCCTTTTGCTCTGCCTCCCACCTCCTAATGAGTCCCTCCCTCTCTACCCAATCACTCCTTCTTTTTCCTCCACCCACTCAACTCAAACCCAAACATCAAATCAGACTCCAGTAACCACAGACAACTCAAATAAATAAAAGCCTGTTCCCTCTAAGGCAGGGGTCAGCAACATATGGCTCTCAAGCCATATCTGGCTCTTTTGAGGGCCAGATATGGCTCTTTCTGCAGGAGCCATAAAGTCAATTTTTTTTCAGGCGCTGTTATAGGAGCATGCACTGTTAAAGGAGTGCACATTGTAAGCACTGTACAACTCTCACAAAATTACATTTTAAAAAAATGTGGCGTTTATGGCTCTCATGGCCAAAAAGGTTGCCAACCCCTGCTCTAAGGGATGTTCGCTCTTATGATAAAAGAGGGAACTTAGTAAATATTAGACATCATACAGTTTTTTCTCCACAAGACACTGAGAGATTTAAAAAAATCCTTCCTTTATTGAAGAACCTATAGTGGTTATTAAAAAGTTGGAAAGAATTTTTCAAATTTATAATCTGAGCTGAGTTGACATTCATGTATTATTACACGAATTATTAACAGAAAGAGAAAGATACAAAGTCTTTGCTTTGGTCAACCAGGCCCAGGGAGAGGGTATGATTCATTGGCCAATTGAAGACCCTAAATGGGACCCAAATTCAGAGGAAGATTACATACATCTATATCAGGCTAGAAATGCATTACTAAAAGCAATGAAAGCTTGTTCTGACAGGCCAAGTACTTGGACAAAATTCAAAGTCAAGGGGAAAATGAGAAACCATCTCAGTTCATGGATAGACTTGTCAAACTGGGATGCAAATATTGTAACCTAAATCTTTCTAGGGAAAAAGATGTTAGACACAAGAACATATTTTCTAAAAATACTGCTACATGGTTCTTAGGAAATATTTTATGACTAAATGCCCTGACCAGTCCACTATGTACCTTGAAAAATTAAAGAGAGTAGCAGTTTATGTCTTTGATGACCATGAAAAGGAAAAGAGAGAGGAAAGCGATTTAGTAGAGAGATAAAAAAAATATAAAAATGAATTAGGGGGGCAGCTGGATGGCTCAGTAGATTGAGAGCCAAGCCTAGAGACAGGAGGTCCTAGGTTCAAATCTGGCCTCAGACACTTCCTAGCTGTGTGACCCTGGGCAAGTCACTTGACCCCCATTACCTAGCCCTGTAACAAATAAAATTAATATAGAAGGATATATATAAAAGATATTAGGGTTTAAAAAAATTTTAATGAATCAGAAGAGAAATTAAGGAAAGAAACAGCCAAATTAAAGGAACAAGTAAAAGAAGGAGCTATAAGACAGCCTAAGCTCTTTTAAAGCAATACAAGAGGCAACATAGGACATTTTGTGGAAAGAAAGGTCATGTAACTATGAATTGCAGGAAAAAGAATCGGGAAAATAGAAATAGACACTTGAGGAATAATAACAACAATAATAGGAACTCCAATAGAAATAGTAAATTTGAATGAGATGAATCATAACCTGCACCAAAATATCTAATATGAGCTTTGTCCTCACTATACTCAGTGGGGGAACCCCCCTCAGAGTGGGGAACCCCAGAGGAATAGCCAGGGATCTTTATGATGGTGTGGTGGGAAAGGGCTCTGGAGTTTAATTTCTCAGACCCTGATGTTGTAATGCCAGTTATCCCAGTCCATTCCCCTCCCCAAAATAAAGAACTTCATATGACCCTGAAAGTTGGAAACACTTATTATGATTGCCTCTTAGACACTGGAGGTTTCAGGTCAGTTTTGGTGAGTAAATCTGATTCTATTGGCTCTGTGGTTCCAAAGAGGATTTCTAACCTCTACTGGAAAGTGTATCGCAAATGCGGAGATCATTTATGAAGTGCTTTCTGCTCTCCAGATGCATGAAGCTCTAGCTGTAATTCATTGTTCTGCTCATACAGGTAGTGCTGACCCCATCTCTAGTGGTAACCACCAGACAGATATTGCAACAAAACATGCTGCTTTAGAAGGACCTGAGGTGATTTTAGCTTTGACAACTAGTAATGACTAAAATTTCTCTCTCTCTTATAATAAACAGGAAGTGGAAAAATGGAAATAAAAGTTTAAAGCAAAACAGATCAATGGGGTATGGGTATCATCTGAAGGAAAATCCCTATTCCCTAGAAACTTCTATCACCAAATATGTTTATCCATTCACAAGAGAGGTCATTTTGGCACTCAGGGTATCATAGACTGTTATAAAGGTCTGGATAGCCCCTGGAATAACCACCTTAGCCTCTAAAGTGTGTGTAACCTGCCCCACTTGTCAGACATGCAATCAACATGCTTTTTATGGCAAAGCTTTTGGTGGGCATCCTTTGACTTACACACCTTTTGAGCATTTACAAATTGACTTTGTTTATTTTAAATTTTTTTATTATAAAGTTTGGACATTATAAAGTTTCTCTGGTCATAGTAGATCAGCTGACCAGATGGCTAGAAGCTTTTCCTACTGCCCTGTCCACAAAAGCTTTTGTTCCTAAGGTGCTCTTGAGGGAGATTGTCCCTCACTGTGGCCCACCAGCATGAATTAATTCAAACTAGAGAACCCATTTTACTGATTCTATTTTGTCTTAGGTTTCTTCTTGTTTGGGGATCACTCCTCAATTCCATGTATCATATAACCCCCAGAGCTTGGGTCAAGTTCAGAAAATGAATAGAGATCTTAAAAATATAATTGGAAAAGTGTACATTGAGACTCATTTGAAATGGCCTAAGGTTCTCCCACTTAGCCCTGTTTTATCTTCATAGCAGGCTCAGAGGAGATCTACACATCTCATCATTTGAGATGCTTTTTGGACATCTTCCCCATACAAGCTAAGCCTTTTTCTCCTGCATACACATCATTATGAGGCTTCTTATATATAGGATTTACAGGTCAAATTGTGAGAACCCCACAGATTTGGAGCTGAGATACAAGTGGGACCTTTAGACTTCTCGCTCCATGACCTACACATGGGAGACAAGGTATACATAAATAACTTCCAGCATACTGGAGGAACTCAGGCTTCCTGGGAAGGTTTGTTTCAAGTATTATTAACCACTCCAACAGCTATCAAAATTGGATAAAAGGACTCTCGGATTCATTGCTCACTTGTAAAACAGGTATCTTCTATTGACACTGAGGGACTGTATCTTGTCACGTATATTGTTTATTTGCTGTTTGTTATAAGATTTAATTTTTTTTGTTTACATATTAATCTAAAGTATTCCATTACACAGTGTTACTTTCAGCTACTATGTTTTGGCTATTAGCTATATGTTCTGTTACATTGTCTTTATTTTTACCCTCTTTCTATGACTGGACTGGAAATAATACCATTATAAAAGTCCATAGACAAATTGGACAAACTCTTTTTCCATGGCAAAGCCATCGGTCCTTTTGGATGCTGGGTTTGTCACCAGATCCATTGGAGCTCTGTTTTGTTATGGGCAACAATTCCAGTTCACCACAAGGAGGTCACATGTTGCCTAAATGGCCTTTTGCTCTTTTTGCCTTTGTTAACTGTCACATAGATGATAATGGATGGACTCTGTCAAAATGGTTAGAACCTATATTAGTGACCTTTGAAGAATTTAATGAGCTGAAAATCTCAATTGATTTTAACAGGTCTTAAGAAGTTATTTTTAGATATCTAGGAGCACCACTACCTCTGGCTGATCATTCACTTACCTTTGACTTGTGTGTGACAAGAAGTAAGGGTCCATTGAGTAGTACATGGGTGACAGTAAAGTACAACCTCTTTATTCCATTCCCTACTTCCACATTTATCTGTGCTAGAGTACAGTTTAGAAATGCAATGGATGGAGTATACAGAATATGGCTGCAGAGTCAAAAGCAGCTGCTTGACCTCTCCTAACCCACTCATACAGGACTCCTCAATGTAAAAGTGAAAATTGGGAAAAACCATCTAGACGTGTATATATTTCTATGGACATGGGAAATGTATCAAAACTACATTTCCCGTGATCCAGCTGTTTCTGTTTCCGGGTCTTTGGGGGCATGGGGAGGTCTACGTCGACGCAGAGAGGGTTTAAATCTCCTGGGTTAGGAGGAAGTGCTCTCTTTTGCAAGTAGGCGCTTCCAGGAAACAGGAAACAAAATGGAGGCGGCAGTTTTGAATGCTTACAAGCTCGTGGTCTAATGATTTTATCTATCAGCATGGCTTTAATTAAAATACTAATTTATATATTTATACCAGCCTTTATCATTTTTCATATTTACAATTTGGCGAACCAGAAGGTCGAAATTCGAACTCTCAATCTTCCAGATAGCCTAACAATAGCCATGCCTGCTTTTTGGCCATCTGGCTCAGCTCTTCTGAGTACTTTTTTAAAAAAGGAAAGTGACTTTCCTTGCCATGCTTTTGCTAAAAGCAAGAGCATGTTTTTGCCTCCAGTGGGACTCAGCCGGCCAGTCCAGCCCAAGCCACCTTGGGAGGGAGTTCAGGCCAGCCGATTCGGGCCTTTGGCTTTAAACTAAAATGCCGGAGCCCAGCTAGTGTGTCTCTGCCGCTGATCTCCATTCCTACCGCTTCCTGACTACAAGCCCGCCAGCGTTCCAGTCCCAGTGCTGCCACTTCCACTTCAACCCTGAGCTCCAGAACCTGAGATTTCCGGGAAGGAACCCAGTCCTGACTTGCCCAGATCTCGATCTCCAGAGACTGCTTCAGCTCTGCTGCAAACCATTTGGGTAGTATATTCCCCTTTTTCCCTATTTCTAGCCTTCCACGTGTTTCTCTAAAGACCTAATTTGGCCACCCACACAAGCTCTACGTGGGATTTTCTACAAAACTGACCTTAAGTTTTTCTCTAGCCCTGAGCCCAATGACCTGACACCACGTGGACCCAGCAACTAGCTTTTACCCTTAATGGGGCCGAATGGCCTATTCAGACTTGCTTGTGATTAAAAACTGAACTCAGGGGAAGAACTTTGAACTTTTAGGAAAAAAAAATCCTTAAACTCAGCAGAACTCAATCAAAAGAACCTTAAATTGAAACCAGGGGTGAACTTTTAAAACCTCGGAACTGAATGAGCTTTATTTCTGTTTTAAAAAGACTGTATCTTACTGTATATTGCTAATTAGTTTTGTAAATTAATCTTGCTTATTTCGTTGATTTTCCTGTTGCACTGAATCATTTTACGCTAATGAAGTTTCTGCTTATGATGTTATTATATTTCCTAATTTACTTAAAGCTTACTGTATCAGAAACAATGCGGTTATATGTACCACCTATGAACATCTTATAGAGCACATGTCTTTAAAAATTTATTCTGTCTTGGTAATTGCAAAGAACCTTGAAAGTTTCCATGCTTTAAATATTACCTTGTAATTTTACAAGAGGTATTTTTTAACTTTTACTTTAAATCCTTAAGAATTGTTGTCTTAAAGGATAAAGCTTTTATATATTTTATTATAAGAGATATTGTTGCCTTAAATGGGTAGAAGCATTTCCTATCCAGGATTTTTTTTTAATACAGAGAGTCAAGGAGCTCCTGTATATTCTTTGCTATGGAAGCAATAACAGCATTTGCCAAGATTTAAAAGTTGTAACAAGTATATAATTTTAAACATCATTATTTATTGTTTTAAAATGTGCTATTGGAAATAATGATACTGTATTTGAATGTGCATTGTGAATCTGCTATTTTGTAAAACCCACTTTCTCTCACAGAAAGTCTCATTTTTGGGTAACATAACCCTTCTAATTCTAAGCTATATATATATTTTTGACTTTTTAAAACATTTTTTTTAATGAGAGAAATTGATTTC
The DNA here is from genome assembly GCF_016433145.1 of Gracilinanus agilis. Classification (NCBI taxonomy): domain Eukaryota; kingdom Metazoa; phylum Chordata; class Mammalia; order Didelphimorphia; family Didelphidae; genus Gracilinanus; species Gracilinanus agilis. The sequence continues at coordinate 235,949,025 of NC_058133.1, forward strand.
CCCTTTTTATCATCTTGTACTGGAAGTACATATATAATCATTATTTATCCTTTTTCTGATTCTACAGCAAATACCTGAGCCTATAGGACTGTGATTTAAATGCTTCTCTGATTCCAGAAGGGAATATGAAAGCTGTTAATAGTGCTAAAGAAAGCACATGGTCAGAGACTTGACTGACTAAGATCTGCATAATAGCAGTTCCATGCCAATACTTTAGGGCTTGGAAATTGGGATTTGAGTTCTGGAGTCCCAGTCTTTTCTAAAACTTTAGAGGACGTGGGTCCCCTCGACTTAGATTCCTAGAAAGCACCTAAGATTGGTTAATTATTTGGCTCAGTTCCCTAAAAAGCTGATGATAAGTCAGATCAGAGAGAGACATTTTCCTTAAGTCCTGGCCCTGAATGGGTAATTGCACACTGCTGAATTCATTTTAATTAGGCCTTCATCAAAAGGTCTAAGTTTATTTTCCCCAGATTTTTTTTTTGCACATTTTACATTTCATTCACAAGTTAATTTTTTCTTCTTTTTTCTTGAATTTTATTCTTTGTATTTTGCCATCCTTAGCTGACCTGAGGTACTTTTTTTTTAGAAAAAAGGTATGTTTAAGATTTACCTCACGGGGATATCTGTTAAGTTTTTTTAAAAAAAATCCGATAATGTAAAAATATATGTATATTTAACTCTTTTAGGAGTAATTTCACGGGGAATTAAATTATAAAATCTTAGAAGAAAATGTATGTTTTGTAATCTATAATGTAAAGTTTAAATTCTTTTGAGAATAATTTCAGAATAAGGATCTTGCCATCTCCCCAGAATCCAGACTACGAACTTGTTTGGTGAGGACACATGAAGATGTCTGAAAAGCCTTCACTGTACCATGAAGACCAAACTTTGAACTTTGGGGTGCAGTTGATTGAACTATGGGGAGTTGAAATTGAGTTGTATGTATTGTTTTAATTGTACACTGTTATGCCAGTGGGGGACAGCCCCCAAATTGGTTTTTTGTCAATGCGGCTAATTTAACCATTTGTTCATCTATTTCTTTTATCCCCAAATTCCTGAAAAATTTAGAAGTTGTTTATTTTTACAGGTCCAGCGAAGAAAAAAGGACTAACCTTTTTTTTTGCCGGACCTCACGGGGAATTGTAAAAGTGAAAATTGGGAAAAGCCATCTAGACGTGTATATATTTCTATGGACATGGGAAATGTATCAAAACTACATTTCCCGTGATCCAGCTGTTTCCGTTTCCAGGTCTTTGGGGGTATGGGGAGGTCTACGTTGACGCAGAGAGGGTTTAAATCTCCTGGGTTAGGAGGAAGTGCTCTCTTTTGCAAGTAGGCGCTTCCAGGAAACAGGAAACAAAATGGAGGCGGCAGTTTTGAATGCTTACAAGCGCGTGGTCTAATGATTTTATCTATCAGCATGGCTTTAATTAAAATACTAATTTATATATTTATACCAGCCTTTATCATTTTTCATATTTATATCAAGAAGACATAAAAACAAATCCAGAGGAAAGAAGGGACCCCACAACAGGGCGCACAATTGAAGGTACGTGGAATTGGGGCATTTCCATGCTATAAAGGGGTGAAACAACTCTCACTAAAATGCGCACAATGAGCAACCCCCTCCCCCACCTGACACCACCTACAATGCCAAAAGCAGCACACAAGAGTCAGAGCAAGTTTGGGGCACCCACTAAGTCGCTGGAAGCTCACCAGGGCTTGTTCCTGAGAGCAGAAAGACTTAAGACCCCCCAAGAGGCTAAAGAACTCACAGTCTCTGAACACAGACCCTGAGCCCAGGCACAGGCGAAGGGGCTGACACAGGGGCGGGCTAAGGCGCGGATAAAGGGGCTGATTCTGAGTGCATGAGCAGATCTTGAGTGGGGACCCTGTGTAGAGAAGTGCTTGACTGTGAAAGCAGCTCCCTGAGACTATTAAAGGACCTTCAGGCAGAAGAACGAGCAAGGAAACCACAAGTAGACTTGTCCCAGAACAACTAGACTTGAGATCTCAGGAGTCTAAAGAGCGCAGACAGATCATGGGCGCGAGCATAAAGCTGAGAGGGCACTCAGCTTACAATGGCAAGCCAGACTCAGGAACACCAGAAGAGAAAGATCAAGAAGAAACCATTAACACTGGACAACTTTTACACAGAAAAAATCCAGACAACAGAGCAAACAGGAGAGGAGAACAAACAAGCAATCCAAACCTTCCCCAAAAATGAAAGCGGTTCACAAGGTCTTGAAGAGTTCAAATCTGAGATTATGAGAAAGATGGAAGAGATCTAGCAAGAAAATAAAAGTTTAAAAGGCAGAATTTCGCAATTGGAAAGTGAGGCAAGTAAATCGAAGATCAGAAATGACCATATTGAAAAGGAAAACCAAAAGATTATAGCTGAAAACCAGTCTTTAAAGGCTAGAATTTGGCAATTTGAAAAAGATGCCCCAAAATTAAAAGAACCAATAAGCAAATTGGAGACCAAAATCAAACAGCTGGAAAACAGGACAGACCAAACCAAAAAGGGAAATCAAAAGCTTATAGCAGAAAACCAGTCTCTAAAGACAAGAACTGGGCAAGTAGAAGCCAATGATCTATCAAGACAGCAAGAACAAATAAAACAAAGTGAAAAGACTGATAAAATAGAAGGAAACATGAAATATCTCAATGAGAAACTGACAGATCAAGAAAACAGGTCTAGAAGAGACAATCTGAAAATCATTGGTCTTCCTGAAAAAGCAGAAATTAGTAGAAATTTGGACTCCATACTAAAAGAAATTATTCAGCAAAATTGCCCTGAAGTTCTACAACGAGAGGGCAATATAGACATTGAAAGGATCCATAGATCACCCTCTACACTAGACCCCGAAAAGACAACCCCCAGGAATATAATAGCCAAATTCAAGAGCTTCCAAGTAAAAGAAAAAATTTTACAAGAAGCCAGAAAGAGACAATTCAAATACCAAGGAGCACCAATCAGGATCACACAGGATCTAGCAGTCTCCACATTAAAAGACCGCAAAGCTTGGAATATGATATTCAGAAAGGCAAGAGAACTGGGTTTACAACCAAGGATCACGTACCCATTAAAACTGACTATATTCTTCCAAGGGAAAGTATGGGCATTCAACAAGATAGAAAACTTCCAAGTATTTGCACAGAAAAGACCAGGACTAAATGGAAAGTTTGATATCCAACCACAAAAATCAAGAGAAACATGAAAAGGTAAATAAGAAACAGAAGGGAAAATAAGAAAGCTCATATTTTTTTAAATTTGCCTCTTTAAGGGCTTCAATAAGAACTAATTATTGGTACTCCTATATGGAGAAAAGTTATATATAATTTTCTGTAGTGAACTCTGTTCACCATTATAGCATTCACTACTATAATAATTAGAAGAATTATTCATAGGGAGAGGTTGGAATACTAAATGGTCTAAGATGATATGGGTGGAAGAGAAAGAGGGGGGGTGAATAGTAGAGGACACCAAGAGAATCTTAAAGGAATAAGAAAAACAGGATATTCTATTACACACAAATGGGGCACAGGAAGGGGAAGGGAAGAACACTATTATAAGAAGGAGAGGAAGAGAGCATTAAGAGGTAATATTTAAACCTTACTCTCAGTGTAATTAACCCTGAGAGAGAAGAATAGCTATGTCCATTGGGATATAAAACTCTATCTTACCCTACTAAGAAAGTCAGAAGGGATAAATCAAGGAGAGCAGGGAAATGGGGAGGTCAAAAAAGGGAGGGGAGAAGAAGGGAGAGGGAATTCTTTAGGCCTTAAAAATAAAAAGAGGGTAATAATAAGGGAGGGGGTAAAAAAGGGTAAATCAAGGGAGAGGACAAGGGTTACTGGCTTAAAGCAAACCACTGGTTTAAAAGGAAATAGTGTAAGAAGAATGGATAGAGCTAAGGGAGGATACCAAAATGTCGGCGAATATACAACTGATAATTATAACTCTGAATGTGAATGGGATGAACTCACCCATTAAACAGAAGCAAATAGCAGAGTGGATTAGAAACCAAAATCCTAACATATGTTGTCTACAAGAAACACATATGAGGTGGGTGGACATACACAAGTTTAAAATAAAGGCCTTCAGGAAAATCTTTTGGGCTTCAAATGAGAAAAAAAAAGGCAGGAGTGGCGATCATGATTTCTGATAAAGCCAAAGTAAAAATAGATATGATTAAAAAAGACAGAGAAGGTAATTACATCCTGATAAAAGTCAGTATAGACAATAAGGAAATAACATTGCTCAATATGTATGCACCAAATGGCATAGCATCCAGATTTCTAAAGGAGAAACTGGTAGAGCTCAAGAAGGAAATAGATAGTAAAACCATACTAGTGGGAGATCTAAATATTCCTCTGTCAGATCTAGTGAATTCTATCAGACATTCAAAGAGCAACTAATCCCAATTTGATATAATAAGCAAAGGAGTCCTACCAAATTCCTTTTATGACACAAATATGGTACTGATTCCAAAGCCAGGGAGATCAAAAAAAGAGAAAGAAAACTACAGACCAATCTCCCTAATGAACATAGATGCAAAAATCCTAAAAAGAATACTAGCAAAAAGACTCCAGCAAGTGATCAAGACGATCATCCACCATGATCAGGTGGGATTTACACCAGGAATGCAAGGATGGTTCAACATTAGGAAAACCATCCACATAATTGACCATATCAATAGTCTATCAAAGAAAAATCACATGATTATCTCAACAGATGCTGAAAAAGCCTTTGACAAAATACAGCATCCATTCCTATTGAAAACACTGGAAAGTATAGGAATAGAAGGTCCTTTCCTAAAAATAATAAACAGTATATACCTAAAACCATCAACAAGCATCATATGCAATGGGGATAAATTAGAAGCCTTTCCAATAAGATCAGGTGTGAAACGAGGATGCCCATTATCACCTCTATTATTCAACATAGTATTAGAATCACTAGCAGTAGCAATTAGAGAAGAAAAAGAAATCGAAGGTATCAAAATAGGCAAGGAGGAGACTAAGCTATCACTCTTTGCAGATGATATGATGGTCTACTTAAAAAATCCTAGAGAATCAACTAAGAAGCTTGTAGAAATAATCAACAACTTTAGCAAAGTTGCAGGATACAAAATAAATGCACATAAATCATCAGCATTTCTATATATTTCCAACACATTAGAGCAGCAAGAGGTAGAAAGAGAAACACCATTTAAAATTACCCTAGACAATATAAAATACTTAGGAATCTATCTACCAAAACAAACACAGCAATTATACGAAAACAACTACAAAACACTTTCCAAACAAATAAAACTGGATCTAAACAACTGGAAAGCCATTGGCTGCTCATGGGTAGGACGAACTAACATAATAAAAATGACCATTCTACCCAAATTAATTTACCTATTTAGTGCCATACCTCTCAAACTACCGAAAAACTTCTTTACTGAATTAGAAAAAACTATAACAAATTTCATTTGGAATAACAAAAGATCAAGAATATCAAGGGAAATAATGAAAAAAATGTGAAGGAAGGGGGCCTAGCAGTACCAGATATTAAACTATACTATAAAGCAGCAGTCATCAAAACAATATGGTACTGGCTAAGAGATAGAGAGGAGGATCAATGGAATAGACTTGGGGTAAATGACATCAGCAAGACAGTGTATGATAAACCCAAAGAGCCCAACTTTTGGGACATGAATCCACTATTTGACAAAAACTGCTGGGAAATCTGGAAAACAATATGGGAGAGATTAGGTTTAGATCAACATCTCACACCCTACACCAAGATAAATTCAGAATGGGTGAACGACTTGAATATAAAGAGGGAAACTGTAAATAAATTAAGTGAACACAGAATAGTATACTTGTCA
>NC_058133.1:235959869-235971719 GCF_016433145.1 Gracilinanus agilis
TAAAGAAATCAAAAGTATCAATAAGCACATGAGAAAGTGTTCTAAATCTCTAATAATTAGAGAAATGCAAATCAAAACAACTCTGAGGTATCACCTCACACCTAACAGAATGGCTAAAATGAAAGAAGGGGAGAGTAATGAATGTTGGAGGGGATGTGACCAAATTGGAACTTTAATGCATTGCTGGTGGAGTTTTGAACTGATCCAACCATTCTGGATGGCAATTTGGAACTATGCCTGCCCTTTGATCCAGCCATACCATTGTTGGGATTGTACCCCAAAGAGATCATAGATAAACAGACTTGCACAAAAATATTTATAGCCATGCTTTTTGTGGTGGCAAAAAACTGGAAAATGAGGGCATGCCCTTCAATTGGGGAATGGCTGAACAAATTGTGGTATATGTTGGTGATTGAATACTACTGTGCTAAAAGGAATAGTAAACTGGAGGAATTCCATGTGAATTGGAAAGACCTCCAGGAATTGATGCAGAGTGAAAGAAGCAGAGTCAGAAGAACATTGTACACAGAGACTGATATACTGTGGTAAAATAGAATGTAATGGACTTCTGTACTAGCAGCAATGCAATGACCCAGGACAATTCTGAGGCATTTATGGAAAAGAACATTACCCACATTCAGAGGAAGAACAGCAGGAGAGGAAACACAGAAGAAAATCAACTGCTTGAATACATGGGTTGATGAGGACATGATTGGGAATGTAGACTCGAAAGTACCACACCAATTCAACTTTCAACAATTTGGAAATAGGTCTTGATTAATGACACATGTTAAAACCAGTGGAAATACATATTGGTCAGGGGAGTGGGGGAGGTCCGGGGAGTGAATGGGAAAGTAAGAGCATAAATCATGTAGCCATGTTAACTTTTCTAAAATATAAATATTAATAAATGTTTTTAAAAAATGCAATGGATGGGACATATAAATACATGTCTTTTACAGCTATTATAATCTCATCCCAGAGGAGGGAGGATTTCTTATGGGGCTTGGTGACCCCTGGATAGTTTGCTCTACCCTTCCACCAGGTACTTGTGGTTTAGCCTGTCTTATTCCACCTGTATAAGTGCATGATCACTATATTGGCCAGATAGACAGGTCCATGGCCAGAAATCTAGGTTGTTGGTGGCATTATAGACCCAAGAGGTCAAGACCAAATTCAGTAGCCTCTTCATCAGCAGTACAGAGGTTTTTCTGGGCTCTCCTGCCAAACTTTGGAATGATGACAATGATAGACTCTGTTAGAAATATCTCAGCTAAGGTTGAAAGATTGGCTCAAGACACAGCTCAGGCCATCTCCCATAACTACTAAGGCCATCTGTTACCTACAGGAAGAGATTGACTCCTTAGCAAAAATAGTTCTACAAAAACAACTGGATATTGACATGCTCACAGCCACATTATGAGGTGCATGTGCCTTTATTAACAATCCTGTTGTTCTTATGTAAATAGATCTGGAGAAATTGTGACAGACATCCATGAGCTTCAAAGGATTTAAATGACACACAACAAGTGGCTATTGAGACTCATGTGACTCCTAATGATAACTGGTAGCATCTCTCATGGCTACAGTAAACAGGTTTGCTTGCAGTTGTCATCAAATGGGCTCTTATAATTTTTGAGGTTGTGGTACTTTTTAGAATCTCCATTAGCTACTGTATTGCTATTTATAACGAGCTTTTACCTGGTGAAAAAAATCATGTACACTCACGCCATGGATCATGGCCAAGTTAGAAATGAAATAGAACTTACTTTTGAGTGAAAAACCTTTGTGTTGTGCCTCTGCTTGGCTGACACATTGTCACATGGAATGTGAACTATGAATTCCCGATTTTCTATTATTATTATTGTTTTTTATTTGCAATAGTATATTTGATTTTTTCTTTTTTCTTATTTTTTGTATTTGAGTACATGGAATCAGTATTGATATTTTTAATTTTGAAGGATAAGTTTACAATATCTATTAGCCCTAATACCAATGCATACTCAAAAGCTTTAGACTATGGAAGCCTACCATTGATTGTTAAGTATTATGGGACTTTAACTAATAATTATGTCTGATTTCAGAAGGGATCACAAAAGAGTCACTGCACACTGCAAAGAAGCACAAGGTAGAGGCCAACAATCCCTGTGGAACTGATGAAGATTTATGCCAATACAGAGGACTTGTTCAAGGAAATGGCTGTTTGACAGCTTCAGACAATGGACTTCCCCATACCAGGTTCCTACAAGTACCTCCGTTTGGCTTTCATTTTGGCTCCACTATCCCTGAGAATGAAAGTAAAATCAGACCAGGGAATTATATTTCCCTTCAGAATCTAGTCCCTTCTTTTTTATAGGATGGCAGTTTTCTGGAGTCCTGGCTGCTGATGGGTAAGTGCAATATTGCTGCAATTGTCCTGCAGGCTTGTAGGACACTAATCATTATAATTGGGCCTTTCTGGTGATTCAAGGATCTGTTATAGTTTTTTCTCATAATTTTATACACATGAGATTTTTCTATATTTTTTATCCAGAAATTATTTTTTTCTTCTATTGGGCTTTTTGGTTTTTGGTTTTCTTTTGAGAATTGATTCATATACCTCATAACTCAGCCATGTATCCTGGGCCTTATGCTTTCTGTTAGTTACCACTGATATCATAGTGACAGCTGGACCCATATTCTATTGGTCTCATACTGATTCATAAGTACACACTGACCTCTAGTTGTCTTATGGTAACTGACTGCTTCATGGTACTTCTCAGTCATGTAGTCTCTGCTAAGAATTACTCCCTGCTCCCCACATCTATTCTCCTCTCTTTAAAGCTAGATGTCATAATGATTAGAACTAATAAGGTTCAGTCCTAGCCACTATACCTAGAAAACTAGGCAAAATATCCTTAGGCTCAGATTAAGTCTCTTCTAGGAGATCTAAGCATCTTGTCAACAGAAAACAAATAAGTTTATAGTCAGATACTGCCACTATCCTCTCTAGTTTAAAAGAATACATTTGGGCCACAGAAAAAAAAAGATTAACTAAAGATACAAGATAATTGTTCTCCATATACTTAATCGGCATTTGTGATTTTATGATGCATACTTTTCAGAAGCATCACCATATTGTGTTAGTCTCATACTGTGGCCTGAAGAAAACCTTTACTATATCCCTAGATAAATAAAACAAAAAGTTTCCTGGGCCTCATTTTAGAAGAATGATTGTCATGGAATCATAGAATTTCAAAGTCATAAGGCTTCTCAGAGCCCTTTGAGTCTAATCTATTATTCATACTCCATAGCATCAGTAACAAGTGAGGCCTGAGGTCATCCAAGGAAGGGGAAACAACATTCTAAATGTTTTCTTTTTTTTTTTTTAACTAACATTTATATGTACTACAATATACATGTGCTAGTATGTGCTAGACGGTACTAAGTACATTATATTTATCTCATTTGATCCTCACAACAAACTTTGGAAGGTAGGTTCTATTATCATTCCATTTTATAGATGGGGTAAACTCAGGCAAACAGAGGTGATATGACTTATCCTGGTTCACATAGTTCATAAATGTCTGAGACCAGATCTGAAGCCAGAAAGCTGAGTCTTCCCAATTCAAGGCCCAGTGTTCTATTCACCATACCACCTAGTAGCCCTTATCTATCCACTCCTACCTTCTTCATTACCTATATTTTCTTCTTTTACTTTCTATATTTTCAGGTACCAGAGACATGGAAGTACAGAGCAGAAATAGACATAGGGAGCATTTGCAGTAAAGGTCTCAATTGTCAGAAGCCTTGTTCTGGTCATACTCTAACAGAAATTTTAAAAGGATATGGAATATTCGTTGGCTTTTTCTGGCTTTGGTGTGTTTCACATTGAGTAGAGAAACAGAAAGAAACCTATACTAGGAAAAGGCAATAGAATACCCCAAGAAATGTAGGAGTGCCAAATGCTATGATTCTTCTGAACCATAGGCTGAAAGGAAGGAGAAAAAAAAATTATTAAGTACCTATTAAGTGCCAGGCACTGTGTTAAGTGCTTTTCAAATATTATTTCATTTGATCCTCACAACAATCTTAGGAGGAATCTAAAGCCCATTTTATAGTTGAGGAAACTGAAGGGTCACACAGCTAGTCTGTATCTGAAACTGGATTTGAACTCCAAGTCAGTGCTCTACCCACTGTACCCCATAGCTGCCTCTTGATTACAGATTCATCAAGAGTGGCACCAAACACAACCAGGACTGTAACAAACTGCGGTCCTAATAGTCCCCAATTTTGGTCTTCAAGAATATGAAATAGCACTCAACTACATTCCTATTCCTATCCTTGGAAAAGCAGAGAACAGAATAATAGGAGGCTAGGAACATAGATACAGAGCTAGAAGGGATCACAGAAGCCCTCAGCCAAAAGAAGTAAAAAATTTTAATTATGCCCCAAGTTACATGACTAGTTGGCATCAAAAGGGAATTTGAATCCAGGTCCTTTGACTCCAAGAGCCAATATTCTTTCCACTATACCTCAAACAAGAGGACCCAAAATGGCAATGTAGGCTAGAGCAGTTTAATGTTGTGATTTTGAAGGAATTAATTCAAACCCCTAGATTTGAAGGCACATATGCATGACTGCTAAGAAGTACATCTAGACCATCTGGTTTCTAGTGAGCTGGTGTAGTAGTTCAAGCTTTGAGTGACACCTGGTGGCTTATACAAATATAACACTCTGCAACAACAGCTCAAAGAAATACAGTGGGTGTTTGGTGTATGGGAATGTCATATATACCTAGTATTTCTATAGCATTATTTTGAAGGTAAATGTTTTTTCACATTCTTAAAAACACAAAATTTGGAGAACAGAGATCATTTGACTCATACTGAGCTAGAAATAAGCTAAAAATCTGAAATCTTTCTTTAGCCACGTATTATTGAAGTTGATTTAAAAAAATAAAGCATATTGAATTTCATTCTATTAGATTTGTTCCAATATTGGGGCCCATTAAGATTGTTTTTGGATCCCAAATTTGTTGTTATTTGCATTAGGTATCTCTCCTAGCCAACTGAAAATTTAACAGGTATATTTTCTATGACTACAACTTATTCATAAAAATGTAAAAGAAACCATAAAATAGGTCCTTAGAGCATCTTCTCCATGTTAACATCAACCCGTTAATGACTATTCTTTGGGACTAATCATTTAACCAGGTCCATATATACTTACTCATACTATATCCACATTTTTTCATCTTACCCATAAGAATGGCATGAGAAAAAATCATTAAAAAATCTCTAAATCAGTGATATCTTTGACTTCATTTTATTCATTTTCCTTCTTTTAGGTTCATAACATTTAGAGTTGGAAAGGACTTTAAAGACCATTTAGTTCAACTCTCATTTACTAAAGAGGAAACTGAGATCTAGAAATATTAAGTGACTTCACACAAAAAGAAATCCTGACTTATAAAATGAAGACTTTGGAGCATGCCCAGATCATCTAATAGGAAGGCACTCTATTTCTAGAAGAAAATATTTTGTGTTCTCTTTCAAACCTGGAAAAGGCTGCATCTTTTAAACTGCCAGAGTGGGACTTCTTCAGTACTGTTGGCTTATGCCAGTACTCCTTGGTATGGCCTTGCTGCAGGCTGCATTCCCCTTTCTCCTCAGTGAAATAGACCCTCTTTGCCTAACTCCCAAGTTATTTTGCTTAACTCCATCCCCTTATTGGTTCTGTCTCTGCAGTATTCATTTTGAAGCATCATTTTGAGATTAGTTGGAGAGGATTCTTAGAGCAGTTCAGCTTTCCTTGGTTCCATCTTGGTTCCTCCTACAGTTATTGTTAATATTCTTTTTTTATTTTGAGTTCCAATTTCTCTCTCTCCCTTCTACCTCTAACCCAACCAATGAAAAGGAAAGTAGTAAGATATTTACTATACATGTAGAATCATGTGAAGAATATCTCCATATTAGCCATGTTGCAAAGAAAAGTAAAGTTTAAAAACTTGTTCCAATCTGGACTCAGAACACCAGTTTTCTTTCTGGAGGTAGATAGCATTTTTCATCAAGAGCCCCCTTCAGAATTATCTTGGATCACTGGATCAGAGAAGTTGAATCTTTCATGGTTGGAATAATCCTTTCCCTCTTTTCACATTATTATAATATTACTATTACTGTGTACAATGGCCTTCAAGTTCTATTCACTTTGTATCAATTCATATAAGACTTCCCAAGTTTTTCTGAAACCATTCCCTTCTTGATTTTTATCATATTATAGTACTCCATCACAATTATATAATATAACTTATTCATTGTCATGCTTTCAGTTCCTAGTTCTTTCTGGCCACAAAAAAAAGCTGCTATACATATTTGTTATATAGGTCCTTTGCCTTTTTTTTTTAAATCTCCTTGGGATATACAACTACTAGTAGTATTCCTGAGAAAATGATATTCACAGCTTTATAGCCCCTTGGGCATACTTACGAATTGTTTTCCAGAATGGTTGGACCAGTTCACAATTCCACCAGTGTGATTAGTAATTACCTATCTTCCAAATACTATTTAGTATCTTGTCATTTTCTTACTATTCTGTGTTCACTTAACTTGTTTATAGTTTCCCTCTTTATATTCAAGTCTTTCACCCATTCTGAATTTATCTTGGTGTAGGGTGTGAGATGTTGATCTAGACCTAATCTCTCCCATATTGTTTTCCAAATTTCCCAGCAGTTTTTGTCAAATAGTGGATTCATGTCCCAAAAGTTGGGCTCTTTGGGTTTATCATACACTGTCTTGCTGATGTCATTTACCCCAAGTCTATTCCATTGATCCTCCTCTCTATCTCTTAGCCAGTACCATATTGTTTTGATGACTGCTGCTTTATAGTATAGTTTAATATCTGGTACTGCTAGGCCCCCTTCCTTCACATTTTTTTTCGTTATTTCCCTTGATATTCTTGATCTTTTGTTATTCCAAATGAAATTTGTTATAGTTTTTTCTAATTCAGTAAAGAAGTTTTTTGGTAGCTTGATAGGTATGGCGGTAAATAGGTAAATTAATTTGGGTAGAATTGTCATTTTTATTATGTTAGCTCGACCTACCCATGAGCAATCAATGGCTTTCCAATTGTTTAAATCCAGTTTTATTTGTTTGGAAAGTGTTTTGTAGTTGTTTTCATATAATTGCTGTGTTTGTTTTGGTAGGTAGATTCCTAAGTATTTTATATTGTCTAGGGTGATTTTAAATGGTGTTTCTCTTTCTACTTCTTGCTGCTCTAGTGTGTTGGAGATGTATAGAAATGCTGATGATTTATGTGCATTTATTTTGTATCCTGCAACTTTGCTAAAGTTGTTGATTATTTCTACAAGCTTCTTAGTTGATTCTCTAGGATTTTTTAAGTAGACCATCATATCATCTGCAAAGAGTGATAGCTTAGTCTCCTCCTTGCCCACTTTGATACCTTCAATTTCTTTTTCTTCTCTAATTGCAACTGCTAGTGTTTCTAGTACAATGTTAAATAATAGAGCTGATAATGGGCATCCTTGTTTCACTCCTGATCTTATTGGGAAGGCTTCTAATTTATCCCCATTGCATATGATGTTTGTTGATGGTTTTAGGTATATACTGTTTATTATTTTTAGGAAAGGTCCTTCTATTCCTATACTTTTCAGTGTTTTCAATAGGAATGGATGCTGTATTTTGTCAAAGGCTTTTTCAGCATCTATTGAGCTGATCATGTGATTTTTGTTTGTTAGACTGTTGATATGGTCAATTATGTGGATGGTTTTCCTAATGTTGAACCAACCTTGCATTCCTGGTATAAATCCCACCTGATCATGGTGGATGATCTTCTTAATTACTTGCTGGAGTTTCTTTGCTAGTATTCTATTTAAGATTTTTGCATCTATGTTCATTAGGGAGATTGGTCTATAGTTTTCTTTCTCTGTTTTTGATCTCCCTGGCTTTGGAATCAGTACCATATTTGTGTCATAAAAGGAATTTGGTAGGACTCCTTCTTTGCTTTTCATATCAAATAATTTGTATAGTATTGGGATTAGTTGCTCTTTGAATGTCTGATAGAATTCACTTGTGAATCCATCAGGCCCTGGCGATTTTTTCTGAGGGAGTTCTTTGATGGCTTGTTCAATTTCTTTTTCTGATATGGGATTATTTAGGTATTCTATTTCTTCTGCTGTTAATCTAGGCAGTTTATATTTTTGTAAATATTCATCCATATCTCCTAAATTGTTATATTTATTGCCATATAATTGGGCAAAATAGCTTTTAATGATTGCCTTAATTTCCCCTTCATTAGAGGTGAGGTCTCCCTTTTCATCTTTGATACTATCAATTTGGTTTTCTTCTTTCCTTTTTTTTATTAGATTGACCAGTACTTTGTCTATTTTATCTGTTTTTTCAAAGTACCAGCTTCTAGTCTTATTCATTAATTCAATAGTTCTTTCACTTTCGATTTTATTAATTTCTCCCTTGGTTTTTAGTATTTCTAATTTAGTTTTCATCTGGGGATTTTTAATTTGCTCACTTTCTAATTTTTTGATTTGCATGCCCAATTCATTGATCTCTGCCCTCCTCAATTTGTTAATATATGCACTCAAGGATATAAATTTCCCCCTGAGTACTGCCTTGGCCACATCCCACATAGTTTGGTAGGATGTCTCATCATTGTCATTTTCTTCAATGAAATTGTTGATTGTTTCTATGATTCCTTCTTTGACAAATTGGTTTTGAAGAATCATATTATTTAATTTCCAATTAGTTTTTGATTTTCGTGTCCAAGTGCCCTTACTAATTATTATTTTTATTGCATTATGATCTGAGAAGGTTGCATTTATTATTTCTGCTCTTTTGCATTTGTTTGCAATGATTCTATGCCCTATAACATGGTCAATCTTTGTGAATGTGCCATGTGCAGCTGAGAAGAAGGTGTATTCCTTTTTGTCCCTATTTATTTTTCTCCACATATCAATTAGATCTAATTTTTCTAGGACTTCATTCACCTCTCTTACCTCTTTCTTATTTATTTATCTAGATCTGACAGAGGAATATTTAGATCTCCCACTAGTATGGTTTTACTATCTATTTCCTTCTTGAGCTCTGCCAGTTTCTCCTTTATGAATTTGGGTGCTATGCCACTTGGTGCATACATATTGAGCAGTGTTATTTCCTCATTGTTTATACTGCCTTTAATCAGGATGTAATGACCTTCCCTGTCTTTTTTAATCATATCTATTTTTACTTTGGCTTTGTCAGAAATCATAATAGCCACTCCTGCCTTCTTTTTCTCATTTGACACCCAAAAGATTTTGCTCAAACCCTGAACCTTAAACTTGTGTATGTCCACCTGCCTCATATGTGTTTCTTGTAGACAACATATGGTGGGATTTGGGTTTCTAATCCACTCTGCTATTTGCTTCCGTTTTATGAGCGAGTTCATCCCATTCACATTCAGAGTTATAATCATCAGTTGTGCATTTGCTGACATTTTCAAATCCTCCCCCATTCCTACCCCTTCTCCTTAAACTATTTCCTTTAAAACCAGTGGTTTGCTATTAAGACCCTATCCCTTATCCCCTTCCTTGATTAACTTCCCTTTCTATCCCTTCCCTTATTTTCCCCCCTCTTTTTGTTTTTAAAGGCCTTATGAATTCCCTCCCCCTTCTCCCCTCCCTCTTTTGACCTCCCCACTCCCCTGCTCCCCTTGGTTTATCCCTTCTAACTTTCTCAGAAGGGTTAGATAAGAGTTTTATTTCCCAATGGATAGTATAGCTACTCTTCCCTCTCCAGGTTGATTACACTAAGAGTAAGGTTTGATTATTACCTCTTAATGCTCTCTTCCTCTCCTTCTTATAATAGTATTTGTCCACTCTCCCTCCCATGCCCTCTTTGTGTGTAATAGAATATTCTATTTTCTTATTCACTCAAGTTTCTCTTGGTGTCCCCTGCTATTTACCCCCTCTTTCCCATCCCCCACGCCATCTTAGATTATTTAGTGTTCCACCCTCACCCTGTGAATTATTCTTCTGATTACTATAATAGTGAATATTATAATAGTGAATAGAGTTCACTGCAGAGAATTATACATAACATTTCTCTACATAGGAATACAGATAATTAGATCTCACTGAGGCCCTTAAAAAGGCAAATTTAAAAATTATAAGTTTTCTTTCTTTCCCCTCTGTATCTTATTTACCTTTTCAGGTTTCTCTCGATTTTTGTGGTTGGACATCAAACTTTCCATTTAGCCCTGGTCTTTTCTGTGCAAATACCTGGAATTCTTCAATTTTGTTGAATGCCCATACTTTCCCCTGGAAATATATAGTCAATTTTGATGGGTAGTTGATCCATGGTTGCAGGCCCAGCTCTCTTGCCTTTCTGAATATCGTATTCCAAACTTTGCGATCTTTTAGCGTGGAGGCTGCCAGATCCTGTGTGATCCTGATTGGTGCTCCTGGATATTTGAATTGTCTCTTTCTGGCTTCTTGTAAGATTTTTTCTTTTGCTTGAAAGCTTTTGAATTTGGCAATAATATTTCTAACCGTTTTCTTCTCTGGATCGAATGTGGTGGGTGTTCTATGAATCCTTTCGATGTCTATATTGCCCTCTTGTTGTAGGACTTCAGGGCAATTTTGCTGAATAATTTCTTTTAGTACGGAGTCCAGGTTTCTATTAATTTCTGGTTTTTCTGGAAGACCAATTATTCTCAAATTGTCGCTTCTAGACCGGTTTTCTTGGTCTGTCACTCTCTCATTGAGATATTTCATGTTTCCTTCTATTTTTTCAGTCTTTTGACTTTGTTTTATTTGTTCTTGTTGTCTTGAGAGATCATTAGCTTCCAATTGCTCGATTCTAGCCTTTAGGGATTGATTTTCCGCTGTAATCTTTCGGTTTTCGGCCATAATCTTCTGGAATTCCTTTTCAATCTGGTCATTTCTGGTGTTCAATTGCAAGATTTTACCTTTTAAACAGTTACTTTCATGCCAGATCTCTTCCATTTTCCTCAAAATCTCAGTTTTGAACTCTTCCATAGCTTGTGAGGAGTTTTCCTTATTTGAGGAGGGTCCGGATGCTTGTTTGTTCTCCTCCTCTGTTTGCTCGGTTGTCTGGATTTTCTCTGTGTAAAAGTTGTCGAGTGTTAAAGACTTCTTTTTCTTGTTGTTATTCTTTCTCTTCTGAACTTCCTGAGAATGAGTAGCCATCATTACCCCAGCAGCTTCTCAGGTTTATCCTCGCGCTCAGTATCTGTCCGCGGTATATTGGTTCCTGAGGTCTGAGTTCTGGTTTTTTCCAAGGTCAAGCCCCCTAGTGGACCCCCTTGCTTGATCCTCTGCAGGAGGTTCCTTTACAAGTCTCAGGGCGCTGCTTCCACAGTCGTATACCCGTCTGCACTGGTTCCCCACTCAGGTTTTCAGAGCTTTAGTTCCTGGCTGTGTCTGCCTCCACCCACGCCTCTGTCCGTGCCTGTGCGCTCTGCGCTGGGCGTCCACTCTCTGCTCCCGTGCTCAGATTTCGCTTGCGTTCTCTGGCTTATTGGGGTCCTAAATCTTGCTGCTCTCAGGAACAGGCCCCGGAGCTGCCAATGACTCGATGGGTGCCCCAAACTTGCTCTATTTCTTTTTAGCTGGCTTCAGAGCTATAGATTTTGTGTGTGGAGGGGGTGGAGGTGGGGTGGTTGCTCAGCCCGCGATTTAGTGAGAGCCCTTTATAGCCTGGAAATGTCTCGATTCCACGTACCTTCCACGCTGTGCCCTGTTGTGGGGTTCCTCCATTCATCTGGACTTGTTTTTATGTCCCCTTGAGGAGTTTTGTGTGTTTCGGTCAGGAGAGGTTAAGAGCTGCTTCTTACTCTGCC
>NC_058133.1:235971831-235986397 GCF_016433145.1 Gracilinanus agilis
GCTTTTTGGGGTCCTAAATCTTGCTGCTCTCAGGAACAGGCCCCGGAGCTGCCAATGACTCGATGGGTGCCCCAAACTTGCTCTATTTCTTTTTAGCTGGCTTCAGAGCTATAGATGTTGTGTGTGGAGGGGTGGGGGTGGGGTGGTTGCTCAGCTCGCAATTTAGTGAGAGCTGTTTCACCCCTTTATAGCATGGAAATGCCTCAATTCCACGTACCTTCCACGCTGTGCCCTGTTGTGGGGTTCCTCCATTCGTCTGGACTTGTTTTTATGTCCCCTTGAGGAGTTTTGTGTGTTTCGGTCAGGAGAGGTTAAGAGCTGCTTCTTACTCTGCCGCCATCTTAACCCAGAACCTTGTCATTTTCTTTTTCTGTCATCTGATTGATGTGAAGTAGTAGCTCAGAGTTGTTTTAATTTGTATTTCTCTTAGCAAGAGCGATTTAGAACACCTTTTCATGTGACTGTTGATATCTTTGACTTCTTCTGAAATTCACCATTTTTTAAACTATTAATTCATTTGGGGAATGGCCTTTATCTTTATAAATTTGCCTCAGTTCCCTATATATTTGAGAAATTAGACCACTATCAAAGAAATTTTCATAGTTTCTTGCTTTCCTTCTAACTCTGGATACACCGGTTTTGTTTTTGCAAAACCTTTTTAATTCCATATAATCAAAATGATCCATTTATTTCCCTCTCTATTGTTTGGTAAAAAACTCTTCCTTTATCCATAGATCTGACAGGTAAATTTTTCTAGGCTTCCCCTATTTGCTTATGTTATCATCCATTATGTTTAAATCATGTACAAGCCTATTCTTTATAATTTCACAACATTTATTTTTTATTGTTTTATGATTGTTGTACTTTTTACTTACATTGTTGACTTCACTGGATATATCACTTTTTCTTTGCTCTAATTATTCATTGTGCATTAGAGCATGTCTTTTCACACTTCTCCGTATTCATCATGTTCATTATTTTCTTATAGAATAACAATATCCAATTATATTTATGTTCCATAATGTAAGAATTAAATTAGCACTCTGGTCCTTATTTTTCATAAAGTTCATTAGTTACCTGGATAGAGATAGAGAGAGAAAAACTAGTCTATCTAGCCGTATGAGTGGTCTCAACATGACCACCATAGCAGCTCCCTCCATGCCATCACCTCAGATAGAGAGCTCATACTTCCTTGTCTCTAACCTTTTAACCTCCCTCTCTCTTCCAGGTCAAACTCGATCATCACCGTCCTGTGACTGTTGTGAGGAAGATTAGGTAGTAATTAATTAAGAATTAAGGTTGACCTAGCAAGAAGCCTGGTACATTCTAGGATAGAATGAAGGAGGAGGAAGTGCGTGTGCCCTAAAAGAGAGACTCCATTAGTGGCGGGCAAACTGTTGCCCACCCAGGGAGATCTCAGACCCTGCTTCCTGATTTCCTTGGGATCCTGAGTGGAGGTGGATTTCCAGCAACAACAGAACAGCACCAAGAAGAAGAGAAGTTTGGGATCTGGTGGGCAGTTTCTCAAGCACACTCTTTCTTCTTGGTATCTTGGACCACCTAGAATTTTGGCATCCTGTGAACCTCTTTGGAAAACTGTGAGAACCCTCAAAGCCACCCCTCTGATCCATAGCTGTGCTGTTCAAGGCTGGCTGGCACCAGGCTTGTATCAGCTCCCAGAGACTGCACTGCTTCTTGGACCCTGCCTGTTAGATCACTTAGATTAGTGTAGAAATAAGTTCTCCCCTTGCCCTGTGGTTTTGCCCTTTAGATTTTAAGTATAGAAATCCCTTTCCCACCTTTTAGTTAAACATAATTAAAGCTGTTAAACCCCTTTTACCTTGCCTGCTTGTTTCTAGACTCTGGCCTAGGGAGAGTAGGGTGACAGTTAAGACCAACTGCCATTCCTGTGATAAATCCAGTGAACTCCTTATCTTGGTCCAGTCTTTCCTAAACCCCAGTGTGTGTACCCACAACTATTTAGATTTTAACTTCCCTGGTGCCCTCCATTACTTATCATTTCTACATCAAACTCATGCAGCCTCTCATAGACTCATGCCAGCTGTGTTACCCAGAAGACAGAGGGGAAAAGAGAACTTTCCTCACAAAATCCCCACTTTGATTCTTTTGGAGACTAGCATGTTAAAATCTCCTCTGGATTTCTGAGAGATTAACACGTCGGGTCTCCCCAGTGAATCATTCCACATATGTAGCTTATATATTTAAAACCTCTCTTACTAGAGGTGTATAAAATATTGCTCTTTATATAGTGGGAATCACAGCCATTTAGAGGAATAAGAGGGGAAGAAAGAAAAAGAAGAAATAAAACAAAAAATGATTGATAAAAAAAAGCCAATTAGGGGGCATCCTCTTAGGCATAAGAGTTTATATTCAGAATAAATGATAGGTTCAACCCCTCTTCAGTTCAGTTCATTATATTCCAAAGTTCATTCTGGATCTCTTGTAGTGTGTGGTTTCTGTAGGCATCCTTATGGCACCTTCTCCAAAAGATCCACTTTCTTGATTCAGGGTGTTGGCAATTTTCTTTTCCTAAAATTGCTTTAAAAGTTCTTAAACCTTGGATTTTAGGATAATTATACAATCCCCCCCTTAGGAGAGTATTGACCAACACTAAAATCCCCCAGAATACATGTATAAGGGTTAAAATTAATGGTTTGACTAAATATAAGAGAATGTAGTCGCTGATATTATAATTCAAGTCAAAACAACTTTTTATTTAGCAGCTTTATTTACAAAATAGAGGGAAAGAATAAAGTAGAGAAAGGTGAAAGAGGGTAGAGTAAGCAGTCTAGCTAATCACTCTAAATGTTTCTCCAATGCCTGGCTCAACTCAGGCTGGTCTAATTAGCCCTTCACCGAAGGCCCTCAGCTGGAGGGCCATTTAGCTGAAGGACATGGTGGTGAATAACTACATGGCCTCCTCCGGAAACTAATCTCTCCAGAAGCCAGGAAAGGAGTCAGCTTCTCACTCACCCACGTTGTAGTCCAAAGGGGAAGATCCAAGAGCAGTCTTACCAAATGCTAAAGTCCCAGGTCCACACTGAAGAAAGTCCTCCACCAGCCTCCAAAGCCGCAAAAAAGCTTGAAGACTCCCCTCACAGGGAGTTGCAGCCACTTTTAAAGACCCTTCTTTTCATCACTTCCTATGCCTTCCTCCACTTTATGGAGACCAATTGCAATTTATAACTTTTCTTAGGACTTCCCAGGGGGCATATCAGTCATTTATGAGTTGTCACCCACTTTAGCACGTGGGTTGCAGACCTCCCCCATTTATGTGTTAAGTAGGGTGTATATGCTTCTAGTGATTTAATTTAAAAATAGGCAAAGGGAAAGTTAATCTCATCTTCACACATGACTGAATTATGAGGTATATAAATCAATTCTCAAAAGAAAACCAAAAACCAAAAAAACAAACAGAAGAGAAAAAATTAAATTTGTATAAAAATATACATCAAAATCCTATATGTATAAAAATATAAGCAAACAATAAAAACCATAACAGATCCTTGAATCACCAGCAAGGTCCAACTAAAGTGGCTTATGTCCTACAAGCATGCAGGACAATTACAGCAATATTGCACTTATCCATTGGCTGTGTTATCCTGAAGAAGTGAGGGGAAAGGGAGGACTTTCCTCACACAATCATTTGTTTGGCCATTCCTCATTCAATGGTATCTACTTTGTTACTAGTGCTTTGCTATGTCAAAACTGCCACTGTATAAATATTTTGCAGTATATAGAATCTTTTCTTTTGTCAATGACCTCTTTTAAGTTTATGCCTTGGAGCTGAATCTCTGGATCAAAGGATACAGACATTTTAGCCATTTCATTTACATAATTACACATTTATTTTCATAATGGTTGCATTAATCCATAGCTCCACTAACAATATGGTAGTATGCCTATCTTCCCACAACCTCTATAATATTGAATTCCTATCTTTGGTCTTCTTTGTCAAATTCCTGAGCGTTAAATAAAAGCTCAGAATTTTTTTTCCTTATCATTAATGATTTGGAGCATTCTTTTCTGTAGTTATTAATAATGTAGTTGTTTTAAAAATTATTTGTTCATATCCTTTAATGGCTTATAATCTTACACATTTCTGCTAGTTGTCTATATATCTTCAATACCAAAACCTTAACCAAAAAATTCAAAATAGAGATTTCTCCCTGTCAATTGCTTCCCTTCTTATCTTAAAATTCATTCATTTCATTTGTGCAAAAGTGTTTTTTTTAATTTCATGTGGTCATAATAACCTAGCTTATATTTTGTTATTGCCTCTTATCTAAAATTAAGAATTTGTCTCCTCCCCAAAGTTGTAAAAGGTATATGATCTAGTTCCCTTCCAACTTTTTTGAAGTATGATCTTTAATATTTAGGTTGGGTCCATTTTGAATTGTGGAATAAAGTATGAGATGTTTGTCTAAGCAAATTTCTTCCAGATAACTTTCCAGTTTTCCCAGCAATTCTTATCAAACAGGAAGTTTTTTTCCTAAACAATTTATGTTTAGGAGGTTATCAAACCATGGCTATTGAGTTTTATTATTTATTATTATCTCTATAAGTATTTTGTAAAGGCTTTTTGATGTTGCTGAACTTTATTAAATTATTATTTATTAATCTGTTCAACAAATATATTAAAACTTACTACATACAGAGCACTGAGGAAGATATAAAGTTTTAGATAACATAGTCTTCATAAGGTGTTTTATTTGGTAGGAGAATAAGACACAAACATCAAAACCTAACTCTAGCACACCTATTTTGCAATAATCCACCCTAAGAAAGGGTCTAAGTATGGAGATCTAAGTTGTTGCTGTGGTGAGTTTTTCCATTGTCCACAAAACAAATTTGACCAAATTCATTCTGCTCTGAGTGCCTTAGGTAAAAACCAACTGAGCTAATCTCTTTAAATTCTTATATATCTCTTAATTGAATAGATTTCTTCACTGCACACTCATTCCATCTTCAAATACCAACAAAAATAAACATCATTCCCTTACTTCTATTTACATGTCCCTTCCTTAGGACCTTATTATCCTAGACTTTTGTTGTTTAGTCCTTTCAGTCAAGTCTGACTCTTCATGACCCCATTTGGGGGATTTTTCTTGACAAAGAAAATGGAGTGGTTTGCCATATCTTTCTCCAACTTATTTTACAGATGAAGAAACTATGGCAAACAGGATTAAGTAACTTGCCCAAGGTAACACACTCACTAGGTGTGTGAGGCCAGATTTAAACTCAGAGGATAACTTTTCCTGATTTCAGGCCCTGCACTGTGCCACCTAGCTGTCCCTATTACCCTTGACTAGACTATTCAAATAATTCTCCTAACTGGTCTCCCTGTATAATTGTCTTCCCTCTCCAATGCAGCCTCTACACAGTTGCCAAATTAATATTTGAAAGACACAGGTCTTATCACATTCCTCCCTGTTCAAAAAGCTGTTCTTGGTCCTTACTTTGACCTCCAAACTCTCCATCCCTGGATACTTTCCCAAGCCATCAACCTGGCACTGCATCTTGAACCCTTTGATGAACCAGTTCAATTCTACATTCCTCTCTATCACTGAATCCTATGGAACCTTGTCCCATTACCAATCCATGCCTAGCTAAACCCCACCCATGATACACCTGTTTTGCTCCTTAACAGTTACTACTTGTGTGTGCTTAGCAAAGCACCAAACCTTCTTAATAATAATGACATCAGAAAAGAGAGACATTAAAACATTTTTAAATGCACAGAATAAAACAGAAAGAAGTACAAAAAAGCAATGTATTTTGAAATATGGAGAATTATAGATTTTTCGTTTTTAAGCAAGCAATATGAAATGGAGAGTGATGATTTCATATACAATCCTCCTTTTGTGTTCTGCCATGTATGTATAAATGTTCTTTTATTTTCTTTTGGTGTTTAATTTTGGATTTTTTAAAAATCATGTTCCTCATAAAGTCTTTTCTTCTCTCCCCCTTTCCAAATTGCTTCTATCTCTTAGACTCCCTAAGTTCTTCAAGACTTAGCTGGAATTTGATTTTCTGTCCTGATCCTCCCCACACCCAATTGTGAGGTTTCTATTTATTTTTTATGTATCATATATGTATAACTATGTATCTGCATATCTGTTATTTCACCCATTAGAAAGTAAGCTACTTGAGGAGAGAGACTTTTTTTTTATCTTTTATCTTACCTATATATACAAAAATTCTTGATACAGGTCATTTTGTAATATCAAAGAACTGGAAACTAGAAAGATACTCACCAATGGGTAAAAATCTCAATAAATTATGGTATATGGATGCAGTGGAATATCATTCAACTGTAAGTAATGATAAAAGGGGCAGTTTCAGAGAAACCCAGGAAGACTTATTTGAACTGATGCACTGATACACAAAGTAGCAAGTAGAACTAGAACAATTTATATAATAACAATATTGCAAAGAAAAATAACTCTGGAAGACTTAAGAAATGATCTACCACAATTTCTGAGGACCTACCTTTAATTACTCATGCTACTCAATTTCTGACAGAGAAATGATGGACTTGAGATGCAAAATAAGGCATAAGGTTTCATGGCAAATGTGGGAATTTTTTTTTGCTTCACTATGTATATTTGTATTGCAACTGGGTTTCCAATGGAGTTTGGGGTTCTTTGCATGGGTATGCATATGTGGAAGGAAATATGATTCCTGATTTGCTAAGAGGAGCTAAGCTTGATGAATATTTGAATAAAGGACTAAATTGGTTCCAAAGCTTCTTGAGGAAGAGATAATACACAGGCTACTACAAGAAGAAGGGACAGAAAGACTTTAAAAGTTTCAGAAATATGGGAGAAGCAAGCTCTCCAATATGTCACTGATGATGAGTTTGCCACAAAAAAAAATTCACCTTAGGTAAGATCAGGGCCTCCCTCTTGGTATAAGCTAATCTCTTGTCTCACTACCACTAGAAATGTTCATATGTTATGGTGTGTTATAATCTGAAACTTATATAATTTTTTGTTTGCTATTTCCTTAGATTAATTGGTTTACTATTCATTATTTATGATGTTGGAATATCAACACAGTCAATAACCTCATTCATGGGATTAACATTTCTAGAAAACATGAAAGTCAAAAATGCAAATGTTGATACATTGAATCTATGAGAAATAGGGAATTAGATTCCCTCAACCTCCAAAACTATAATCTTTTGCTAGAGATTGCTGAGAATACACTTTACACATATAATTCTTTATAACAAAACATTATTTTTTATAATATACACCTTTCTAACACTATGCATAATAACTCATAGTACATAAAATAAAACTGATAACAGGCAAAACAGTTTTTCTCACTAATTTCCTAGAATTCTATGATCTTTTGTACTAACATCTCAATACATTTTTAAAAACATTGGTTTCAGACAATGCTCACTTTTCCTAACATGAAATCTATAGTACCATAAATACTATACAGCAAATGAAGTTCTTAAAACTAAAACTTTTTTTAACTTGAATCTTACCTTTCACTGTGTCAGATGGTAATGTGAAGACACCATTGATTAGTAGTACCGAGTGAATATACTAAGCTTCAAAAATTAGTATATATATCCTGCTGAAAACCTCTCTACCTTGGCCATCCTCTAAAAACTGGTTGCTGGGACTTAAGTCACTACTATTGGAAGAAGCCAAGAATGGAGAGTTCTCAACATTTTGTCCTTTATGGCTGGTGCCGAAGATTGTGAAGTACACACCAGCTTCTGGTTCTGCTTTTTGTTTCATGTAC
This sequence comes from Gracilinanus agilis, assembly GCF_016433145.1. Classification (NCBI taxonomy): domain Eukaryota; kingdom Metazoa; phylum Chordata; class Mammalia; order Didelphimorphia; family Didelphidae; genus Gracilinanus; species Gracilinanus agilis. Next base: position 235,979,617 of record NC_058133.1, read on the forward strand.
CCCTTGAAATCCTGAAGGGTCTCAGAATATGGGAGCATAATAGAGGCAAGATAATGTCCAACCTTAGGGTCATGATTAGTGATGGGTTTAACAGCCTTGATGTCTCTAGGGAGCTGTTCGATTATGCCAAGCCATGCTTCAAGCTTGGAAATTGTGAATGGCACAATAATTTTTTTTCTTTCTCTGTGCATAGCCAGAAATATGCATGGTTGACAACATGAAAGTGAAAGTGAGGTTTTTAATAAAATCACTCAAATGCTTGAATTCCCAAAAGTTAAAGAGATAGCATTTATATAGTACTTTTTTTTTAAACCCTTAAGTTCTGTGTATTGACTTATAGGTGGAAGAGTGGTAAGGGTAGGCAATGGGGGTCAAGTGACTTGCCCAGGGTCACACAGTTGGGAAGTGTCTGAGACCAGATTTGAACCTAGGATCTCCAGTCTCTAGGCCTGTCTCTCAATCCACTGAGCTACCCAGCTGCCCCCTTATATAGTACTTTTAAGTTTTACAAAGTGTTTTAGAAATATTAACTTGTTTTGTCCACACAACAACCATAGGAGATAGTTACTATTATTATTCCCATTTTACAGAGAGAGAAACTGAATTAGACAAAGGTTAAGCAACTTGCCCAGGGTAACATAGCTAGTTAAGTGTCTGAGGTTCGATTTGATTTCAAGTTTTCCTGACTCCAGGTCCATTGCTCTATCCCCCGTGCCACCTAGCTACTGAGCTGGCAAGTATAAGCTAAGAATTATTCTTCCACCTTAGGAACAACTAGAAAAATGACTTTTGTTCTGAATTTATTATGCCTTTAGACAAGCAATATTGGGGTGAGGGTGGAGATTAATTTAATTGAAGTCCAATATCTCTCTTTGGAGATAGTTGAGGGAAGGAGCAAGCCTTAACATTTCTCCTACTAAGGAAAAAAGGCAAAGCAAAGCAAGGCATTATTGAAGGCTGGGATCCTGTGATAAGAGCAGTTTTCATTCTACTTGATTCCTCTTCTGCTTTCCTCCTTTATTTCACATAGCTGGGCACAAGTAGCATCTGACCCTTTTTGAGGAGCCAGGATGAGGGAAGATTTTTGGACTGAGTCACTGTAATGATGGAGGTTAGACACATATGGTCTGTGAGTTGGCTTGATTTCTGTTATGCTCATTTGTCATGGCAGCTAGTTGGGGAGCAGTACTGAGTGAATACACTAAGTAATTGAGTGGTGTTAATTCAAAAATTATTTTACCTTTTAGGAGATTCTGTCTTCTGTGAGTTTAGTTGAAATTATTCTTTATTTAGTACATAATTCTTTAGTGGGAGAGGGAGGGAAAGAGGGTTTATAGTATTAAAAAGAACTGGAAAAAAGTGTCAGCTTGCTGATCATGTGGCAGTTTGTCCATGCAATTCTCATTCACTTTTCTTCATACATGGTTGTAATTAGCATGGAAGTTATTCTTCTGGACTGATTCACACACACACACACACACACACACACCATATGTATAAAGTTTTCCCAAAAGTCTTAGTGGAGTTTTAACTTTGAGTAGCTTAAACAAACAAAAAAGTTAAAGTTTTAAAAGTTTAAAAAACTGGAAATAACTCATTAATGACTTCAAACACTAGAGGAATGTTTATTTTGTTAATGTTTTATTTATATTTCTTGTTTCTTACATCATCATAGTTATCTCAAATATTCCCCCTCCTCCAAAACAGCCATCCCATATGACAAATTGTATTTTTTAGAGAGGAGAAAAAAATCAGCCTGATTGATACATTGAAAAAAATCCTTTGGATCTCCCACCTCCACAGTGGAGTGGATTGGAGATGTCTTCTCATAGTTCTTCATGTGAGTTATGATTAATCTTTATAATTCACTTTTAATTTTTTTATTAGATTGTTCTTTCCATTTTCATTGTTGTTACTTTGTACATTGTTTTCTTGGCTCTGCTTACTTCACTCTGCATCAATTCACATAGGTCTTTTTATGCTTCTTTGTATTCATACACATAAACACCCACAATCATTTCTTACAACAGTACTATTCTATTACATTTAGGTACAACAACTTGTTTAGACATTTGATAGGCTTCTCCTTTGTTTCCAATTCTTGGCTATCACAAAAAATGCTGCTATAAATATTTTGAAGTATATGGGAACTTTCTTCTTGTTGATGAATCTCTTACAGTATAATTTAGTAATGGAATCTCTGGTTCATCTGGTTTGGTCACTTTTAGTCACTTTATTTGCAGAATTCCAGATTACAGGCAAAACTGTTTATACTATTTCACAGTTCCACCAACAATGTGCCTATCTTTCTACAACCCCTCTAACATTGAACATTGTCATTTTGTCATCTTAAACAATTTGCAGGGTATAAGGTAAAACCTAAGAATTGTTTTAATTTATATTTTTCTTATTATTAAAGATTTGGAGCATATTTTCACATGATTTTCAATATTATTTTTTTAAACTCTTACCTTCTGTCTTAGAATCAATATTGAGTATTGTTTCCAAAGCAGATGAGTTAGGTAATTGGGGATAATTGGGGTTAAGTGACTTGCCCAGGGTTACCCAGCTAGGAAGTGTCTGAGATCAGATTTTAACCCAGGACCTCCTGCCTCTATGCCATTGGTCTACTCCCTTCATCACATATTTTAAGAAAAGATCACTAGGTCAATTTAGACACCTAAGAGAACTGACAATGAGCATATATCACAAAAGAAGAATCTATTCATTTGTTGTTGTTCAGTCATTTCAATTGTGTCCAACTATATGTGACCCCATTTTTGAGTTTTTTCTTGGCAAAGAAACTGGAGTAGTTTGTCATTTCCTACTCCAGCTCATTTTAAATTAAGTTAATTAAATTAAACTTATTTATTTTAATTAAATTAAATGAGAAAATTAAGGCAATCAGGGTAAAGTGACTTCCACAGGGTCATTTGCTAGTTAGTATCTAAGGCCTCATTTAAACTCAGATCTTCTTGATACTCAGCTTGATACTCTATCCACTGTGCCACCTAGTTGCCCCCTGTTTTAAAGTAATTGCAAATATGCTTCATTCATTCATTCATCAAATATTAAATGCCAACAGTGTGCAAGATGCTAGGACAGATAGGATCTAGGGATACAAAGACAAAAATAACCTCAAAGAGGGTAAATAATATGTACTGTACAGATTTCTTCCCTTCCAGGGCTACTTTCCTAACTCCCACTCTTGTATTGGCAGGTGTGGTCAATAGAGAGTGAAGCTGGTACTATTCTACTACTCATACCTCTTTAGGATGGGGTTCTAGAACAGTCTCACTCACAGTGCCCAGATGAATGCTATTAGTTTAAACTCTTACTTTCTTTTTTTTTTTAAACCCTTAACTTCTGTGTATTGGCTCCTAGGTGGAAGAGTGGTAAGGGTGGGCAATGTGGGTCAAGTGATTTGCCCAGGGTCACACAGCTGGGAAGTGTCTGAGGCCAGCTTTGAACCTAGGACCTCCCGTCTCTAAGCCTGACTCTCAATCCACTGAGCTACCCAGCTGCCCCTGAACTCTTACTTTCTGACCCACTAACAACTCAAAAACAGAAAGGCAAGGGTTAAGTGGATAGAAAGTCACGTCTAGAGATGGTTGTCTGGGTTCAAATCTGATCTCAGACACTTCCAGGCAAAACACTTAACCCCCACTGCCTATCCCTTATCACTTTTCTGCCTTAGAACCAATGTACAGAATTGATTCTATCACAAAAGGTAAAGGTTTAAAGACCTGATATGAATACAGGTCCTCCCAACTCCAGGCTTAGCTCTCTATCCACTTTGCCATCTAGCTGACCCCAAATATATGCTACTAATGAATAATCAGTTTATTTTTTAAACCCTTAACTTCAATGGGGTTAAGTGACTTGTCTGGACTCACACAGCTAGGAAGTATTTGAGACTAGATTTGAACCCAGGACCTCCCATCTCTAGACTTGGCTCTATCTAGCTGCCTCCCTGCCAGTTAACTTTTTTAGAAAAAGTATTCGCTAAGATAGTATAGCAAGAACATTGGTTTAAAAAGTTTTCCCAAAAGTCCCTGTCCCACAAATACACACAGGATCCATGATGATGTGAGCACAGATGTAAAGGACAAAGAAAGACAATACAAACATAAGTGAAAAAGAAGTTCCTAACTCTTGGTTATTAGAAATCCTTTCCTTCCATCTGTAGTTGTCACTTTTCTCGGCCATGAGGGGTCACATTTGTTCTCTGAAGCTATCTTTCCCCAGATGTAACTAGATGGTTTGTTTCCTACTGATATAATTTCTCTAACAACATGGTCTTTGGGTGGCTAAGGGAAACGACTGCTGTTCTCAAACTAGCATCCTCTGAACTAGAAACTTTTCCACCACTAGATTGGTTTGTGATTGGCTGCTGTTTTTGTACGTAGGCTCAGAATGTGTCTGATTCAGTAACAACGTATTTCTTCTTTCATCTAGCTGTCAAAGCATTAAGATCCTTTCAATGATTAAAAACTTGACACATAATTCACACTTTTGATTGATTTAATCCAGTTATCTTGGCCTTGATTAATATAATAATTATAGTAACTGGGGAAGGGAAAGTGAATCTCTATCCTTGCATATACAAAGTAAATTCAAATTAATTTGGGGGAAGGAAGGAAGGGCACTAATAAATAACTGGAAGGATCAATGAACTGAGCCTTGAAGGAAGCCTAGAATTCTAAAAATATAAACAATGAGAGACAGAATCAGAGATAGCCTTGTGCAAATGCACAGAAATGGATGATGGATCATCACATATATGGAAACAGCCAGTATGCTTATTTGGCCAAAGTTTAGGGTTTGTAACAAAGTAATCAGAAATCAGTCTAGAAGAGGAGTTCTTAACCAGAAACCCAATGAATAGCTACCACACGGTCCATGATCTTTAATGGGGAAAAATATCTTTATTTCAATATGATTGATTTCCTTTTTCTTTCTTTTTAAAAACTTTACCTTGTCTTACTTAGCATCAATTCTAAAACAGCAAGAACTAGGCAATTGAGGTTAAGTGACTTGCCCTGGATCACATAGCTAGGAATTATCTGAGGCTAGATTTGAACCCAGGTCCTCCCAACTCCAAACCTAGTGTTCTGTTCACTGTACTACCTAGCTGTCCTTATAATTGGTTTTCTACTTATGATCCTACATATTTTATTTTATATTTTTAAAAATATTATAGTTAGTAGGCTAACATGACAGCAATAACCAAAAAAAAGTTTAAGAACTTGTGGGTTAGGGAGTACTATAGTCTAAGATGGAAATATGAGGCCTTTAACTAGATTGGAAATCATGTAAAAAGATAGAATGAGAGTGAGGTGAAATGTTGTAGAGGTCTAATCAGCAAGACTTAATAACTGTTTGAATTTGGGGATGAAAAGAATTAAGAATGGAAAATAACTCAGGTTGTAGTTTGTGTGACTGAAGGATGGTTGTAACTTCAGAGAGAAATAAGGAAGTTAGGAAGAGGGATGTGTTTGTGGGAAAAGATCATGATCTATATCTATCCCTTCTCTTACCTCCTTCCAACTTAAGTTTTTCCCATCTCTTAACTCCTTCTGACTTAAGTTTCTCTATCTCTTACCACCCTCTAATTCACTTAACTCTTTGAAATGAACAGTTCCAACTATGACCCTCCATTTCCAATCCCACAGACTCTTTAGACAAGTCCTTTCCACTCATTCTGGGAATTCTCCCCATCTGTAAAATGAGGAGGCTGAGTCAAATGTTCTCTAACTCGCTCCTAATTCTAAATCCTGTGGTAATGTCTCTTGTCTCAGCAGCTTCCATGAGTGTCTGGCACCTACTCATCATGAATGTCCTGCCATCAATACTTTGTTAGAACAAGAAAATTAGGAAAATTGCTGGCCTGCACTGAGGGTCTATAATGTTTTTGTTTTTCTGTTTTCTCCTCTGTTTTACAACAGGGACCAAAGCCTGTGTTATAAATGAAACAAAAGACTTTAGACTTTAGCCTAAACCCTTCATTTTAAAGGTATATTCCATACCTTTCTGTCAGTATCCCATCTAGGTACCATGGATGAGGTTCAGGGTATTTTAGAGTCCTTAAACCCAAACCCTTAGGATGGGACTTCTTAACTGTTTTTGTGTTGTGGATCCTTTGGGCAGTTTAGTGAAGCCTACCTTCCTCAATAAATAGTTTGGGAGAAATTAAAACACATAGGAGTACAAGGAAAACCAATTATATTAAAATACGGCTATCAAAATATTTTTAAATAATATAATTTTTATATTTCCCAATTATGTGTAATAATTTTTAACATGCATTCTCAGTAATTTCCAAAATCCATATTGTCTCCCTCACTCCCTCTATCCTGCCCCTACCCAAGATGGTAAGCAATTTGATATAGGTTTTATATATATATATATAAAAAACAGTTCCGGGTTAAGATGGTGGCAGAGTAAGAAGCAGCTCTTAACCTCTCCTGACCGAAACACACAAAACTCCTCAAGGGGACATAAAAACAAGTCCAGACGAATGGAGGAACCCCACAACAGGGCACAGCGTGGAAGGTACGTGGAATCGAGACATTTCCAGGCTATAAAGGGCTCTCACTAAATCGCGGGCTGAGCAACCACCCCACCCCCACCCCCTCCACACACAAAATCTATAGCTCTGAAGCCAGCTAAAAAGAAATAGAGCAAGTTTGGGGCACCCATCGAGTCATTGGCAGCTCCGGGGCCTGTTCCTGAGAGCAGCAAGATTTAGGACCCCAATAAGCCAGAGAACGCAAGCGAA
>NC_058133.1:235991100-236063129 GCF_016433145.1 Gracilinanus agilis
AGTGCGGGGGGGGGGTGAAGGGGATAAGAGGAGTATGAATCAGGTAACCATGTTAAAAATGTATATTAATAAATGTTAAAAAAAAATAAAAAAAAACATATTGGTCATGTTATCCAAATATATACATTTTTTAACCCTTACATTCTGTCTTAGAATCAATACTGTGTACAACCCTACACAATGGGGATACGTGCTCTCCTTGCTCATCTCTACTTTTTGGAATCCAGAGGTCCCTTCAGGCTTGTTTCCCATCCTTCAAGAGTAGTCCGTAATCTCCCTGCCCAAACACCGAGTGTTTTATTTTTGCAGAAAGCCTGTATTTACTTATTTGTTAATGTGCTGTACCTCCCTAGTAGTAGAGTGAATGTTCTTGTAGAGGTCATCTAACTTTTCCTATTTGCAACTCCAGTGAACATCAAGGTCACACAGCTAAGAAATGTCTGAGGTCATATTTGAACCCAGGACCTCCCATCTCTGGGCCTGGCTCTCAACCCACATGAACCACTTAGCTGCCCTAAAAATATTTTTTAAAAAATTCATAGAAACTGCCTTAAAACTTGAGCAGGAGTTATCAGGTTCACAGAAAAAAGAATAGTAGGATACTCCGTCTCTTTGTCTCTCTGTCTCTGTTGTCTGTCTGTCTGCCTTCCAATTTCAAAGGTTTAAGTTACATTAATAGCTCTCTTCTATTTCTACCGGAATCTTTTTGTCTGAGTCCAAGTCATTTCCTTGGATTTGCAACTCATTTTGTACAGCAAGGATACTGATTGGGACAGGGAAACTGGAAAAAAAAAATTTACACACAAACCCCTCCAAACTAAGTCCTTTCTGGCATCTGTTTTGGTTGTTCACCACAGATTGCCGATTCTTTCAGGAGGTTCACATCTCTTCATTAAATAATTCTCTGATGAAGTTATTAATCAGTGAGACAGAAGAGGCTTCTGTAACACTCTGGGTGCTCAGACTGACTGATTAGCTTGAATGTTGCTGCTGCTTCTAACCACAAGGGGGAAGGGGGGGGGGAACGGGACATGAATGGAGAGGGTGGAAGGAGCATAAGGAGGGGGAGCTGTACTGAAGCGATGCATTGTGGGTAAACACACAACAACTTTCTGTCAGTGATTACTTTCAAAGTAATTAGTTTTTAAATTAGGCAGATGTTTCAAGAACTACTTAACTCTGGGCAGTTTTAATTATGTGCATTCTTTTTTTATTCAGATTATTTATAGCTGTCCTCTCCGAAAGGGAAAGATATTTCCTTTCCTGAATTACCCAGCATTAATTACCCTCCAGCTTCATTCTAGTTCCCCCGTCCCCCCCCCCCCCCCCATGCTCTGGTTTCCTTAAAAAGAGCAATGAGACTCTAGAATTGAACATTCTCTCCCCAGCCAGCTGAACTCCTTCCCATGTTGTCATGCACCTGGGTGGGGCTTCTGCCAAGAAGGACGTTCAGGGTGACCCTCCTAGGGGGCAGTATTTCCGGGGTCCCAGTGGCCTTCTGTTTCATCCTTCCTTTTGCCCTTCACATTCTGGGTCCATCCTATCTTTCCAGGCTGATTACACACTGCTTCTCCTCAATCATTCTTCTGGCCTGCTTCCTCCTCCCTGTGTGTGGTATTCCGTCCCCTGCCTGTCCATGGAATGCTCTCCCTGCTCATCTCCACCTTTTGGATCCCTAGTTCCCTTCAAGCTGGTATCCCTTCCTTCAAGAGGAGTTTCTGAAATTCCCCAGTTATCAGTACCCTGCCCAAATCCCCATGTATTTATTTGTAGAAATTCTGCAAATACTTATTTGTGAACATGTGTATTTCCCTTTGTAGAGTGTAAGTTCTTTGAGGGGTCATCTCATTTTGGTATTTGTATCCCAGTGAACATAATAGGTCATTTGTAATGATTATCATTATTATTATTATAGCAGGTAGCATTTATAGAATGCTTGAAGATCTGCAGAGGGCTCTACAAATATTATCTCATTTGGTAACTCAGCATACTTGCTGACTAGGTGGAAAATTTCAAAAAGTGTTGATTTTGGCTGCATATGCATGTTATACCCTGACCAAAAGGAAAAAAAATCAAAAACAAAAAACAAAATCCATGCTATGCCAGGGTAGGAGCCTTCTTCACATCTTCCCCTCTATGACTTATGGGAAGAAGAGCCTAGAAAATAGATTCCTGTATCAGCAACTCAAAGCAAAGTAACACATACTTTTTGGCCATGTAGAGACACAGTGTTGGACTTTCCTGGGCATTGTTTCTTCTAAGGACAGACGGGGTCTTGGACAAGCATGGGTTTTATTAGCCTAGTCCAGGGCCACCATTCATATTCAGCTATTTCCTAAGCCAGATTCTTGGGTCCTTCCCACTTGTGCACAGTCAAAATGACCAACGAAGAATTCCCTATCCCTAAGGTCTCTGTTCTCTAGGGAAGAATGAAGAGAGAACGAATCTGCCAGGAACCAAATCTGGCTGGGCAGGACTATGGAAGGCAAACAATATTTCCAGACTACTACATCTTCCTTAGCAGCCAAATGAAGCTCAGACCTGCAGTATCAGGACATTCCTATGGCTTGTTCTTAGAAAAAAAGGCTAGAGGCAGTAAGGTAGCACAGTGCCAGACCTAGAATCAGGAGGATATGAATCTTATCTCAGACACTGCCTAGCTGTGTGACTCTGGGTAAGTCACTCAACCCCAATTTCCTAGCCCTTGTCACTCTTTTGTGTTAGAATTGATACTAAGACAGAGGAACTTATATTAAGTCCTAAAGGTAATAGGGAACAGCAGAAATTTAAAGAGGACAATAAAATACATACTCAGACCTGGGCTTTAGGAAAATCACTTCAGTAGCTGAGTGAAGGATATTTGAAGGGAGAAAGTTTGGAGGCAGGTAGACCAATTAGAAGACTTTATTACTGGGAGCAGCTAGGTGACTCAGTGGATAGAGCACCAGGCCTGGAGACAAGAGGTTTGGGGTTCATATTTGACCTCTGAGACTTCCTAGCTGTGTGACCCTGGGCAAATCACTTAATCCCAACCTTCTATCCCTTACTACTCTTGTGCTCTGGAACTGATACTTATATAGAGTCTAAGTCAGAAGGAAAAGATTTTTAAAAAAGTATTACTTGACCAACTATGATTCCAGAGGACCCATACCTGAAAGAGAGATGGTGAACTCAGGGTGGAGGTCAAACAAAGCCAATGTAGAGATCTGTCCTCAAATTCGGGGTGGGATGGGAGGTGGGGGTTGAGGAAAGGAGCAGCTAAGTAGCTCAGAGGATAGAGAGGCCTAGAGATGGGAGGTCCTAGGTTCAAATCTGACATCATACACTTCCTAACTGTGTGACTCAGGGTAAATTACTTAACCCCCATTGCCTCACACTCACTGCTCTTCTGCCTTAGAGCCAATACACAGTATCCATTCTAAGATGGAAGGTATGGGTTAAAATAAATAAATAAATAAATAACTTGGAGGGGTAAGGATTGGGACAAAAAGAAAAGCTATTGATTAGGTTATCAAAACGGGGAGGAAAATATTAAGCATCTTTTTTTAAAGAACAGGAATGATGAACAGGATGATTTCAAGAAAGAACTGTTAAGAACTACATGCACTGATACAGAGTGAAATAAGCAGAACCAAGAGAACATTATACACAGTAACTAAAATATTGTGGAACAATCAAATGTAATAGACTCTTCTACTAATAGCAATACAATGATCCAGGAAATTCTGAGCGACTTATGAAAAAAGAATGCTATCGACCTGTAGAGAAAGAACTGTAGGAGTAGAAATGCAGATGGAAACATGATTTATCACTTGTTTATTTGGGCATATGGTTGGGGGAGGGAGTTGGGTTTTATAAGATTATTCACTTAAAAAATGAATAATATGGAAATGCATTTTGAGTGATAATACATGTACAACAAAGATTGAATTGCTCGTCAACTCTGGGAGGGGAAAGGGAAAGGGAAGAAGAGAGGGAGACAATATGAATAATATAAATTTGGAAAACTTATGTGTAGATTTGTTATTAAAATAAAATAAAAATAAAACTAAATTTTTGAAAAGCACATTTAACATTGCCTACCCTAGCCCCCACTGTCAGGTTTCAGGTCAGGTTGGATCTTCATTCCTCCCCAAGAGTTCCCTGATAGCCTTAAGGGGATTGGAGGTCTAGGTTATCTAGCATTCACTTTGGCCCCCACTGATGGTATTCCTTTCATTGTAGCTGCTGTACCCTAGATCCATTAGCTTTGAACAGTCAGATTAGCTGTTATAATCACATATATAACACACAAAATAAGGTATAATCACAAATACGCAAATATACTCCCCCAATACTTGGAGGCATAATCCCCCTCCAGCCCTCAGTCTCTGGGGAGGGGAAGCTTCAGGATTTAGCTCAATTTGTACAGAACACAATCCCAGTTCTAATTCCAAAACCTCCCTCAGGCGCAAGTCCTAGGCACCAGGCTTCTCTGGGCATCCAACCTAGGCTGGCTGGCTGGCTACACTCCCCCTCACCAGTTCAGAGGTGGTGCCCAAGCTGTGGATGAACTGAGAGATTCGCCCTCTAGAGGGAGCAGATAAGAGTTGCTGAAAAGAATGAAGCTGTGGAAAAGTACAATCAAATGAGAACTCAGTTGGGTTTTGGTGGGGTGGGGGAGAGAGCAGGGTCAGTGGACTTAAAGATGAGGACAGCCAAAGATGAGGGCTACCTCCACCCACATGGTTACTCAAAACTGAGCATGCCCAGACCAGAAGAAAAGGAAGGAAGAAAACAAGCATTTGTTAAGTACATGCCAGGCAAAAAGAAGCAAAACAAAAACAAAAAACAGTCCAAATAGCACACAAAAAGCAGCTACAGAGGAGTAGGGGGAAGAAAGAAAGATTAAGATTCTCAATGGAGGGGAATAATTTTAAAGTCCAGAATGTAAGGACCATACTGGATAGAAACAAAGGCAGGCCAATTGGAGTACTTCAAAACAGAATCTCCAGGAGAAATTCACCAATGGGAAAAGGGGGATAAGCCTTACAGAGGAATATTCTGTCATGATCAGGCTTCAAAGGTAGTAGGCTGTTCCAAGGCAAGGAGGCCTTAGGACAGGATTAGTGAACCTTTTCCCAGCTTGAGTGCCCAGAAGACAAATTCAAACTATAAACCCCCAGTTGAAGGAGAAAGTGCTTGCTTTGGGTGGCTGGACAGAGGGATGGGGCATGCAAAAAAATGTCCTCAGGCACAAGGAAGAGGGGGAAGGGAGGAGCTCCATGAGTGCCAGCTTTGCACATGGGTGCCGCAGCTTCTCCAAGGAGGCCTTAGGAGCTGGGGGTGGTTCCATGATAAGCTTTGGAAGAGGAGACATGGTTTTGAAGTCTAAAAATTCAGGAACAGAACTAGGAGGGAACAAAGGAAGACCAGCCTTAGGCTCTTCCACAAAATAGAAATTCCTGGATTTTCTTCTGGCTGTCTTATATGAAGAGGTGGCCCTTTTCCCTGCCAAGGCTAATCCTTCTACATGCACAAGCCATCCCATTCCATCCTGTCTTCTCCCACAGACTGCTGCCTCTGTCATGCCCAATTCTCTCATTAAACCTCAATCTCTCCTTGTCTACTGATGCTTCCATTCTGCCTATAAATATGCTCATATCTCCCTCATCCTTAAAACACCCTCATTTGATCCCTCTCAAATATACCTATTTATTTACATATACATACATATATATATACACACACATAGAAATCTCTCTACAGACATCTGTATATCTATCTCTATATATGTATATATGTATATGTGCATGTGTATCTATGTAGCTTTCTTTTGGTAGCTAAACTCCTTGAAAGACTACCTACATACAATAGGTGCCTCTGATTCTTTTCCTCTTGTTCTATTATCTTTCTTCATTCTGACTTCTAACCTCATAATTGTTTTCTTCAAATTTATCAGTGATCTCCCTGACTTGCCAAGTCTAATGTTCTCTTCTTAATCCTCATCCTTCTTGATCTTTCTTCAACTTTTGACTATGAATCACAATCATCTCCTTGATATTGATTTCTCTCTAGGTTATCATGACACAATTCTCTTCAGGTTTTCTTAACTGACCACTCTTCAGTCTCCATTGTTACATCCTCATTCATATCATTATCCAATAACTATGGGTGTTCCAGAAAGTTCTAGCCTGGGCTGCCTTCTAATATGTCTTTAAACTATCTCTCTTGGTCACATCATTAGCTCCCAAAGGTTCAATGATCATCTATATCATCTTTATCAGATAATTCTCAGATCTACTTGTCCAGCCCTTACCTCTCTTTTAACTCTCTTCATTTCATATCTCAAACTGCCTATTGGACAACTTGAAAATAACATCCCATAGATATAGTAAACTCAACATGTCCAAGACTGAACTCACTCCCAAAATTGTTCCCCTCTTTCCAATTATTGTCCACAGGACCAAAATCTTCCCAGTGATCCAGCTTGTAGAATGTTATCCTCAACTCCTTGCTCTCTCACACTTTCCATATCCATTCAGTTGCCAAGTCCTGTTGTTTCTGTCTTCATAATATTTCTTGTATAGGTCCCCTTCTCTCCTCTGACAGCGCTGCCACCCTAGTGCAAGCCTTCATTGCCTTTGCCTGTACAATTGAAATAGTTTCAGGACTGGTCTTTTTGCTTCATGTCTCTCCTGATTCAAGTCCATCTTCCACTCAGCTGCCAAAGCAATTTTCCAAATGATCTGACTATGTCATCCCACCCACCCAGTAAACTCCTGGGACTCCCTATTACCTTCAGAATCAAATATAAAACCTTCCATTTGGCATTAAAAGTCCTTCATAACCTGACCTTCCTCTTGCTTTTCTAGTCTTCTTACATCTGGCATCCCTCTAGATACTCTGTGACACTGACCTTAACGTTCCTTGTTTCAAGACATTCCATCTCCATTTTCACTGTCTCCCATAGCTGCAACCCTCTCCTTCCTCATTTTTGCCTCCAGTCTTCTCTGTCTTCCTTCAAATCTCAACTAAAGTCCAACTTTCCCAGTCCTCCTTAATCTTATTGCCTTCCATCTGAGATGATTTACAATTTATTCTGTATATATCTTTTTTGTAACATAGTTGTTTGCAAGTTGTCTTCCCCATCAGATTATAAGCTCCTTTGGAACAGTGACTTTTTTTTTTTTTGCCTTTATATCCCCAGGGCTTAGCACATTTTCTGGAACATACATAGTAGATGCTTTAAAATGTTTATAGACTCAACTTGAGAAAATCAACTAGAATTTAAGAGGCAGAACAGCTTTGAAAATAGCATGCTGGATTTATTGTATCTTTGGAGGGAGAAATCAAGCTGTACAAGGTACAGATTCAGAGCCATCTGTGCAATTCTCTCTCTTTGTTTTGCTTTGTCTATAGAAACATCTTACTTGGTTCTTGTTAAGTTCAGAACAAAATTCTTTTTAAATTTTTAATTATTGCAATAATTATTTTAATTTTTTAATTATTGTAACTTTTTTTTAAATTTTATTTTAATTATTGTAACTTAAAGGGAAAGATATGATGAGGGCCTATATTTCTGGCAGCTGTTCCTAATGGCAACATTGCCTCAAAGTGGCATATTAGTGGCATCCCAGAAAAGATTCCTAGTGATCCATGACATCTCCTCTTGGGCCTTCTCTTGTCTCCCCAGTAGTCTACTCTGAACTGTAGTGATTTTCAGTGTGTATATTTTTAAGAGGCATGTAGCTTCAATGAAAAATGGGTAAAATGTCTTTTCCACTGAATACTTGTCTGCATTAAAAAAGGCACATAAAAATTTTGCTAGTATATCTTGAACCTTTTGCCCAGCACCTGATCCCAGGCAATGCTCAAAAAAGGCTACAATAGCTACTTAACAGCTGTTCAAGAAATGGCATAATGAAAACAGCAACTTGATCTCAAGTCTAAGGACTTAACTTCAAATCTTAACTTTCCACACTTACTATGTGACCACAGATAAGTCATGTTATTTTTTGGAGCCTTAGTTTCCCTCTTTATAAAATGAGGAGCTTGGACATGTTCTCTTTTGTCTGAGCTCAAAATATTTTAATTTTAATAAATCATAGTCTAGAAAAATAAAATAAATGAAATAGCAGAATAAGAGGGCCCAAGATTAGGGTGGGTATTGTAAGAGGGGAGACTAGATATTTAAGGTATGGTCATCAGAAATCGATTAACTTGATTTCAAAATAAAATAGACTCAAGTCAGGATGACTTTTATGGTGGTCGAAGGTTGAAGGTAGGGAAATTGAGAGAGGGAAACTCTGGCCCAGACTAGAGGCCCGAATCAGGTAGGAATTTAGAGGCCCTAGAAGAGGGGCACAGAGGTTAATTAAACAAGGCTTCTAGCCACAAGGCCTCCTCCAAGAAGAGAGGCCTCCTTAAGGCTAGCGCAGTGATTCCCAAAGTGGGCGCCACTGCCCCCTGGTGGGTGCTGCAGCAATCCAAGAAAGCGGTGATGGCCACAGGTGCATTTGGGGGCGGTGAATAACTGTAAGGGAGCAGTGATAGTATGTGACAGGGGTGCTAAGTAATATTTTTTCTGGAAAGGGGGCGATAGACCAAAAAAGTTTGGGAACCACTGGGCTAAAGCCTCCAGAAACGCCAAGGGAAGAGAAAGAGAGTCAGCCTAACTTACCCACATGACAATTCAAGGGAAACAGTCTGAAGTCTCATTAGAGATCCTTCAACACCAAATTCAAAGCTCCAACTGCCTCCACAGGAAGTTACCATCATATTTAAAAGATAGCATCTTTTGTCACTTCCGGCATCCACCTCCAATTTCAAATGGACAAATGGCAGCCTCAATACTGTTTTGGACTGCCTAAGAGGCAATCCCTTGTTTTTGATTTGTCACTTACTATCACTTGTGGGGCACAGACTTCCCCCTCCCCACTTAATTCTAAGTTGGGTGGGGTGACATTATTTCTGGTGGCTAGAGTCTACACAAATGAATGAGGGTGAGCCAATTTCATTCACTCAGTATCCCATCTTTTGAAGAGTACATGAAAGATTCAGCATCTAGACTATAAACTTAATGGCTGAACAAAGTTTGGTATTGGGCCCTCAACCACTTTTGATTAAGAAAAGTATAGAAAGTTAGCAACCTAGGATAGCATTTGTTAGTTTCTCAAAAAATCCTGGTTGCAGAATGTTGGAAATGTTGGTCTCCCACTCACCCTGGTTGGAATCAGTCACAGAAGATTTAGTCATTTAAACAGTATTTTGTCAATTAATTTTAGTAATTTAGATTTGGGGCCCTAAGCTAGCACAAAAAAGGTTGGGGAGGGATATTTTTATTTTATTCAGTTAAAGTTTAACAAACAGACGTGGATATAGTTTTGATTACATATTTTATTTTATAAGGATAAATAAATATCTGGTAATGTTAAAAGTACAATATGAAATCTAAAAAAAAAACTATTGCCCATGTACAATTTAATCATAAAACAGATCACAAAGACCCATTGTAATACTATTAATATATAACTTCTCACTATAACTCTCAAGAGCTCATTCTGCATACTGCCTAATTCCTGCCATATGTATATATCTGCTTTGTGTGAGGGAGCCCCAATACCATCAACTTAAACAGGCTAGCATACTTTAGACTAATCTTTAATTTAGATAACACAAAGTCATTAGCTAGATCCCATCCTCCTAGACCCCCCACTATCAGTGCCTTGCAATATATCCTGTGGCCTTCCTGAGCCAGATGCTGACAGACAATCTGATTTTTCTCAATCTTGCCAGCCTTGGCTGTTAAAAAAGTGAAATATCGGGGGCAGCTGGGTAGCTCAGTGGAGTGAGAGTCAGGCCTAGAGACAGGAGGTCCTAGGTTCAAACCTGGCCTCAGCCATTTCCCAGCTGTGTGACCCTGGGCAAGTCACTTGACCCCCATTGCCCACCCTTACCACTCTTCCACCTATGAGACAATACACCGAAGTTAAGGGTTAAAAAAAAAAAAGTGAAATATCTATTTTCAAAGGATATAGTGTCTATGATAGTGGGGGGGGGTGCTGTTCTTACTCGCCAGGATTTTAAGGCTAGTCTTAAGGTTTCTCCCAATCCTAGAACTGTTGAATTTACTCAAAACTCAGTTGTTGGGGGGCAGCTGGGTAGCTCAGTGGATTGAGAGTCAGGCCTAGAGATGGGAGGTCCTAGGTTCAAAGCTGGCCTCAGACACTTCCCAGCTGTGTGACCCTGGGCAAGTCATTTGACCCCCATTGCCCACCCTTACCACTCTTCCACTGAGGAGCCAATACACAGAAGTTAAGGGTTTAAAAAAAAAACAAAAAAAACTCAGTTGTTGTTGGCTTCGGTTTCTTGGGGGGGGGGGAAGTTTCTGGCATTTTGATCTCTTTAACTTTAGTCTATTTAAAACATATCATGCCATTGGGTAATAACCCCACTCGGTTAAGGATCACAGTGACAGAGGACATGTGGAAGCATTTCATTTGATGCTTCACACTAATGACAACTTTTGTCCCCATAGTCAAATCTCCGGCCTCATTTAACAGGACACAGTCCAGCCTGTCTCTATGAATGAAATCTCCAGCTAACAAAATTATTAGCTCATTAAAAATTTGAGGCCTCAGATACTGAAATCAAAGAATATAATTTACCCTGATCCTATTGGGTAATAGTTGCTATTTACAAGGATATCTGACTGTAAATTTCAAATTCCTCTCCATTCTTTCTAGGGGCAGCATGTAACTAGTGTCAAAACACTGTTTTTATATTCTGTATTCAGTTGAGATTTTAGCTGTCAATTGTTAGGCCAGAACTAGATGTTCGATGCTACTACACCCACGTATCCAAATTCTTCTACAAAGCCATTTATGTAAGTGGCTAGGTTTAGGGTCATATTTAATTCTATTCTTCATCCTCTCACTAAGAGAATTGCAGGCCAGTTGGACCAGATTGATGCCTGAAGCCCTACTCCATGATCTGCCTGACCAATATCTGCTGCTACAACCAGAGGTAGCAATTTCATTCCCCTCATTTTATACAGGAGATAAAAAGGCCCAGTCTTGGGAGGGAGGTAAAATCATCTCTTGGATCTTTTTAAATTGTTCTAAGAGCTTGAGGGCACTCTTTGGGACAATGGTGTTAGGATAGAATGAAAGTTATTTACTATGTCTATTTTCTGTCAAGGGCAGCTAGATTGCCCAGTAGATAGAGCACAAGTCTCAGTTTCTTCATCTGTAAAATGGACTGGAGAAGGAAATGGGAAAACACTCCAGTATCTTTGCTGAGAAAACCCCAAAAATGGGGCCACAAAGAATTGGACACAACAGAAATGACTAAAAAAAAAATGGAGTCTTCTTTTGTGATATATGCTCACCCTCAGGCCTTTCACATATCTATCTGTTATTGAACATCTCAAACTTGAGGAAGTTCTGTAAACCTCCTAAATTCAACACATCCAGAATTTAGCTAATTATCTTCCCCTCTTCCCAACTTCTCTATTATTATGGAGAACACCCTCATCCTCCCAGTCACCCAAAGTCACAAATGTGTCATCTTCAATTTTTCTCATACTGATTCCACATGTCCAAGTTTTCCCAGGATATGTCCCCTTTTCTCTATTTTTTACTCCCCTACTCTCTACTATGCTACCCTGGTGCAGATCCTCATCTCATACCTAGATTACTGAAATAGTCTTTCAGTTGGTTTCTCTGTCTCAAATCTATTCCCATTTTCATTAATGTGGTTTCTTCTCTCATCCCTCCCTGCCAACTGAGTACATTGCAGTGGCTCTAGTGTTATTTGGCTTTTAAAGCATTTTATAACCTGGCCCCTTCCTTCCTTTCTAGTCTTTTTAGACTACATTATGATTCATTGACTCTGGCCTTGCTGTTCTTCAAACATGACACTCCATGTCTTTACAGTAGCTGTTCCCAATGCTTGGAATGTATTTTCTTCTTGCTTCAGATACCTTAGCATGAAGGAAATTTACCTTCCTCCTTTCTGGAGTTGCACGGGTGATTTCATCTCCTGTTGACTTCCTGCATACCTGGCATCAGCCTGAACTTGACCCTGAAGTCTAGGATAGGAGCCAGTGGAGCCAAGAGGTTATAAAAAAACTAAGTAGGGAATTTGTGTTCTCTCTGCCTTTAGATTAGGGCCCCTTTTCTAGCCCTCTCTCTTCTACTACCTATCCAAATACTCCTAATAATTTTTACTAAAATCTAAGGACCAACTCCTAATTGTAAGGATTAAAATTTAGTATTATAGCTATATATTAAAAATATGTGGCCGCCAGGAATCAACAATTAGGTTGATTCCGTAATTAAATCAGACCCAAGTCATCATCGGGTTGAGGAGTTTATTTACAATCAGGTAGGTAAAGGTAGGAATAAAGAGAAAAGGGAGGTTAGAAGGCTAAATAAATGAAGCTGTAAGCCACAGGGCCCAACAGCCAGATAGGCAGAGTTTAGAATTGGCCCAGCTAGGCCAAGGAAGCCAGCCTAACTTACCCACGTGACAATACAGAGTGTAAGTTGTTTGTGGTCTCAGGAGATGCTTCTTCTTCCAGTTCCAGACGGCAACTGCCCCCACAGGAAGTTCACTAACTTACTTAAAGAGATCATGTCTTTCATCACTTCCTGTGGTCCACCTCTAATTCAAATGGACAAATGGCAGTTTCTACATTGATTTGGACTGCCCAAAGGGCAGTCCCTTATTCTTGATTTGTTACTTATTGTCACGTGTGGGTAACTCGTCTCCCCTCCCCACTAAGGGAGGTGGGAGTGACATCATTAGCATGCCTGGGTTGAGTAGATTTTTGACTATTAATGGGCTGGAGCTAATTCTATTTACACATATTTTAATCAAAATACCTTGCTTCCTTGAAGACACAGCACAAATCCCACCTTCTGCAACAAGTGTTTCTTGGTCACCTAACTCCCCTCTCCAAGATTATCTTTCATTTACTATGTATGTATATGTATATGCACACATATGTAACATGTATAATCTTATGTGTACAATTTTTTGTGTTGTCTCCCACATTAGCCAAAGAAATTTCCACACTGATCACATCCAAAAATGTGTCTCCTTCTGCATATTAGTTGCTTACTTCTTTGGAATGAGGTGGACAGCATTCTCTTCATCCTAAGTCTTCTAGATAGGATTGTAAATAGATTTACAATATTCATGTATAATATAAATTATTTTATTGGTTCTGCTCATTTCACTCTGGATCAGTTCATATGTCTTCCTAAGTTTCTCTGAAAACAATCTACTTCATTACTTATAGAACATTATATCACATTCACATAACAATTTATTAATTTTCCAAGTGATGAGTACCCCCTTAGTTTGCAAATTGTTGCCACTATTACACTTTTGTACATATAGAACCTATTGCTCTTTTTTGTTGTTGTTCTCTTTGGGAAGTAGACTTAGTAGTGTTATCACCTATTTAATAAGTTCCTGACCAGGATTTCCAAAGTCACACTGGTCTACTTGCTATTTCTTATACATAATACTTCATTTCTCAACTCTGTACCTTTTCTTGTACATGTCTAGAATGCCCTCCCCTTTCACCTCTACTTCCTAGCTTCCTTTCAAGATAAAACTAAGATTAGATTAAAGCCTGCTGTGAGAGCTCTTTCCAGGATGTTCCCCCACTCTCACCTCCATGTCTCCCCTCTGAGATCACATTCCATTTGCACTGTAAATGAACAATTTTTTAAACTGCTGTCTTCCCCATTTAAAGCAGTCAACAAGCATTAATTAAGCATTCACTGTGTGCTAGTGTAAAAATGGGACCAGTTATCAATGATATCTCAGCAGACTCCAAACCCCTGGCTGCAACACCTCTAGCAAGGGGGAGGGGAGTGAGTGGATGGAATTCTTTCTCCACCCCCTCCCTTGGCAGTTGCAGCCTCCGGTAACTGCTAATAACAGAATCCTTCTCTGTCCAGAAATGGTCACTATCTGACTTAGCTTTCACAGGACTAAATTCACAGGGAATAATCCTACAGAAATTGGCGAACTCCACTGTTTGAGGCTTATTCCCCAAACTCAAGATGGTTAATGTGCTCAGGATGTTTTCAAACAGCTTTCTTGATCACTGAATCTCAACTACTTTTAAGATCTTCCAAGATGGAGATCTGACTTGGGTAAAGTATGAAATTGGCTAATATAGCATGAATCACACACTTCACTCACACACTATTAACAAGAGGAGGGATTTATTAATTCAGGGAAACTGGGAATGAGGGGAAAAGCTTAGGTTTGAGGGTGAGGTAAAATCTAACTAAGATCTTCAAGGTGCTATCAGGGTAGCTAACCCCCCAGAGGGGAAAGCCTCTGAATTAAACTATTTCTCCCTAAACTCCCTTACAATCTAAACTATCTCCTGAAATCAAATAAGTCCAAGATGGTAGTGATGTTCTTGATTGTAGATCTGTAGTGGTTTAGGGTTGGCTGGGTCACTGCATGCAAGGTTTTGACACAGTGCTCACAGCCTTGGGAAAACACTGGATAAAGTCTGTATGGAGTATATAGCAATGATTTTCCCTCCTATCTGGGTTAGAGGTAAGCTAAGCTACTAAGAAGAAGTAATCCTACCCCTTCAAACCACCCAGCTCCCTCTGTCCCCCAAAAAGTGATCTTACCTAGCTGGGTGTCCTGCTTTTATACACACATTCTTAACTGCTCCAACTGCCCCCTCTCCTGGAGTTCCGGAGGTACTGTGGAGTTCTGTGAAGCAGTTCACCCCACTTAAGATTATTTATGTTACACTAGGAACCATGCTGAAGTTAAAGATAAAAGATAGTCCTTGCTCTCAAAAAGGTCACAGTCTAAGGGGGATGACAGCATAGAAACAACTATGTACAGACAAGATATACACATGGTAAAGGGTTCTTTAGAAGATGGGACTTGAAGGAAGCCAGTAAAGCCAGGGGGAAGAGATGAGAAGAGGAAGAATTATAGGCTTGGGGACAGCCAGGGAAAATGTCCAGTTTGGAGATTGAACATCTTGTACAAGGAACAGCAAAGAGGCCTGTGTCCTTGACATGGAGTACCTGGAGGGGAGTAAATTATGTCTAGAAAGTTAGGAGAAAGATCAAGGTATGAAGGGCTTTAAAAGCAAGAAGGCTTTCTATTTGATCCTAGAGTATGAATAAGGGAGTGTTATGATCAGACTTGTATTTTAAGATCAGTTGAGTAGAGGATGGATTGGAGGTAAAGATATCAACCAAAGGCAAATGTGAGTTCTTTTGAGAACAGGGCTCATAGACTGCATTTCCTCTCAACAGTTCTATGAGATGTGTAATACACATATTATTATTAATATTATATGGAAGTGAAACTAAAGTTTAAAAAATTAAGTGACTTCCCCATGACCACAGTTTGTAATCATCACTTAGTATGGATAAGCTCAGAAAAGACTAGGGTTTCAAAAAATTAATAAAGCATTGCTTTTCATTGTTCAAAATGGGGAATGAGAAGAACCAACCAAAGTAAGAACTCTAGTGGACCAGGCATTCATTCTCCTAGTTTCTGTACTGTGCTTATAACCTGGCTTCTAATTCCTCCCTAGGAACAGATTTGTACATCTTCAGAAAATCAATCCTGCCTTTTGTTCAATTGTTTCCTAAATAAAATGATGATATGGAAAAAAAAAAGAAAAAAAAAGGGAAGATTCACTCAAAAAAATCCTTCAAGGCTCTGGCTTGAGGAGAATTCGAACATATATTGACAGAATCTACTCCATCACTGTAAAAGAGAGAACTAAAACCCAGATGTGGTTTGCCCAAGGTCCCATAGCTCATTAGTGACAATATAAGAATCCAGACTTCCTGACTTCCAGCTGAGACCTCTTTCTTTTCTAACATTCTGAAACAGAGGTGGCATCAAGACATCTGTATTGGTGTCCTGTGGTTGGACTGTGGAAGAGAGACCAGGGCTAAAAGAGGCATGTCTTCGGAGATACCAATGCGGTTCATCCATCAGCACCTTGTACAGAAAGCCAATTGTAATGCAAAACTCATGGTAGCCAAAGCCAATCTGAACTGCATCTATGAAAAAAAATCTATTATTTCCATCAGAATGGGGAGCCCTCTACTGACATATATTTGTAGTGCTGCTAAGTAAACAGGGCCAGAACAATTTACACAATGACATTGAAAGACACCAGAATTCTGAACAATGCAGTCAATGAACAATTGTGCCTTCTACCTTTGATAAGAAAGCCAGTAAAATACTGATGTGGAATACATGGCCAATGGGTTGATTTGTTTGCTTTAACTATAGTTCTTTGTTATAAGGAAGGATTCTTTTTGGGAGAAGTCATTGGAAAATGAATGATTTTTAAAAAAGAAATAACCCTTACCTTCAGTCTCAGATTTAATACTATCCTTTCTAAGGCAGAAAAGCAGCAAGGGCTAAAGCAATTAGGGTTCTCTGACTTGCCCAGGGTCACACAGCTAGGAAGTATCTGCATCTGGATTTGAACTTAGGACTTCCCATCAGCAGACCTAGATTTCTATCCACTGAGCCCTGAGTGTTTTTTTTTTTAAGAGCTTTTGCAAATGGTGTGCTGACAGCCTAAAATGAGAGTAAGGCAAAATGACAAATAGAAATGGGGGCCACAAAATCATACCTATGGGTTATTTGTTCTATTGTATTTCATTCATTTTGTTAAATATTTCCCAATTACCTTTTAATAGGTTTTGGCAAGTGCTTCCTGCTACAGTAGATAGCACACATTTCCTATCTGTGACCATGGGCAAATCACTTAACTTCTGCCTCAATTTTGTAATCTGTAAAATAAACAGTACTTCCCTTTGAGGGTTATAAGGACCAAAGGAGATAATAATTGTAAATCACTTAGCCAGCTGACTGGCATTCATAAGAACTATAAAAATGTTACATAATATTATTAAGTGTCAGAGGCAGGATTTGAACCTTTACATCCCAGCCTCCTAATCCAAAATTACACCACTTCTCCCTTGTTATAAACATAAAATGCAGTCTTGCCTTCAAGTACATCCAAAACCTCAAAACCAGCAGAGAAAGCATTGCAAAATAGAAGCCTGCCTAGACCTACTTTTTTCTTATTTTTAAATTTATTTTTATTAATAGAATTTATTTACAAGTGTTTCAGCCTCTCCTCCCTGCATCATAGAAGGCATCGACCAGAATATAGATATGTATAAATAAAATATGTCTTTCACGTTTCCATTTTTCAGTTCATTCTGTGGAGGTAACATTCACAAGTTATTCTTCAAGTATTAAATGTGTAGCTGTGTATAACATTCTCTTGACTCTACTCATTTCTCTGGTCATTATCACATGTAGTTCTTTCCAAGTTTTTTAAAAACTTAGCCCACTCATTGTTTCTTATGGTGCAGTAGTATTCCTTCACAATTATCTATAACAATTTGTTTAGCCATTCCCCAATTGATGGGCATTCCCTCAATTTCCTTCAGTTCTTTGCCACCACATAAAGCTGCTATTAATATTTTGGAACATAGAGATTCTTTCCTTTTCCTTTGATCTCTTTGGGAAACAGATTTAGTAATGGTATTGCTGGGGCTAAGGGTATACACAGTTTAATTGGGTATAATTCCAAATTGCTCTCCAAAATTATTAGATCAGTTCACAACTCCACCAAGTGTATGTGTCCCTAATTTTCTATATCCCTTTCAACTGTTGTCATGTTAGCCAATCTGATGGGTGTGAGATGATATCTCAGAATTGTTCTGGTTTCCATTTCTCTAATCAGTACTGATTTAGGGCACTTTTTCATATATCAACATATGGCTTTGATTTCATCAGAAAACTGTTCATATCTTTTGCCCATTTGTCAAAGTGTTCTATATTTTATATATGCAACTTCTACCCAAGAGGCTGTCTATAAAAATTTCCCCCCAATTTTCTGCCTTCCTTTTAATCTTGGCAACATTTGTTTTATTTGTACAGACTTTTCAACTTAATGTATTCAAAATGACATCTCACAATGCTTTCCATCTCTTGTTGGCTCATAAATTCCTCTTCTAGCCATAAGTCTAATATGTAATGTCTTTTAATTGGTGGCTGGACAGAGGGGCAGGGAATGCAAAACAATGTCTTCAGGCACTGGGAAGAGAGGCTTCCCCAGTGCCCAGCTTGGCATGCAGGCCAATACTTAATCAATGCTTGTCTAGATTATGTATCCACTTTGATCTTATCTTAGTGAATGGTGTGAGATATTAGTCTATATCTAGTTTCTGCCAAACTACTTTCTAGTTGTCCCAATCATTTTTACCAAATAATGATTTTTTTATCCCCAAAACATGGATCTATGTTTTTGTCAAATATAAAGTTATATCTCTCCTGTTCCACTTATTAATTTTTTTAAAACTTTACCTTCTGTCTTCTATATCAATTCTAAGACAGGAAAGCTAGGCAATTGAGGTTAAGTGGCTTGTCTGGGTGTCATACAGCTAGGAAGAGTCTGAGGCCACATTTGAACCCAGATCTTCCAGGACTGGCTCTCACTGTGCTACCTAGCTAGTCTCTGGGCCTATTTTAGATGCAGATTTGTAATGAGCATAATAATTCTATAAATAAGGGTCCTAAAAGGCTCAGAATCCCCATTCCTCTTTTACCTCTCAAGCAGGTTAAACATTCACCTCAACTTTTTTTAAAAATGGTATTGACAAGTTTAGTAATTGCTCTTACTAGAGGGTACAAAGGTAGCCTTTAGTCCAAATAAGAAACAAATGATCACACATTCCACATGTGTCAATGTTTAACTGTACTAGGAATTTCATCTTAGTACTAGTTGATTTCAAGCCTTCACTGTTGAAGAATTTCAGGAAACCCAAGGAGAAAAATGCATTTGGGAGTCAGAGAAAAAAAAAAAAGCAATTCCTACCTAGACTCTTTCACCATTTGCATTTGAAACATTTATTTCAGGAAATACATATTAAACATTTTATTATTTATACAAAAAGAGTTAAAGTTGTCAGGATGTGTTATACCACAATGCAAAAAGTCATTTTTGGAATTTATCGCCATGACATCTTGACAGTTTTCAAAAATGAAGGGTAAAAAGAAGGAAAAGCTGAATATCTTGCTTTACCCTGATGCAGTGCTGCCTGGAAATCACACAAGCCAGTGACATGATGTGAGCAGAAGTGCATCCTATAGAAATGATCTCCACCCTCCCTCCCCCCCCTTCACCAAACAGACATTAGAAAGTTAGCTACATATACATGTATGTATGTATGTCTACATACATACATGTATATATACGTATATATTTTTTTGCTAAAATATAGTAAATCAGCAAGTAAACAGTGTTCCCTCAAAATAGCTCAGTAAAGACTCCTACATTTCCTATGTGGGATAGGAGTTAAACACAAAATTCAGATTATCTCTGTCAAAAATAAACTTTTGCAAATATCACCACTCTGGAATTGTAACACTACATACAAGGCTCTCCACATCTCTTATTTAAGGATCCTGTAGTTCTTCCTTCTGTTTGATTGGAATGGTTTAAGGGGAAAATGGCTTGTAGAAACCCTCAGTCCTTCTACCTCCAACCCTATAACTCATTAAATATTCTCTCTAGGCTAGGGCTACTCTGAAATTATGAGTGCAGGGGTACAAGGATTGGAGATGATGAACACCTAGAAATTATCCAGCTTCAAACTGTATAGGTACAGACTGAGGTGTCTATATGCTGGGGCTGGGAGAAAGTGGAAGCAGGACAAATGTGCCTTGGATAGGTCCCCTAGACAAAGTACTGAGCCAAACTGAAGAGGTAGGCATGAGTAACCATGCTTGCCCACACATGCCAAGAACAAGAAATAAACTCACTGAAAATCCTCTTATTCAATATTATTAAGCAACACTGTTTAAACGTCTACAATTTCCACCCGCAGCTACTTTGTCAGATCAACCTGCTTCTAACATTTCAAAAATTTTAAAAAGGCCTTGGGGAAGAGGGAGGCAAGAAGGGAGAATGGATTTATTTTATTTTATTTTTAAAGAAAATCATAAATCCAAGCAAGTTCCCAGCAAATCAGCAGTTTCTACATTCCAACAAAGAGTAACAACAGCTAGTGGAAAGCAAAACTAGAGCACTACCTGATCTCTATTCCTTTCCAATTTCCCAGCTCAAGGCAATACATGGGAAAGACAAGAAAACCTCAACTGATTTGTTTGGATGGGCAGAGTTAAAAGGCACTTTCTGTTCCAGGACAGGCACATGATCAGTTTTGTCACTGTTTCAGAATTTGGCACATTCATTTCCTAGAACTAGTCACTTCCCTGGGGTAGAAGATAGGAGGAAACTCTTGCTCTTAAAATTATTTTGTCTGATTTATCTTATTTTGCAAGAGGATGGAGGGAGGATGGAAAGGTAAGAACACGTGTCCCAGGTCTCAATCCATTCTCTCATGACATGGAATCCCCGTGCTTTAAAAACTTGCATTCTTTCTAAGAAGCCATGATTTTATGTGGACAGAGGGGAAGAAAGTGAGCTTATGGACATGTTTACATAGCATACATGTGTGTGTACATATACACACAAACATACATACATACATACACACATACACAAACACCTGAGGCTATTTGGCACTGAGCAAATCTGTCTAGTTAAAATGGTCTGTAGATACAGATCCTCCCTTCTTTCTCTGGTCCTAGAAGTAAACAGAATCGGTTTCCCAAAGAGCTGCTAAGGGCAAGAGAATGGAAGAATCTCAGGAAGATGGGGGAAATGGGGTTGGCATCCTAGGACCAAGTTCCAAAGGCTTGACACTCTAAATTATTCATACTCCTATAGTCCACATCTGTCTAGATCTCAGATGGTACAGAGACACCCTGCCCTAACCCAGAACCCCACAATATATAAATCTCTATGCCTCCCACCCCCTCCAAGATCAGTGCCACTGGGCTAATAATTAACACACTCAACAATGATATATGGTATCTTGTTATCTGGTCAAGTGACAATGGCAGCATGTAAAAGGGATGGATGATGATGAAAATAGGAAATTATATAAAATAAAACAAGACGGGAAGGGTAGTAGGCTGGGGGAATGAGAATAGGTGGAAGGGATGGATCCTAGGGACCGAGTAAGGTTTCTACATCTCCTGGGGTGCCACTTCCTCCTCCACACCATTGGAAAGCATGATGTTGCTGTCTTCATTCAGACGCTTTACCCGATAGGCTTCAAAGTGAATACTGCTGGTAATGTCCTTAATGTTCTGCATGTGTGTCCTGGAGAAAACAATGGAGAGGTCAGTGAGGCGATAGCTGGGCAGGGGAGGGGGAAACTGAGCAAACCAAATCATAATCATGGAATTCATGAGGGAGCCAACCTCACTTCAGGGCTCATTTGTGACTGGTCCTCTCCCTTCCACCCTAAGAATAACCTTTCATTAGTGCTCATTTTTCCATAGTGCATTATAATTTACAATGCATTTTCTTCATAACACTGGGGTAAGGTAGATAATGCAGGTGTTGTTATCCCTATTCTACAGATACAGAAACTGGAATAGGGAAAGTGAGTTGCTCCCACTCATAAAACTAACTAAATTAAAAAATAAAAAAAGAAGAGCTGGACTCAGGATTTGGGACTCTAGGGTTAGTCCTTGTTCCATTATTCCTGGCTTTTACTTATCATGGACTCTGTGCTGAGGTCATTAATTCTCTACTTGTTCCTCCCTACCACCTCATTTTACTTAATGTCTTGAATAAAAATAATAAATTGTTTAAATATTAATTTTCAAAAAGACAATGTCTTGTTTAGGTGCCCTTGTTAGTATTCTGCTTTGTAAATGGGTCCCTTAAGGAAGTATGTTGGGCAGGAGGGAAGGAAGTGGTAGATATGCTATTTCTCTAACAAGACTGGGAGCTCCTTTTTTTTTTTTTTTTTTAAACCCTTGTCTTCTGCCTTAGAATCAATTAGGCAGAAGAGAAGTAAGGGCAAAGTAATGGGGGTTAAGTGACTTGCCCAGGGTCACACAGCTAGGAAGTATCTGAGGTCATATTCATCGGGACCTTCATCTATAGGTCTGGCTTCCTACTCACTGAGCCACCTTGCTCCTCCCCTCTCCTCTTTTCGGAAAGCTCTCTGAAGAGTTCATTTCTCTGTACTTTTCTCCCTTTGCAGAATGAAAGCCCCTTTAGGTAAGAGAATTGTTTCATTTTTTGTATTTATATCCCATGTGCCTAGCATAGGACCTCTTCTCTACTAATGATCTCCAATTATTCTGATAATAGCTTGTTTATATATCATTTTCAGGTTATTTCATTACATTATATGTTTCTTGATGGCAAGGATCTTTCTTTGATCCCCAGGGCTTAGGACATAGCTTTGTTGCTGTTCATGAAAGATAATAATACTGGAAGAGGATAATTTAACTTACTGATTAAAAGCACTTTTATACTTTAAAAAATGATATAATAGAAATATTGTATCATTTAGAGGAAGAGGATGTGGGTTGAAATCCGAGATTGCTTTTGGATAAACTAAACACTCTTGAACTCAGTTCCTTCAAATTAAGTAAAGAGTGAAAGCATCTGAAGTCCCTTTTCACTACAGGTCAGTTGTAGATCCAAACTGATACCTACTGAAAGTGAATGTAAGCATGAGGTCTATGGGTCATGTGGATGGTTTGGGGGTGACAAACAAGGTTTTTGGTGCCACAAGGTTCAAAGCTATATACTTATGTATATTTTGTATATACCTGTATATACCTTGTATATATTTTAGAAACATATATGTGCATATGCTTTCTATTCTGATAGTCTATGAGCTCTTTGAGGACAGAAACTGTCTCTGGGTGTCTATCAACTAGCCCAGCAGCTGGAATATAGTAGATATTTAATAAAGGGTCATTTACTTTACTGATCGAAGGATCCTGCTAGACTAAAAATTCAAAGACAAAGTCTAAAGAACTAGGATATATGATTGATCGAACTTTGGGATAAGAAGCACCAAGGGGAAAAACTGATCTTCCCAAATCATTTATTTCATGATCTAGTCTCTCCTTGAAATCTCTGAGGAAAGGGAACTCTTTCAGGTGCTCATAGACCTTGGTGTTTCTGAGTACCCCACTTGTTTTAGCCAGGGTATTCTCCAAGGATTATAGATTCTGAGCTGGAAGGGGTCCTCTGAAAACATTTAGTTCAACACTTTCATTTTACAGATGAGGAAATCTGCCCAAGATCACATTAGTGATAAAGATTCAAGGGAAGAATTTGAACCCAGGTCTTCTGATCCCAAATCTAGTATTTTTTCCCCCTACTGTCCTATGTTGTCTGTTTTCCCTAATCTGACCAAGGGAAATAACGAGGCATCCATCTCCCCAACAATCACAACCTTTATCCTTCTTATTTTTTTCCTCATTAAGTCCTATTTGCATAGATCCTTTTTTCCCTTCCTAATACCTTCTCCAACAATGATTGTCCCTTTACAGATGAAGCATCTGAAGATGAACTGTAGTGTTCTGGCTAAGGTCTTCCCAGTAAAAAGTAGGCAGACAGCATATAAGAAAAACAACTGTTTGAACGCATGGGTCGGGGTGGACATGATTGAGGGTGTGGACTCAAAACTACCACACCAATGCAACTACCAACAATTTGGAAATTGGTCTTGATCAAGGACACATGACAAAACTAGTGGAAATGCGCATCGGCCATGGGTGGGGGGGGTGCGGGGGGGGGGTGAAGGGGAAGGGAGGAGCATGAATCATGTAACCATGTTAAAAATGAATATTAATAAATGTTTGGGAAAAAAAAAGTAGGCAGACAGGTAAGGTCATTCAAATACCATCCTTGGGATTTACCTTTCAGAAATCAACCACATAACTCAAGAACATATTTTCTATCCATCTGAGGGGGGTTCCAGCAAAAGGTAAAAGACAACTGAACCCAAAGAAAAAATAGGCTCTACTCACCTGATAAGGAGATCTCGCAGATAAGCAAACTCACAGTGTGTAGTATTTTCAACTAAGAAAAGGAAATAAAATTTTAAAAAGTGAAAAACCCATCCACCCAAAGCATCCCAGTTATAATTATTCTTGAGCAGGAATCTGAGAATAGGATTTTACTGCTTAAGCAGTGGTATTTTTAGGAAATGTTCACTTTGTTTTGTCTGCAGTTTTCATTTTAAATATGCACACACCCAAGTATGCACACAAAGCCACCCACCCACGATGGAATGAACCCAAAATACATGGCACCCACTCAAACATATGTGCTCAGACACACACACACACACACCCTACCATTTGCACCCATTATTAGGACTTTCATAAATCTATTAGGAATATTCATTCTTTGTCCTTTCCTCAATTCTCTTACAATTTCTTTTTCTAATGGCTTTCCCTTTGAGGGTCCCAATAATTTCTAAAGCTTTCATAACATACATTTGGCCCAAAGGGAAAATAGACAACTAGGGGCAGGGAGGGGGACATTTTTAAAAACGATAAGCAAAACTTTAGCCACATATTCCTCTTGCCTCATATTCAGTTTAGCTATAGGGAAAGGGGAGTACCTGGTCCAACCTGGCCTGGAAACTTTATTCACTAAACCTAAACAGATTGATTTTTCAAAAAAATTTTTAATTATTTAGAAGACCTTTACCTTCTGTCTTAGAATCAGAGTTGGTTCCAAGGCAGAAGAACAGTAAGGGTTAAGTAACTTGCTCAGAGTCACAGAAAATCACAATTCTTTTTTTAAACCTGGGACCAACTGTCTCTAGGCCTGGCTCTCTATCCACTGAACCATCTAGCTGTTCCAACTTGTTTTGTTTTTACAAATATTTTGATAACTCTATGTGTATACATGTTTATGTGTTTGTATGAAAATTATATAATTAGTTTCTTTTAATATCTTATATATTTTATTTTATGCAATTAAATCCATTCTTCTAAAGAGTCTATAGCAGTGATTGCCAAAGTGGGCACCACCGCCCCCTGGTGGGTGCTGCAGTGATCCAGGTGGGTAGTGAATAACTGTAAGGGGGTGGTGATAGAATGTGACAGGGGGCACTAAGTAACATTTTTTTTCTGGAAAGGGGGCGGTAGTATAAAAAAGTTTGGGAACCACTGGTCTATAGGCTTCATCAGACTGCCAAAGGGGCTCATGATATATATGCAGAAAGGTTAAGAACCTCTGGATAGATCATCTAGTCCAACTCCTTATATTATAGAAGAGAAAATTCATGTATAAGGAGAGCATGGAAGGAAAGCTTGGTCTGGGGGGGAGGGGGGAAGAGTAGTTGGAAGGATATCCCACTGGACTAAAGGAAGTTCCCTATGTTAATGTAAAACTGCCAAAGGCTATTTTCTATAAGGTCTTAAGATTATTGAGTCTCTATTTCCCTTGACTCCAGGGTTCTCCTGGTGAAGGGTGAGAAATTACTAAAATGGAGCTATTAATTACTATTCATATTATTTTATAATAATAACTCCCTGAGACGCCTTCAGCCACTTATTGCTTGGCCATCTTATTTTAGTTGCGCTTTACACATTTTATTTTAATTGACCCATGCCTCTTTCTTCAAATTCAACATTCTCCCCAAAAGGCTCCAACACAACCTTTTTGAGCACAGCCCTGCCACCAGGTTCTCAGTAATTTCCTACAGTGCCCAACATTAACCATGAAGGGGCAGCAGAAGCACCACAATGAACAAAATGTCCCTTTGGGTTCCAATCCCTTTTCCCCACCCACTCCTCACCTCCTCCATTCCCTCTTGGCCCTCAGTAAACATGTCCTCTATAAAAAGAACCTTAATCAGAAAAATATCTTTAGGGGGAGGAGGGACATAAGAGGGTTTGGACTAGTTCAGCCACTATACACCCCACCCCAAGGAAAAGAAAAGCCAACAGACTGCTTGGATGCTAGATGCTGCTAGGACCTCAGGTGGAGAAAAAAAGTCCTGATCCTCATTAGAAAGCAAATCAAAAGGTCTCTCCAGCATGTGGATGTGAGTGGACGAGAGGAAGAGAATCCTAGAACAACCCTCTTCCACAGGACAGGGCTGGGTTTGAAATAGGATCCCAGTACAGAGAAGAAAGGTTTGGAGAAGAGATCGAAAAATTTTGAAGTCTCTAGTTTGAGGCTTCATAGAGGTACGCTTGTCAATATAGCATTTGGAAAACATCCAGGTTGAAATATATATGCTCACAATTGAGAAACACATCTCCTTCCTTCCCTCACTCCCCATCCCTTGTGGGTGGAAGAAGGGACTGAGGAAAAACAATGCACCATGTTTTCTCCACCCAACATTCAGAAAAAAGCAGAGCCAAGTGGTCAATCAGGGCTTAAACAAAGGAAAAAGAGTCAGTGTTCTCCCACTCCCTCTTCCAGCCACAGCCCTTTCACTAGGGCAAGATTTCTGGCATATTTTTGTTGTTGTTGTTGAAGCTCTATGTACCTTTTAAATGCCCCATTTCCCATTGTAATGGGTGATTTTGACAATGGAGGAATAAAACACTAAGATCACTTATGGGCTTTATTTAATAGGTTTCTTCAGAGACCCACCAGACCTTATTTGTCCTCACAAAAACTTAGTAAGGTGGGTAAGATTGAGATTATATTCTCTATCACAGTCACAGATAATTTTCATAAGATCATAGATTTTTGAACTGGAAAGGATCTGAGTGGGGGACCTTGTCCAACACACTCTCCCACTCTCACTAGAAAAGGATGGAGATGTTAAAAGGAAAAAAAGATATCAATAAATCTTTTTTTTTTTTTAAGGTATAGGCCCACAGTCAAAACCAGGTCAGCGGTCTCCCAAACTCATTTCAGCCATTCATCTCAATTTCTTTACTCATTTCAGCCATTCATCTCAATTTCTTTAGTGGAAAAAGCACTTTCCATTGGAACTAGGAATTAGGACTCTGCAACAAGAGTTGGTTGTGTATGGAATCAGTCCACCTTTAAATATGTTTCTTCATAAAGTGAGAGTTGGATTAAATCAGGAGCTTTTAACTTTTTTGTGTCATGGATTCCTTTGGTCATTTGATGAAGCTCATGAAACCCTTTTCAAAATGTGGGTTTCTTTTTTCATTTTGTTAATTAATTTGTTTGTTGATTACATTGTAATTCCTAGGCATTTCCCTCCTCCCTTACTTCCCCACACAAGAGAAGATATTTTTTGACAAAAAATAAATAAAAAAATAAAATATGTGTGTGTGTGTGTGTTTATATAAACCATCTTTTGCTTTATCAGAAGGTGGACATTTACAAATTATTCTTCAAACATTAGTTCTGTATATAATTTTCTCTTGGTTCTACTCGTCACTTTTCATAATTTCATGTTGGTCTTTCTGTTGTTTTTTTTTTAATTAACCTGTTCATCATTTCTTCTTTATTTTTCCTCATCAATTCTTAAGGCTCAGCAGTATTTCATCACAACCACATGCCACAGTCATTCCCCAAATGGACATCTCCTCAGCTTCTAGTTCTTTGCCACCACAGAGTTACTATAATTACTTTAGTACATATAGGTTTTTTCCCTTTTTTCTTCATCACCTTGGGATACAGACCTAGTGGTAGTATTGCTGGGTCTAAGGGTATACACAATTTTATAACTCTTTGGGCATAATTCCAGACAGATTGTTTTTAAATGAGGATCAAAAGCAAGTTAAACATATAGGAGATTTGTGATTTCATTTATATATCTTCTTTTTCTTTATAAATGGAAATGCTTTTTTTTTAGTTGTATTTGGAATAATAATTTTTAAAAATACATAGGATCACAAAAGAATCCTCAATTATACTGAAATATAGTTATCAAGATACATTTTTTAAAAGTTCATGGACCTCAGGTTAGGAAGACCTGGATTAGGTATCTTTCAAAAAATTCTTTTTCAGCTCTAAAATCCCATGGATCCTATGAAGAGAAGTTGAGTTATTTGCCCAAAGTTATGAAGCTAGTTTGTGGCAGAACTAAGATTACAACTAGATATCCATCTAAGTCCAATGTAGTGATCTCCCATGCTTTCTTCCTCATGGAGTTTTCTGCGGTATTGTTTCCTCCTAATCTAGTCTCAATCACCCCTAACACTCACCTACTAAGAAGAAAAAAAAGAAAAGCAAAGATGGCTACCTTCAATGGTGCCCCATTTAGTCTTCCTCCCAAGGATTCTTTTCCCATTCACTTGGTATTCGTGATCACTGCCCACAACAGCAAATGGAATCATTTCCTAGAGAGGAGAAAAGGCAGGGTTTTAGTAGATATACTAAGAAAGGCTCATTAGTCTGTTCAAATTCCCCATAGACAGGGATCAGTCAAACCAGTGTTTCTTGAAGATCTGTTCCACCAAAGGAGAAACTTCTGAGTTCAGGTTTTCACCAAGTCCTGAGGATAGATTATGATGGCAAAAAGGCCACCTTCTTCTCCTCCACCCCCTTAGTAAGTTATTAGAGACACCAGTTCCAGGTTGGACTACTTTATATGAATGAGTCTCCAGTTAATTTACTTACTCTAAATTTCTCATTGACTAATCTGTCTTCTGAGTCCTCATCAAATTCTTTCTGGGGATATACATCAATACCATTGGACAGCAAGTCAGCAGTGATCTGGAGTCAGGGAAGAAATAAAGATAGCACATCAGCTCAGAGAGAAGAGAATAGCCCTTGGGTACATACTCCTGTATACCATGTGTCTCTACTCTATGTCCATCTGCCCTGACCTCGGGGGAAAAAAGAATGGGCCATTTGCCTAGAATAATCTGCACGCCTACATTTTTTTCAGAGTAGGAGGGAGTAGTCTAGTATCCTGGGAATTTTTCCCACGTTGCTTCATGGACACAGAATAACAAAAGAAGATTTTTAGGGCATCTTTTCTGAACTAGACTCCATCATTCCTCTCCTGTTCAGTAAAACTCTTGAGAAAATAATACAGGATCCATACATCCATCCAAGAAATTTTCCAATCCTTTTTCTATCATTAGGCAAAAGGTTCCAGCTACCCAATTATACCATATTTTTTTTCTTCTTTCTTCTTGGAGTCTATGCTCCACCCCTCATTTCACCTCCTGCCAGATTATATTCTTCTTTCACAAGTGAAAGACTTCATAGTTTGTTTCCTCGTTGAAAGGAGCCCTTCTATGAACAGAACATTCCTAAAAAATTCATCAAGTTGGACAACATCTTCATCAGATGGAACACATAAAATCCTTCCCAAAGGAGAAATAAGTGAGAGCTTTTGAAGAATTCTCCAGATTCTTGCTAAAGGATCCTGGGTGTGGGATGTACCACACCAAAAAGTTATATTCCCTTTTCTTTTTAATGAATCAGATAATGGATTTTGTCCCCTGAAATAATTTTAGTAAATGATAAACTATCCCAGTGATTCCCAAAGTAGGCTCCACCACCCCCTCTGGTGGGTGCCACAGCGATCCAGGGAGGTAGTGATGGCCACAGGTGCATTTGGGAGCGGTGATAGTATGTGACAGAGGGTGCTAAGTAATATTTTTTCTGGAAAGGGGGTGGCAGGCCAAAAAAGTTTGGGAACCACTGGACTGTCCTTTTCTTTGGAGCTTTTCCTTTTTTTCTTCTATTAAAGAATCAAAGACTATGAAAAATTTTAAACTGGAAGAGATCCTCTAAAGATAAGGAAAGAGGTCTAAAGAAGTAGATTGATTTTTCCAGAGATCACAAAGCTAGTGAAAGGCAGAGCTAGGATTCAAACCTGAATCTTATTTCACTACATTTCTCCATTTCGTCACTCAACTAATACCACTTAACCAATGATCTAAATGCAAATCTGATGTGTTGTGTTTTTTTTTTTTTTCAGTTCTAACCTTTTCTCAATCTACCTGTTCCATTGACACTACTGATCAAACTTTCCTACTAAATACTTTCTACTCAGTGGTTTGTGACCCTACTCTCTCCTGGTTCTTTCTTCCTATCTATGTGATCACTCCTTCTCTGTCTCCTTTGCTGGATCATTATCCCCAAGATTATGTCCCGGACATAATTTTCTATACTCAGAATCAACAATTCTGATATTTATGGACAAGACTCCGAAATTTTTATGTACAGATCTGGGCTACCACCTGACTTATAGCAATTTCCTATTAGATTTTTTAAAGCTGACATCCTGTGGATACCTCAAATGCAACATGTCCAAAAGTGAACTCATTATCTTCCTTCCAAAAAATACTCCCTCTTCTAAAAATTTCATTTTTCTATCAAAAGCACTACCACCGGGGGCAGCTGGGTAGCTCAGTGGATTGAGAGCCAGGCCTAGAGATGGGAGGTCCTAGGTTCAAATCTGGCCTCAGACACTTCCCAGCTGTGTGACCCTGGGCAAGTCACTTGACCCCCATTGCCTACCCTTACCACTCTTCTGCCTTGGAGCCAATACATAGTAATGACTCCAAGACGGAAGGTAAGGGTTTAAAAAAAAAAAAGCACTACCACCACCATTCTAGTCTCCCAGAGTTGTCATCAGAGCATTGAACTGGATTCCCCACTATCCCTTACCCTACATATATAGTTGCCAAATCTCACCAATTTTTACCTGTATGGTATCTTTCTAATCTGACCCCTTCTCTAAGAATTAGACAAGTTTACCCCCTTAGTTTGTATCCTTACTAATTTTTCTCATAGATTATTATAGTGTCCTCCTAACAGATATACATGTTTCTAGTCTCCTACCATTCTGTGTTATTATCCACACTGTTAACAGAGTAATTTTCCTTAATGACCATTCCATCCCCTTAACTCGACTCCTGCGGCTTCCTTTTTGCTTCTAGGATAAAATATAAACTGTTTAGCTTTTAAAGCCCTATATAACCAGGTCCCAATTTGTTTTGCAACCTTTGCAACCACTATTCCCTCTTTTATACTCTGCTTTCCAGTCAAACTAAGTTTTCTCTTTGTAACACCCTCAATGATCTCCTTGCCTTTGTCATCTGGTCATCTGGCATATATGGAATGTACTTCCCTCCTCCTTATCTTTGCCTCAAGAGTCCCTCACTGCCTTTAAGACTTACCTCAAGTATCATCCTCTACTATATGAAGCCTTTTGTGATCCACCCTATTAGTGCCCTCTCTCCTTGACTACCTTATTTTTATTCTCTCTATATATATTTATTCATTTTCTCTCTCTCTCTCTCACACACACACACACACACACATTGCTTCATCCACTAAAATGTAAGTTCTTTGCCTGCAAAGAGACTGTTTCATTCTTTGTATTTCTTTCTCCAGGGCCTAGTGCAGTGCCTGGCACACAGTAAACACTTAAATGTTTATTGATTGACTGATGGTTTCTTAGAAGAGGCAAAAAGTTTGCTTGTGCCTCATTATTACCAGATAAGGTTATTCTAAACAGGCATCATTGTTCCTAGGGACAGAACAAATTTTGTCTCATTCAAAGTGAGAGAACAACAATTAAATGCTTTTTGGAACATTGGCCTGCCAAAAAGTATTGACTTCCAAAGAATTCTTGTCCTCTTTACCAGATACTCATCCAAAGATATGACAGAATACTCTCTGCCAAGCCAACCCAGTCCATTTCCCCAGAAAGTAAGGACATTGGGCTGGCTATTGCTGCTCTCACTTCTAGAACAGTGAAAACAGTGTATATTCCTGGCTGCATTGGCATATCTGTTACTATGTGTCTGTGTCCTGTGGAAAAATCCCTTAGTACCATGGGATGAAAACAGAATCTTGATTTTAAAGGGAGAGATGAGCCCTCAAGGATTTTCTCTTCCACCCAATGAAAAGCTGGCAAATGTCACCTGTGACTCCTACTTTTTCAGGCTTCTGAATTAAGTAGGAGCAAAAAAAGTCTAGAGTTACAGAGTGAACAGATGATTTCATCAAGGTAGGGAACTCCCTCTACCAATGCTGGTCAACAACTTCTCTGCAACTTGTATTCTTAGAGAGGTCCCTAGAACACTAAAAGGTTATGCCATTTGCCCAGTTATAAAACAACGAGCAGGTATCAGAAACAGGACTTGAACTCAAATCTCCCAGGCTATGAGGCCAGCTCTTTATCAACTTACTATGTGGCACTGCCTCTTATAGAAGAGATAACCACTGAGACTGGATCTGGTTTTTATCTCCTCAGATGTTCTGCTTCAAAGTATGGACAGTTCTCTATTTAGATAAATCTGCATTATGCAAATTTGATAATCCTGAAAGAAATCTGCATTCCAAAAAAATACCCATTAACTTTACTAAGCTTGAGCCCTTGTGTACACTCACTCTCTCTCTCTCTCTCTCTCTCTCTCTCTCTCTCTCTCTCCCTACCCTCCTTTCCCCACTCTCCTCCTGCCCCATGGCTAACACCCTAAAAAGAAAACCCTTAAAGAAAAAGAAAACTCTAAATAAAAGGAGATGACCTGATTGGGGGGAGATAGGGAGGACTTGACTTGAGACACTAAGGCCCCTACATGTTTGGTTTTAACCACTGCATGTCCCTCCTCTTGCTCTTGCTTCTCTTCTCTGTCCCTAGCTCCAGTATGTCCTTGAACTGTGTGCCAGTCCCCTCCCTCTAACCCTCATATCTATGGGCAAATTCATATTTGCATTACATAAAAATCACTTTATATAAAGGCTTGAATAATGGTCCACTTACATAAAGTAAGAGCTGTCTGTACCTCCTTTCTCCAGAAGCCTTTGTGGCCTCCTTAAAAGCTGCTACCTTGACAGGGAGAGAGAGGCACTGCCATGTGGTAGGGTACATAGAAGTCAGCATCCCTGGGGCATGCTGACTGGCATGGCTTCCAAGAGCAACATAAGGAAATGTTTGGGGGTGAAAGGGCCTTCTTTGCCTGCTCCATGCAATCCTTCTGAGCTGAGACTGCAAGATTACTCTGGGCTCCAAGCCAGACATTCAGTTTAACAGAACTGCCTCTTGGGGTGGGGGGTGGGGGGTGATCGTATGTAGGGGGAGGGGAAAAAACAAGAAAGATGTGGGAAAACCACAAAGCCCTACCCTTTGTTTGAAGTAGTCTCTTTCTTCCAGCGTTAGGGTGTCAGCTTTTGCAATAACTGGGACGATGTTGACCACTTTGCTCAGACGTCTCATGAATTCAATATCCAGTGGCCGGAGACTAGAAATGAATAATTTGACTTAGATGAGGATGATCAGGAAAGGAGACAAACAACAGGGATTTTTAGCATCCTGGTCATGACATGGCCAGAGGAGAACATGATGCATCTGGGCCAAAGCCTGTTTTCTATGGTGTTTAGTTGAAGAGGATTCACTTAGTTGGGTAGAGCATGGTGTTAATGAGGCCATCATGAATTTGATCTTCATCCAAACCAGCTTGCTTTTACACAGAGGAAATATCATGTTCCTTGGCCACAGGCTGCACTCCTAACCCTAGTCAGCTGCCTTTCACTCTGTACCTTCCCTGAGTTACAAGAAGAAATGTGGAATGTCAATAGTTCAGCAAATTCTTTTATTACCCTGTACCCAACCCCCCTGAAAAACACAAGACCTTTTAAAAGTTTAAGTAGCCAAATATGTAAATTTAATTTGTTTTTTTTTACTATAGTTTCTATATTATAAATTCCAAATAAATTATTTATCAAGAAAAAAAGGAAGAAAAAAAAGAGAACCTTTAAAACCACTCCTAAGAAAACAGAGAACTCTGTATCTTGGGTGTAACTCATACTCAGCAATCTTGCTTTGCCATTCACCTGGTGAAGAGCTGCTAATCTCTTGGGCTTGTCTGTCATTGTTCCTGAACATCAGGCCAAATGGCAGGCTCTGCTCTGGGGCTTTTTTATTGAGTGGGGAAGGGAACAGGAAAGGAGAACCAATGAAACAGCTTGGGGGGTGTAGGAAGTCAAGTCGGCTTCCTGGATAGCAACCAAAAGACACCTTCCTCTTAGCTCTATCTGGCATGTCTGTACTCTGATAAAGTGATCCCCTTTTGCATCTCACTTCCAGTACCCTCAGAGAAGAAATGTTCTTTTTTCAGTTACTGCTGGCACCATTAGCAGAGAGATGGAGTGAAATAAACTGCCTCCATTCCTGGGAGCTAGAAAATGACTAATGCCTCCACCACCTTCCTGGCTATTTAGACTGGAAGCAGACTTGTTCTCTGGAAGGTTTCATGACTATAAGCATGGTATAGTCTGCTGACAGCCCAATTTTTGCTGTGGCACTGGGACCTGCTACTAGATCATCTACTAGACAGCAAAAAAAGAATGAAAGTAGCCAAACAAACTCGCAAAGGTCCAACCAGAATTGGGGGGGGGGGGAGGGAGTAAAAATCAATCTTGGCTTAAAAAAACCCAAAACCAAAATGAGTTTTCAACCTAGTCATCAACTAGCCCAGGGTAAGTTTTCTCCTCTTCTCTGGGCCTCTATTTCCTTATCTATAAAATCGAGGGAGGAGTGGACCAAATAAGGTCCCTCTCTAGCTTTAATTCTATGATATAAAATAATTATTTAACTAGAATACATATAATACTTTAATATTTGAAAATTACTTGTCACATTATCTCATTTGGACCTCACAAAAGTCTTGAAAAGAAGGTACTATTATTATTCCCATTTTACAAATGAGGAAATTAAGGCTCAGTAATTAAGTGACAGTCACACAGCTAGTAAGTGTCTAAAGCAGGATTTCAATCTAGGTCTTCCTGATTACAAATTTAGCACTCTAATCACTGTCACCTAGCTGCCTCAAGGAAACCAATGCAATATATTTATTGCTGTTAATTATTATCATTTTTATTATTTCTGTATTTTCCAGACATCCTCAGCAACAAAAATGGAAATACATCCTTAGTGTCAGGTGTATGCCAATGAAAAACTACCAGTAAAATTTAGAGTATTTTTCACATTTCCTAGCTTTTCCCTTATAGGCTACTTTTAGGTCTCATTTGGCTTATTGCTGAGCTAGCAGACCACACATGGGGACCACAAGATTTGTCATTGGCTTTGAACAGATTGGATAGTTTCTGGATGAATGAAAGAAAAAGGGATTCATTAAACACTTCCTATGTGCCAAGTGCTAGAGACAGATAAAAAGTGAGATAGCTCCTTCTCTCAAGCCCTTAGCAAAATTTGGTGTTCCTGCTAGGAGACCCTATTTCAAAACTGGGCACTCCTTTTGACTTTGGGAAGCAGGGAGGACCTAGGATCATTGAAGTCAGGATAGAGACCAATGACAGGGGCTTCACTGTTGGGTTTGGGCATTTATTTCTCACAAAAACTCCAAGTTTGTGTTTTCTGTCTTCTTGCGAGGCTCTTTTCTATTGCTGGAACACTAAAAGGCGATATTCAACTCCCAATGCCTTCCCTCAAAAAAAAAAAAAAGAAAAAAAAAAGATAATCAACTATATAGCCAGCAGTGTTTAAGTAAAACTGACAAAAAAGAGCTGCCCTGGATAGCTAGTGTCTTTAGATTTGTTTCAGCTTGGCATGAGAGATGGGCTATTAGAGGGACGTGGATACAGAGTTGAGATATTCTTCCCAATATGATTGAGGCAATCTGAGTCCTTTATTAAGAATCAATGAATCATAGATAAAACTAGGAGGAACAAGTTATGGGGACCAGAGACGTCAAACACATTGCCCAGATGTGGCTTGCAACACTCATGAGTTATAGCCAGAACCTGATTAAAATGAATTTGGAAAATATTTGATTAAATAATAAAAATATAATAAACATAGATAATATTGCACCTCAGAAGGATCTTTAAGTATGGATTTAAAAAAACAAAACCAAACCTTACCTTCTGTCTCAGAATCAATACTAAGTATTGGTTCCAAGGCAGAAAAGTGGAAGAGCTAGGCAATTGGGGTTAAATGACTTTTCACACAGCTAGGAAGTGTCTCAGGCCAGATTTGAATCTAGGATCTCCAATCTCCAGACCTGGCTCTCAATTCACTGAGTGAAGCTGCTGCCCCCAATATTTTCTATTTTTTTTTTTACTTTCCACCTTAGAATCACCACTATGTATTAGTTCTAAGGCAGAAGATTAGTATGGGCTAGGCAATGGGGGTTAAGTGACTTGCCCAGGGTCACACAGCTGGGAAGTGTCTGAGGTCAAATTTGAACCTAGGACCTCCCATCTCTACATCTGGCTCTTAACCCACTAAGCCACCCAGCTGTCCCATAGTAT
This sequence comes from Gracilinanus agilis, assembly GCF_016433145.1. Taxonomy (NCBI): domain Eukaryota; kingdom Metazoa; phylum Chordata; class Mammalia; order Didelphimorphia; family Didelphidae; genus Gracilinanus; species Gracilinanus agilis. Next base: position 236,027,204 of record NC_058133.1, read on the forward strand.
GGATTTTTGTTGTTTAGTCATCTCGGTCCTGTCTGACTCTTCCTAATCCTGTTTGGGGTTTCCTTGGCAAAGACACTGGAATGGTTTACCATTTCCTTCTCCAGTTCACTTTACAGAAGAGGAAACTAAAGCAAACAGGGTGAAGTGACTTGCCCAGAGTCACAAAGTGCCTCAAATCATATTTGAACTCAGAAAGATGATTCTTCCTGAGCTCGGGCCTGGCACCTCTATCCACTGCACCATATAGCTACCCAAGTATGGATTAGTGGAACCCATTTCTATTCGAGTTTGGCACCACTGATGTAAACCAAAACCACTTGGTTATCAAATTTTACAGATAAATTTACTATAGAGTTCCTCTATTACCCAGTTTTCAGCAACCACATAAGGGATACAGTTGGAATCTGCTTCTACTCCACATGACAACCCACCATTGGCAAAGTTCTGAGGCATGACTGGTAAGGAATGCATATAATCCCAGCATCCTTTTTGCAGATAATTCAAAATAAACCTTGCAGAAAGGTTTGCAAGGGAAATTCTTGGTAAAGATGATCAGCAGAAAGAGGTCTTAGATTCAGTATAGAAAGCTGAGAGTTGGAAAATCTGAGTTTTAGTACTGGTTCTGTCTCTGTCTAGCTGAATAACCTTGGGCTTTTACCTCTGGGCCTCACAGTTTCTTCATATCTGATGAAAGAGAATATTGCAATGGAGTAGAAGAGAATGCTCAAATCAAAATGAATCCCTGCAGACTGCAGATTGACTTAGAAAAGTAAAAGTACAAATTAACATTAATAATTGTATTTTTATTTATTTTGTTAAATATTTCCCAATTACCTTAAAAAGAAACCCTTACCTTCTGGCTTAGAATTGATACACCACAAGGGCTAGGCAAATAGGGTTAATTGACTTGTCCTGGTCACACAGCTAAGAAGAGTTTGAGACCACATCTGAACCCAGAACCTCTCATCTCCAGGTCTGGCTATACCCATTGAACCCTTTTGCTGCCCCCCATTTATCTTTTAATCTGGTTCCCAGTACACTTGGAAGTTTTAAAACCTTATGAGCCCAAGAGTTTGATATCTCTGATCTAGAAGATTCCTAAGGCCCTTTCCAACTCCAAAGACTTCTCTGGCCTCAGAACTTCTGCCCGTATAACAAGGCCCCAAAGATGTCAGTCTGCTTTATACATACGAATGGCCAGTGGCAGGAATGAAGTAGATGCAGCAGTGAACCCGGGTGTCTGGGATCCTCTTCTTTCGGTTGATATTAATTTCCTCCTGCAGGTATTTCTCATACTGATCATTGATGAATTGCATAATGGGCTGCCAGCTGTGCAAAGGAATAGGGATGGGTAACAAGTTACTTTTTTGACCTAGGATTTCCTCATTATCTGATCCAAGGAGAAAAGATTTATCCCTATTTCACCCAATGTTTTAGATGTTTCTGGAGTATCCATCTAGAGCTCAGATAAAATGCTCCCAAAGAACAATGAGGCATTAGCTCAGTCATCTGTGAAATTGTGCTGATAGCTTTCCACTTTATCCCTAACCCCAAACTATGATCAAAATGTCACAAATTCCCCCAAGGTTCTACCCTCTTTCTAAGCATATTCTATGCCCCTCTGCCATGCCACTGGAGTCTTTATTCCTCTCATGGGTCTTAGTGTTACAGAGAGTAAAGCTAAAAAAGAGTTGTTTTGGCTATAAAGCTAAGGTCTTCAATATTGTCAGTCTTTTTTTTTTTTTTTTTTTTTTTTTTTAAGGGCATAAGGTCCCAGGATAATTGTCTCTACTACTCAACTGTTACTGAACTTGATCCTAAAGAGCAGACCCCATCAGCCCCGACTCTGGAAGATGCAGACTCCACATCTCCACTCTTGCCCACCACACACCAGCAGGAATCCAACCCAAACATGAATTGGGGCTTGGAATGCTCACCAGTTCTCATTGTTAATGTGATCCCCAAAACCTGGTGTGTCAATCACAGTCAGCTTCATCCGGACACCCTTCTCTTCAATTTCTGCAACAGAAGAGAACAGTACCTTGGGTTTGGGGGGGGAAGATCAAAAGCAAGCCAGCATGGTTTCTCCTCTATGATTCACAGGGAAGAACAATTAAGTCCCTCCCAGTTTGGAAGTTGTGATTTTTTGCTGATGAAGAAAGTAGAAAAATGAAGGATGGGAGGAGCTTCAGTAAGCACTCTGGGAAGACCCTAGGGCTGAAAAACAAGGTCTAAGACAAGCCAACCTTCAACTTCTTTTACATGAATAGAAATGATGCTTCTATTGATCAACACGATAGTTTCTTACACTCTGAATTCTTTCAACATGGTCTGATGTCAGAGTAAGTGGGATGTAATAATATAATATATAATATTGTTATGTATTTCTACATAATATATAACTATAGAATATAATAAAGGATTGTTTCACAATTTCTAATGAAACACTTTCTTTGCCTATAGAGAGAAGGTCTAAACAAGAAGTTTTAAGAGATTCCAAAGGAAACCACTGACCTCTACAAATCTGTTTTTAGTTTATAAAATTAAGAGTTTCTATTTCCTTCAGAACCCCTCCTCCAACACTTAACTCCCCTCAGAGATAAGAAATATTAGTTTATCTGACTTATGAAAAGTCCAAATTCCTATGATTCCAAGAAGGATAGTGGCATCTCTCTGTGGGTCATGTTCACTGAGAAAATTAAATTAATGATATCCCCTTTTAAGCCTACCCAAACCCTGTTTTCACCTGTCTCCCCAGCAGAACACAATTCAAGTTCTCACCATGAGTGATGGATTTGATCTCAATGGTTTTGGGGATCCGTTCCTCTGAAACTGGTTGGACTGATTTCCGACTGACTTTGGATTTGAACAGAGTGTTGATTAATGTGGATTTCCCTAAGCCACTCTGACCTGAAATGGAAAAAGGTAAGCTGTATTAGGCAGGATTCTGTGTTGGGTTATATTTCACTGAGGTCTAGGAGCTGGCATTCTGGCATTTCTGCTCTGAAGATGGCATCCATTCCTTTATCTCTTCAGGATTCTTTCCACATCTGGCCCACCTGGGCCATTTTTGCACCTCGAAGCCCATCATTTTTTCCTTAAGAACACTCAACTTCAGGGAGGTTTAAATCTGGCCTCAGATACATCCTAGCTGTGTGTCCCTGGGCAAGTCATCTAACCCCCATTGCCTATATAAGCTCATACTTAAGTCATGTTTTTATATTCTTTGTCATAGAAAGCAAACAAGTAAGCATGAGGATCACCTTGGAAAAAACATCTATTTGTTGCATTGATCAAGGAGGAGATATTTAAAACATGAGGAACCTAAGAATCTCCAATGGCACAGAGGAGAGAACAGCATGTTGCAGTGGGCAGAAAGCTTAAATTGGAGTCATAGGGCATGGCTTTGAATGCCAGCTCTGCTACATACTACCAGTGTGATCTTGGACACTTAAATTCAGTTTTCTCATTGGTAAAATACCTTACCTTAACTATAAGGTCCCTTTTACCTTTAAATTGTGCTGGTCCAATTAAGAGAAAAATCTTTTAAGATTTCTTTCTAGAAAACCTTTTTGTGGCAAAAGCTATTGTGACATATATAAGGGTAGCAAGACTGCAAGGAACCAAAAAGAGGAATGATTTAAAGAAACACAGGAAACAACATGGCTATGGATTGTACTAGATGGTTTCTGGAACTTGGATGCAGAGCCCTGGTGAGAGACTTTCTCCTCCATGAGTCTCTAGCCAACTTCGAGCTGATCCCATGGCCCATCCCTCAAATTCATCAGCAGAAAGCCCATCCAAACAATCCTCATGCATTCCTGACCTCCTTTTAAGGGAAGGTTGGGGGTAATCCCAGCTCAGGATTGTTTGTATACACAGCACAAATAGCCTATAGCTGAAGGGTAAGATGGTAACTGGTTGTAGAGGTGAAGAAGGAAAAAAAAAACACTTAGGGATGAAATCTGAACTGGGGTCATTTGGAAAGCCTGAAGCACAACAGAGACTGTCATTTGCAGCTGCTCCTTAGGGCTATGGGTAATGCAATCACTGGCCTGCTGCCCACATCCTCAGGCAAGAAACGGAAGCTGGCCAAGCAGATGAGGAGGGGTCCCTGCTTGTTTGCTAGTGACCACCCTAGCAGTTCTTAGCGTGAATCTCTTTGCTTAAGATTCAAAAGTCATCTGAGCTCTGGGACCTGCATCCTCCAATCTCCCTCATCCATCACAAATTCTGTGGGAGGTTCTGGACAAAGGAGAAGGAATAGTTCTGACTCAAGCAAAGACCAAAGACTGAAAGAGGCTTCCTCTGTAAGCAAGAAGCCACCAGATACCAGGCTGGCACCATCAACTACTATTTAGCAAATGAGTCATAAGAATTGGTGGGCATGCCTACTGTTTTTTAGGTAGTGACTTTAATTCTGTCCTTGCCCAGTTTTTCCCAACTTATACCTCCTACATGGGTAATGGCTAATGTTTAGGGGGGGAAAAATCAATATTTCCTATCCTAAGTGCCTTATTCAAAGCTCACTAGAAGACAAGATTCCCCACTGGTGCAGTTTCCTGAGGAATGATGGAATTACCATTACATCACTATTTTATCCCACTGATCTTTCTTTGGAGGAAAAAAAAAAAGAGCCTGGCTTTAGGATCTATGAACAGGATCAGGCACTTAACAGAGAATCCTGGGGCAGATTCCTAAATACCCTGCTTTAAATTTGGATTTGGAAAGCCAAGAAAAATAATGACATGGGGCAGCTAGGTAGCTCAGTGGATTGAGAGTCAGGCCTAGAGACAGGAGGTCCTAGGTTCAAATCCGGCCTTAGACACTTCCCAGCTGTGTGACCCTGGACAAGTCACTTGACCCCCATTGCCTGCCCTTACCATTCTTCCACCTAGGAGCCAATACACAGAAGTTAAGGGTTTAAAAAAAAATGACACAGAAGACAAAAACTAAGTCAAAGCAAAAAATTGAGCAAGTGTTTTTAACAGGGGGACATATTTACTTTTTTTCTTTTTTTTTTTTTGAGCAGGTAAGGCAGGCAGAAAGAATTATAATCTCCATGATGGGAAGGGTTTCAGTGGTTACCTGGATCATTGTATATTCAAAGAGGAATAAAAATCAAAGACTTAAGTAAAACATGTAAAAGGAAAAAGCCAAGTAAGTAAATAGTAATTTGCTAATAAATTAAGTCAATAAATAAAATAAATACAGACAATATATCTTACTTGAACACTGAAAAAGGTTGCCCCCTGCCCCCACCAGATCATTTCCATTTTCGGCTAAACTAAACCCTGACCTTTATTATTCTTAGTGACCACCACCTTCCACTAGTCACTGTATTTCCTGTAAACTCTCTTGGGGTGGGGCTCCAGGAAGGATCTAAATGACTTTGCTTTTCAGCTAGCCTCACTGCAAAGCAAACCTGCTTCAGGTTACTTTAGGGTGTTACTATAGAAGTGGGGTGTGAGGATGAAGAATATCAAAGATTCACAAAGCTTAAAGTCCTGTCACTAGATTCTCCATTCTCTTTTGGATTGTTAGAGGAAAATCTTTGCCAGAAATAAATGGCAGCTATGATGAGCTCATTTCTCCATATATCTTTCTTTCAATTGAGGACACCACCGAGCTTCCATTCATCCAGGTTCACAACCCTGAAGTCTTTGAGAGTACAAAATCAAGGATGACTTCACTTTCTACCTCTGTAGAACCTTTCATATCTTTCTCTTTCTTTTCACTCACAAGGCCACTATTCCAGTTCAGTCCCTCTTATCTCTTGTTTGGACTATGACAATTGTTTCCTAAGTGGTCTCACAGTGTTGGTACACAGTAGGTGTTTAATAAGTACTCATTGACTTGACTTATCATCTATCTTCCACAGAGCCAACAAAATAATTTTTTCATGCCACTCCCCTTCTCAAAAAACCTTCTAATTACCTACATAATAAAATACATACTTCTCAGAGTGCTCCTCAAAATCTGGTTCCCACTTATCTTGTTAAGCATATTCCACATTATTACTCCCAAAACACACTCCACATCTGCTTAACATTCCTAGACCTCTAAATTCCATATTCCATCTCCATGGCTCCTTCCTAACTTCTGCCTCATTGAATCTCTGGCTTCCTTCTCTAGGCTGTCTTTCCCTTTGAGATTACCTTCCATCTTTTTAGCTCTCTGTATATGTCTAGTTATTTACATGTTTTCTCTCCTATAAAAATCTAAACTCCTTGAGAACAAGAACTATTTTCATTTTTAATTGTATTCCCAGCCCTTAGCACAGGAGGTACCTAATAAAAATTTTTAATTGATTGAAGGCTCATCTAATGTTAATGCCTACACAAAGCTTTTCCTATCTCCTGAGTTGTTAGTGTCCTATTCCTCCTATTTACTTACATTTTGAATCCTTCCTAGTCTCTAGCAAATGATTAAGCTACCTGAGGACAAGAACTGCATTTTGTTTTGTCTTTCTATCCCTAATGCATTTCATAAATGCATGTTGGATTGGAAAGCGTTCCATGGCATGCTAAAGTGTTGAATTTAGGGTCAGGAATACCTTCATTTAAAACTGATTTCATATGCTTACTAGCTATGGGAATCTGAGTAAATCCCTTACCTCTTAATCTACTTTCTCATCTGCAAAATGGTCATGGGTTCTTTAACATTTACTCTTCCCCCCAGATTTTTATGAGGATCAAATGAGACAATATATATAAAATGCCTTGTGAACCTGCAACATAGAAATGGCAGGGTGGAATTCTGGGTGAGGCTTGACCCTCTATCTTGCAGGAATTCCACTCTGCCATTTCCATGTTGCAGTATCATAAAACACTATATACATGTCAATTATTATTGCTATTATTAAAATTATATTTCATCCTCATATTTTATGATGAAGTTTTGAGAACAGTCCAAGGACAAGTTGCTATCCTGTTAGTATTTTACACTTAATGTTCTGCTTAGTATTACGAAGGTAGTTAAAATGATTGTCCCTGCAATGTTAGGAGTGTTGAAATGTCAGCTCATCTTATCCGGGAGCATCTTTGCTTCCACTCAATGGAAATATCTTTGGAGGAACCAGAGTAGCATATAGGACAACAGGGATGACATGCACCTCATCCTCTTCTCACAGGATTTTCATTTCTTCTGATAGGCTATTTTGAAAGCTTTTCATTTAATGTAGCTTGAGATTATGAGTGGCGGGGATGGCAATTTCAATTTTAAAACTGTGTTCTTGAGTTTTTATGGATCTATGCTGTGTCTAGGCAGCTACAGGCAATAGTTCTGTCTCTAATGATACTCTGATTTCAGTAGTTTGTTTATTGAATTCTCAAGGATATTTGGGGTTTATATACTTGTTATATAATGGTTTTTATATTTTTGTAATCCAGAGACAAGTCACCATACTAAATTTCTGGGGTCTATTACACAAATGGGTAAAATCATTTTTTAGAGTCTCAATAAAAGTATTAGGATGTAACTCATCTCTTATCTCATAAAAAGCATCACTCATACAGTTCTAATAATAGACAGGATAATAGTGATGACAGGGCAACTATATGTTGCTGGGTCTGGAATCAGAAGGCCTGAGTTTAAATCTAAACTTAGGAATTTACTAGATTGGTGACCTCAGTTTCCTCTACTACAAAACGGGGATAATAGCAGCATCTACTTACCTCCCAGGGTTGTTGTGAAGATCAAATGAGATAATGTTTGTACCTGACTTTGATCTCTTCTACCAAATCTCTATATTTTGAAAGCTTTTTCTGTTACATTTTGCATAGTAATATCTATTTTAAAAGTTACTCAAAATTTTTTTAACCCCTTACTTTCTACCTTAGAATCAATACTAAATATCAGTTTCAGATAGAAGAGTGGTAATGGGTGGACAACTGGAGTTAAATGACTTGCTCAGGGTCACACAGCTAGGAAGTGTCTCCGAGGCCAGATATGAACCCAGGCCTAGATCTCTATCCGTCAAGCCACCTAGTTGTCCCAAATAACTCAAGTTTATGTAGATCAAAGTTATGGTTTAGGGGGCAGGGGGGGGATAACAGTTCTTATGGTCTATTTGCAATAGAATTTATTGATCGAATTCTCTAGTATTTTTGAAGTCTATATTTGTGGTATGAAGATTTGTCCATTTCTTAGTTGATGACAGATTCCTAGCTTCTGACATATAATTCCAGCACCAAGCCATACCTTGCTAGTGACTTTGTAAGTTATTTGATACTTACAGTCTGCGTTGATCTGTTGAATTTGCTTTTGTCTCTCTGAATAATCCATATTGATCTGCTAGCAGTATATGACCTGAATTGACACCATGAACACCACTGATTTTCACAAACAAATTCACAGGATTCAGCCATTTGTTGGGTGTTTCTTTGCTTGTCATTTTGTTTGCTAAATTCAAGTGGATTTCATCCATGTAGGACCTTTTGGTTCCACTCTTGGGTCTTAAGTTGTTTCAGAGGCTCCATTTAGATGTAAATCACTTTGGATTACATTAGACCAAACAGTGTGTATATCATCAGTGTTTTCTGCTGCTCAATGAAGTATAGTATATGCTTGTCCCACAAGTATTTTTGTAGGTTTTTGACTTGTCTATTATATGATATAAGATTTCTATCAACCCTATACCTCCTTTTTTTGGTGTAAAGTGCTAATCTTCCCTAATGCTTTAGTGATTACCCTAATGTTTTGTTCTTATTCATGTGAGGTTTTGTTTACAGTTTCTGAAATGTATGTTAAGACTGGTATGGTGTAGGTGTTAATTTTTTCAAATGTGTTCTTCCCATTCAACTTTGATTTTAGAATTCCAATAATTCCCTTAATAGCCACAGCCTTCTCTTTGATATCTTCATATTTAATGTGTTGCCTGAATGAGACCAAAGTATTTATATGGATCAACTTCATCCACTGCTTTAATGAGACCTTTGGATTCAAGCTCAAAGCCCTATATTTCCCTTGGTATATTAATTTTATACTTATTGAAACAAAAAAATTAAGTTATCAGTGGAGAAAAATTCCATGAGATGAAAGTGAAATGTGTTGTTCAGTACAACCATACAATCAATCAAAAAGAATTTTTTTTTTTCTTTTAAAACCTTATTTTCTGTCTTAGAATTGATATTAATGATCTTGGTTCCAAGGCAAAACAATGGTAAGGGCTAGGCAATTGGGGTTAAATGACTTGCCCAGGGTCACACAGCTAGAAAGTATCCGAGATCAAATTTGAACTCATGTCCTTCAAACTATAGGCTTGGCACTCTATCCACTGAGCCACCTGATTGTCCTTTACCAAGTATTTATTACGCAAACTGTGCTAAGTACTGGATGTTATCCATGTGCATCAAATCATTAATAAAGTGCTTTGGTTTATGTCATTTAATTTGTAAGCCACTATTACTTCTATTTAGGAAAGATGACTGATAATGGACTTGAAACTAAGTAGAACCACAATGGACTTAAATTGTCTCCATGAAAAAGTGTTGTTTTATAACACTGCCCTCAACATTATTGTGTTGGTGACTCATCTCAAAGAGAGAATAGATTTCTAGGTAGATATCAAATACACTAGCATCCTTAACATACTTGGTGCTACTTTATATATTGTTGTTGCATTGTTGCTTTTGTAATTATTAGCATTATTAAACTCAACCAGCTTAAACAAAATCAAAGTGGGGGAGAGAGAGGGACAGAGAGAGAGCAAATGAGAGAGGAGAAGGGTACAGGTTGGGGAGCAGGAAGATGAGACGCACCAACCACCATGATGTTAAATTCAAAGCCCTGCTTCATGGCTTTCCGCCTCATCTGCTCCAGGATGGCATCGATTCCCACATAACCAAAGTCAAGGGTGGCCTTCTCATTCCTCTGGGGGATGGCTTGCTTTAACCCAGCTTCTCTAGAGTTATCTGCCATGATGCTGGTATGGCTAGGAACTGCCTCTGCGGCTGTGGAGAGGAAAAAAGAGTCATTAGGAATAAAACTCAGATGCCCATTGATTAGGAAATGGACAAACAAATTATGTACATGAAGATAATTAAAACACTTTAAGAAATGATGACTATAAGGGACAGCTAGGTAGCACAGTGGATAGACTGCCAGGCCTTGAGTTGGGAGAACTGGGTTTCAAATATGGTTTCTGACACTTCCTAGTAGTATGACCATGGGGGAGACACTTAACCCCAACTGCTTAGTCTGCAAGGGTTTTTTATGTGAGAGTTGATACTAAAATGGAGAAGGTAAAGGTTTAAAAAAAGAAAGAAAGAATGGAAGAATTCAGAGAAGACTTAGGAGAGTTATATGAACTAAATATGCAAAGTGAATTCAATAATATAAATGAGGAAAGAGCAAAGAAAAGAACTGAACATTGTATAATTATAATGGCCAAGTATGGTCTGAAAAAAAGAGAACAGAAAATGTACTCATTCTCATCTTTGCAGCGGTGGGGAACTATAGGTATGAAATACTACATACATTCTCAGATTCATTTGATATACCATTTAGTTTTGCTTTTCCCTCCCCAGCTTTCCTTTTCATTCTTCATTACAAAAGATGACTTGGGTAGGGAAAAGAAAGAAGATAAATCCTGAAATGAAGTCAAAGTATCCATTTGGAGCTTATTGTGGTATAAAGTATAAGATGTTGGTCTAAATGTAATATCTGTTCAACTTTCCAGGTTTCCCAATAGTTTTTCTAATAAGTTGTTCTTCAGTCTAATAGTGTATGTCCTGGTTTATAGAACACATTATTTCTAGGTCTTTATTACTTAATATGTTCCACCAAATGACTTTTCTATTTTTTAAAACAGGACCAAGTAGTTTTTTCTGCAAAAAAAAAAACAAAACAAAAGAATTAGGTAATTGGCATTAAGTGACCTGTCAAGGGTCACTCAGCCTAGTAAACATCTTAGGCTAAAATTAAAGTCAAGTCCTTCTGACTCCGGCTTTGATGATTATTGCTTTATGGTTTGGTTTGGAATCTAGTCATGCTAAGCCCCATTCATTCTTGTAAATTTTCATTATTTACCTCAAGATATCTTGTGTTTCTCCAGTTGAATTTTGCCTTTAACATAGTCCTATAAAATATGATATCAGTAAGATAAAGGAGCTGGCCTTGAAGCTGGGAAGATGTGGGCTCAATCTCTATTTCTGACACATATTGGTTGTGTGATCCTGGACAATTCACTCTTCCCAACTTCAAGGCCAGCTCCTTTATCTTACTGATATCCTCTCAGTGGAGTAGGCAACTCTCTAAGAGTCTAAGTGATGGGAAAATATTTATGTGCAGACACAAATGTATATACTTATAGCAATAATTAAGACCTTCATTCACTGATGGAGAATTTCCTTATCAGAAAGTTCTTTATATCAGGACCAGCTCCTATCCCCTTTAAAGTAACCCCTTAGTAGTTTGAATAGTAGGTTCTTACTATTTTTCACACTGAACAAATCACTAAAAAAACAGTAGCTTTCGTTGCTATATTCTGTCACTATGAGTTATCATCCTTAAATTACTTTGTTTTTACATATCCTAGAAGCTATATATCTATCCCCGGTGAGACCTTAGGGAACATTGTCCTTGTATTCTAAAAGAAAGTTATAAAAAGAAGGGGTTTTCAATAAGGAAATTAAACAGTCAATTTCATTCTAGTTTTAGAAAGGCAAATGTAGGCCCAGAGAAAAAGAGTCAGTCTTGTTAGGAGAATTCATAAGAGTAACTAGTAATCTAGGTGCCCAGAGCAAGCAGCACAAAAAGAAGCCCCCTGAAGAGTAACCTTATAATTCATGATGTGAAAATAATTAAAGAATAAAAACAAATTTAGTTAAGCAGGACAAGGAAGCAGTGAAATTAACACTTAGCAATGCTTTGATCTGGTAGTTTCATTTTTTAATAATTATTCTTTGCTAAGCTTAAATGTTGGGCAATTCATTTCAGGTTTATGGTCTCTATGACCTTTGTTATTATGTATAAAAACATTAGTTTGCTTCTTAAAATTTAATAACTGCAAATGCTGGTTATTCTTCTAGGAAATGTAAAGGATCAATACTGCTTGCTACAGAGCATATAGATGCATATATAAATTTATACATTTCTAGTAATAATTAACCAATCCCTTACCTTTGTTAGGGTCTTGGTATATTAGAAGTAAAGTCCCTTATCCTGAAAGAATCTGAATTAGCATTGTCACGTAGAATACTAAGAGGCAAAAAGCACATTCTCCTCTAAAAGGCATCTGACTCAATCTGAGAGAACCTGAAGTCATCCTCCCAGAATGCTTCTTGAATTCCCTGAGAAGATTCATGCCTATATCAATTGGCTAGTATCATGCTTCTTGCTAACTTTTGCTTTTACTCTTTAAAACATCTGAGAAAGTCTCCCTTTTCCCACAATAATAGCATATTTGTCTTCCTCTGGGTTCCAAGGACCTCATATCATAAAAAATGCCCACCCTTGTTACCCAATTTTGAGTAAAGAGGGAAACAGTTCAATCTCATTTTCTCATTTCCCTTAAGTAGTTACTGTGCTCAAAGATTCAAAAGTGTAGATCTCAAAGAAAAAGCAAAAGGTAACACCAGCCTCTTAAATTAGCATCCCAAAACACAGAAGGACTTTTTCTACATGAAAAGGGAGAGCTGGGAAACGATTTTCAGGTTTCCCCTCTACACACATTCACACCCATACCCCCTCAATTAGATGAAGATTTAGGGGACCTATACTATCTCTCTTCCCATTTCCAAACCCCCAAAGGTTTTATGACTGCACAGAATGTCCTTTAACAAATCCTCTTTTGTTTATTCTGCCTATGGAAGAGTTTTCCTTTTTCTCTCTAGTGTAGAATGGGTTACCACACAATCACTTATTTGCTAGCAAATGAAGAACTGAAATGGGTAACAGAAATGAATCAAGTCTCATTTTAAAACTCTTGAAAAGTCCTCATTCTAGTTGCTGTAATGAAGGACCTTCATTTTTGCATGTTGCCAAAATTATCCTCCCACCACTATTTGTCTCATATCTGGCCTCATATTTCCTAGATGTTTGACCCTAAACAAGTCACTTAATCGTGATTGCCTGACTCTTAACATCCTTCTGCCTTGGAACTGAAACTCAGTATTGATTCTGAGACAAAAGGTAAGGGTTTAAAAAAAACAACAGGTTGAAACAGTGCTTGTTGTCATTAGGACTTATCAAAGGAAACAGCAGAAGGAAATTAGATGGTGTAAAATTTAAATTAATATCCAATATCTCTAAGTGTTACATTTTATAAAGTTTATTAATCACTCGAAGTAGAAGAACAAAATTAGAAAGTCTTCTCACCCAACCTCCAAAGCCATCTTTCCTAGAAAGAGAGAGAGAAAGAGAAAGAGAGAGAGAGAGAGAAGAGAGAGAGAGAGAGAGAGAGAGAGAGAGCGAGCGCGCGCGTGTAGAGCTATATCCACAACTTTATCTTGAAAGCGTAAGAATGTAATGTGAGAATGAAAATGGGAGGCTGGGAAAGAGAGTTCTGTGGAGAAAATTCTAATTACACAATGGAGATAGATAGATAGATAGATAGATAGATAGATAGATAGATAGATAGATAGATAGATAGATGAATCATTTATTAATATGTGCCAGGCATTGCACAAAACAATGAGGATACAAACACAGTAACCAAGACGACCCTGATCCTCAAGGGAGCTTAAATTCTAATGGTGAAAGACAGCACATAAAAAAGGAGCTAAAATTGATGGGGTAGAGGAAAGGCTAGCAGAGGATAAGAATTTATTCAGATAGTCAAATGAGGAAAAAAATGAAGTAAAGCATGGCTAGGATTCTACAGGAAGGTAATCGCCTGATCAGGAGAGCAGTGCTTCAGGGTGGAGATTTTTTTTTCAAGATAGAAAGAAGAAGTCCAGAGAGTCAAGTGGGGAGGTGGATCTGCTTGCCATAAATTTCCCATTAATGAGGAAAAAATGCAAAGGTAAGACAAGAAAACCAGACACTGGATTAGAAGAAACAGAGAGTTTTCCAAGCTACCAACTGGTATACAGCTGCAAATGTGATTTCTTGTCTGGGTTCTAGTCTCAGATTATTTACTGTATTAGACATTTAGAACTGGATACATGAAATTTCATATATCTAAAACAGAACTCATTATCTTTCCCCTAAAGAACACTCCTCTTTCAAATTTCCCTCCTTCACTCAAGACTACTACCATCCTTCCATTCACCCTAGTTTGAAAGCTCTTTGTTATCCCTGACCTCTCATTTACACTCATTCCATATAGACAACTCTTTACCAAGTTCTGTTGATTCTTTTTTTAAAAAGATGTTTTATTTCCCTAATTACATGCAATAATAATTTTCCACATACCTATTCTAAAGTTGTAAGATCCAAATCGTTCCCAGAGATAGTAGGCAATTTGATCTGAGTTATACATGTATTATCATGCAAAACATTTCCATATTGCTCATTGTTCTAAAAGAATACTCATGGGGGCAGCAGGGTAGCTCAGTGGATTGAAAGCCAGGCCCAGAGATGGGAGGTCCTAGGTCCAAATCTGACCTCAGACACTTCCCAGCTGTGTGACCCTGGGCAAGTCACTTGACCCCCATTGCCTAGTCCTTCCCACTCTTCTGCCTTGGAGCAAATACACAGTATTGACTCCAAGTTGGAAGGTAAGGGTTTAAAAAATAATAATAAAAGAAAATAAAAGAATACTCATATAAAACTAAAACCTCAAAATAAAAACACAAATAATTTGATCTGCATTCCAACTCCAGCAATTCTTTCTCTGAAGGTGGACAGCATTCTTTGTCATAAGTCCTTCAGAATTGATCTGGATCATTGTATTGCTGAGGGAGAGTTCTGTTAATGCTACCCTTACCTCTTTCCAATATTGTGAACTTCCTCCTACTCACAGGCCAGCCCTCATTTAAGTACCACTGATAAAAAGAAGCAAAAAATTACCAAATTACAGAATTTGAGAAATGGGTGGTTAATGTCCAGTTAGTCCAACCCATACCCAGAAGACCTCCACTGTAACATCTTTATAAGTGGCCATCTAGCTTCTTTTGGAAGATTTTCAAGATGAGAGAATTTCTTGAAGCAGCCCATTTCATTTTTGGACAGCTCTGTTAGGAAGTTTCAAATGATATCCAGACCGAATTTCCTTTTATAAATTTTAGCCATTGCTCTGCCCTCTAGGATTGAAAAGAACAAGTCTAATTTGTTCCTCCAATTTATGAGGTTGTGAATAAGTCTTCTTTTTTCAGGCTAAAGATCCCACATTCCTTCAAATGATAGTCAAATAACAGTCTCAAGGCCCATTATTAGTTTAATTAATTAAATTGTTCTTTTCTGAATGCTTAGCAGTACCTTTCTTAAGCTATGATCACCACCCCACCCCCAACTGAAGACAAATTCTAAAGATGAAATCTGATAAGGCCCAGTGAAATCATTTCCTCTTTACTCTTTTTTTTTTTTTTTTTTTCCCCTAAATCCTTACTTTCTGTCTTAGTAACAACTCTAAGACAGAAGGGCTTACTAAGGCTAGGCAAATGGGGTTAAGTGACTTGTCCAGGATCTCATAGCTAAAAAGTGCATAAAGCCATTTTTTAACAGAAGACCTCCCGTTTCCAGGCCTGGCACTCTATCTACTATGGCACCTAACTGTCCCCATTTCTTTTTTACTCTTGTAAAGTAAGTCAAGGAAAATGCTTCAGTGCAGTTCAGAACCAAATTAGATTTTCGAACTGCTACTTAACATTGCACACAGATTAAACTTGCAGGTCAATAAAATCCTCATATCTTTTTCAGACAAACCCATATTCGCAAGTTTTTTTTTAAACTCACTGACCTAATATTTAGTCCTTCTGAATTCCTTTGTTCTAGCTTGTCAAGATCCCTGGCAGTAGAATTAATTTTCCTTATTTTTCAGCATTATTACTCTAACTAAGAATTCTGGCAACTAGGGGATGATCCATTTGAGAGGAGAGGGGAGTTGTGCTTTTCCTGATTATTCTAACTGCTAGTAATAGCGCCCCCAACCAACTTGTATTTAATTATTTCATATTTATTCTTTTCATTATTTATTCTACATATACTTATATATGTACTTGCTTTCTCCCCCATTTGGATATGCATTCCTAAGAAGGCACATGCATGCTGTTCCTTTACCAAGGAACAGATGATCTCTGCTTATTGGGCCATAAGGTCATGGGGTATGGGAGAGCACATGAATGCAAGCCCAAAGCTCTTTTCAGCATAAGTTTATTACATACCTATGGGGTTATTTCCAAGGGTGCTTTATGACCAATATGTCTGTGATACTCATTTTAACAAATAATAAATGCTAACTCTGTATAAGATGCTGTTAAGTCCTAAAAATATGAAGATAAAAAAACCAAACAAACAAACATGTAAAACCACCTTCAAAGAGCTCTTGATTTAATTTGAGGGTCTGAGAGTGTGGCAGGAGTAGTATCTGTTTGATGTAGTCTGGACTGGTTTCTGTTTAAGGTTGCAGAGACGCCCCAAGTCTTGAACCACTAAAGTGACTTCCTTATTGCTTGAGTTGGTTCCCAGGAGAGTCCTGAGTATTCTTCTGACTCAATGTTGTCTAGCTGAATATAGATATAGAAGGAAAGTGGTGTCTATTTGATTTAGCAATCATACTCTTTTTGGTCCCTCATTTTAAGTAAACTTACTTTTATGTTTGTCTGCCACCTGAGCTTCAAGCTGTTCTGATGTGGTAGATTGTTTATCAGCACTTAATTAATAATTAATTAAGTAATTCTTTTATATGGACTATGGGTATTTCATTGATTCTAATACCAAACCTGAATCACTGATCTGGCCTCAACTGAACTTCACCCAGAACAGAAGGAAAGATAACTTCACATTGATAATTTGATAAAATGTACAATGTGACAAATACAAAAGGAAAAGTCCGAAGTCTTATTAGAAATAGGAGGAAGAAGACATTACTATCACCTGAAGGGGTGGGGAAGGAGAGAAAACAGGGAAGGCTTCATGGAAGAGATATTTAAATAGCTAAGTTTTTTTAGAAAGATAAATATTTCAACAAGCAGGGAAAGGATGGGAAATATATCCCAGCCATGGAAGAGATGACTTTCCCAAATTCAAGGCAGAAGGAAATTGTAGGACAGCCAGGAATAGCAAGTAGCCCAACTTGGCTGGAACAGAGAGTTCGAGAAAGAGAGCTTGTAAGACAAGTAAGATGTGAGATAGCCTTCTAGAAATAACCCCAAACCACTGTGGTCTGTAGATCAGAAGCTGGAGGCTGGCTAATATTTAAAAAAAGAAAAAGTTTTAAAAAATTTGACATTTTCTCAATTCACATCCACTCCCCTTGCCCCCCAAATAGAAAAGAAACATAGGAGCAAGCAGAAAGGTGTCAACATCAGGACTTCAGTGAGGCTCCACTATCCACTTGCCAGCCTCACCCAGGACACAGCAAAACCAAAGAACCCGGGTTATAACCTCACCTCTACACCAGTCTAACACTCACTTCATGTACTCAAGTTCTCAAGACACATAAATACACATGTGTGTGTGGACACATGTGCATGTGTCCACACACACACACACACACACAGAGTCTTTATCTGCGTCAAAAACTAAGAAAAATATTTTGACCAAAGAAAGATTTTCCTAAACTGCTCTCACTTCAGCCCTACTATCCTGTGAGCCACCTCCAAGCTCAGCCAACAATACAAAACATTTCTGGGTCACCCTGGCTTTTTACCCCACAAGCTGCTCTCCACACCTGGATCCTTTTCTACCTCCTTGCCACCCCCTCTCAGAATCATCAGATGACTGCTTTGGAGGAGCTGGAAGAGACTTCAAGGGACATCTACTTCAACCCCCTCATTTTACTTTAAGGCTCACTTGAGGAGCTACTTCCTCTCTGAATATTTCCCTGAAACCCCCTAATTGTTGGTGCTCTTTCCTTTTTTCCAATTACCCTATTAAATTACCATGTACAGATTATAATCTGCTCTAGGACAGTGTCAACTCGAGGGGGCAACTTTGTTTTCTGAATGTCTAGAATTTAGCACAGTACTTTGCTCCCCGCAACCCCCCAAAAAAAGGCATGGACTTGTGATGTCATTGTAGGGAATTCTCAGTGTGCAAACTCCCTCCACCGATGTATACTGACAACTTCTCTGTAATTTAGTAAAACTGGAAAATTTTACCTGCCCATGGTCACATGCTTAGTTTGTGTCAGAGGTATGTAATTAAAATCTGTTATCCTAAAAAATACGATTCCCAGCACCCCACTCTCCTCATGTTATGTGTTGACTAGGGAGGTTATAAATTTTGTATAGTCCCGCCTCATGCTCTCTTGATCTGGTTTGGAGAAGGTAATGTGAGGTGAGTATCAGGAGAATCTATTCATGTGGCCTTATATTTTTAACAAAATTAGGTTTTTTTAACTTATATTTCCTTTTTATTCCTTCTACTTCAAGTGATTATTAATAAACTCTATAAAATATAATTCCTGGAGTGTTGGATATTAATTTAAATCCTACAGCAGTAAGAATTAAACCTACACCTCTATCCATGATTCCATGATATCATATAGAGTAGGCACTTAAATATATTTGCTGTATTGATTTTATGGGTCTTCCTTTTCCAGCTTTTACTCATATTCTAATTTCCCTTCCACAGCCCTCCTAGCCAATGATCTTCCTTTGCTCTACCCTCACTGTTGATTCAGGGCCTCACAGTTCCCTTTAGAAAAGTTTAAAGGGGAGAGACCACACAGGATGTTCTGTCACTTTCTTTTCCTGTGTCTTCCCCAAACCTCCGGCAGACATAAACCCCCGGCACCTCAGGGTCTTAGTTGAAAAGTACAAGGGGTGGGTGGTTTTGAGAGGCTGGGGGATGTGTGTATAGGCTTGGTGACCTTTTCCTTCTCCCATCTTTCTGTTCCCTGTGTAATATAGATCACACATGTTTTAGTCTAGAGATGAGCTGGATGCTTGGCTGCCACCTGGGCTGTTCCGGATGTGGTGGGTTGTTTATCAGCACTTAATCAGTTCTCTGGTATGAAAAACAGCTTCCTCAAGAAACACTGGTACTCCGGGTATTAACCATTGAACAGTCTTTAGATACAACTTGGGGATTAAGGCATTTTCACAAACAAAAAGCCATTTTAGAAGTTTTAAGATGAAGTGTTTTTTGTTTTTGCTTCCTAAGCTAACTTAAAAAGTAGAATGGTTGGTGAAAAACCCAGCCCTGAAAGCTGGGCCTGTGTAAATAGAATTAACTCTAGCCATTCATAGTCAAAAATCTACTCATCCTAGCCCTAGAAATGATGTAATTCCTCACCTTCCTTAGTGGGGAGGGGAGACAAGTTACCCACACGTGACAATAAGTAACAAATCAAGAACAAGGGACTGCCCTTTGGGCAGTCCAAATCAGTGTAGAGACTGCCATTTGTCCACTTGAATTAGAGGTGGACACTATCTCTTTAAGTATGTTGGTTACTTCCTGTGGAGGGAGTTCCCGCCCTGTACTTGGTGCTGATGGACCTCCCTTGAGACCTCAGGCAGCTTCTACTCTGTATTGTCACGTGGGTAAGTTAGGCTGACTTCCTTGGCCTACCTAGGCTGCTTAAGCCTTAAGCCGGCACCAGCCTATCTGGTTGCTAGGCCTTGAGGCTTGCAGCTTCATTTATTTAGCCTTTTAACCTTTTCTCTCGTCCAGGCCTAACCAGGCCTGGACTAGCCTCTCCCTTTCTCTTTATTCCTATACTTTTACCTTCCTGATTGTAAATAAACTTGCCTCAACCTGATGCTGACTTGGGCCTGATTTAATTACGGAATCAATCTGAACTGTTGATTCCTGGCGGCCACGTTTTAAATATATATCTATAAAGTAACTAAATTTCCCTCTTACAGGCCCCAGGGTCTTGCTAATTTGCACACACACACACACACACACACACACACACACACACACACACGCGCACACGCGCACACACACACACACACACACACACACACAAGCTTGCCTAAAACTTGGCAAGAATAGGAGATGGAGATTGGACCAGTGATTACACATACAGAAAACTTGCATGAAGAAATTCTGACAGTTCAAAGTAGTACCTTCCCTGCCCTTTTGAGTATAAAAGAGCTGCCTGGAAAATGGAAGGTTATAAGTGACTTTGCCCCAGGTCACAAAGCCAGGCTGTGTATGAAGTAGGACAGGACTTCCTAGAACTGAGGCCAGCTCTCTATATCAAGGCTCTCTTGTTGGAAGGAATGGGGAGAGGAGTTGAGAATAAAAGTGGGACAAGTGGATTTATCACTTCCATCCAAGAAATAAATATGGTTACGTGCAGGCACAAATTTATTTGGATGTGCCTACCTTCATAGTTATTGCAAAGACCAAACAAAATAATGTATGGAGAGAACCTTGTAAGCCTTTAAAGTTCTTATTACTCTTTCAGCCCACCATTCACCCTTTGAAAAAAGAAATAGTCGAGAGCACCCAGGCTACTCATGGTCTCTATGCCTCCCCAGCCTAAGGGAACAATAAAATGTATTGGAGGAGGGGAGACTTTATGTTCATTCTGGGCTGTCAGGCCTAGCTCTGGAAGACTTCAGGGTTTATGCTTTTGCTCTATTCTTCTCCCCTCCTCCCCCATTCCCCCACCAATACTATTCCTTGGATTTCTACCATCTTTATATAAACAAAGAAAGAAAACTACATCTGGCTTAAGATCATTTGGCTTTTTGGGGGTCTGATTCCTGAGCCCTTTTCTGGGGGCAGTGGTTCAGATCTGACCCACATGATTGAAAATTGTTTCCATATGTCAGTGGGTCTGGGAGAGATTTTCCTCAGAATCTGGAGCTGGCCCCTTGGCTCAAGGCTTCATATCTCCCCTTGAATCTCCCTTGATCCTACTTTACCAGCACCCTTGGCCAAGCCATGTCAATGAAAAGGCTCAGCCCTCTGAAATCTCCCTCCCCTCCCTTAAAAAGGGCTGAAGGGTATTCTGGGTACCCTCCAGGAAGTGAAATTGAGAATCTGATTAAAAAAAAAAAAAAAAAAAAAGAGCCATAGCCCCAGCTCTAGCTTTTCCCTTTGCTAGCTGGTCACTTCAAACTCAAATCAAACCAGATATCCTGCTGAGAATAGTTTGTGCTTTGGAATAATCATTTAAATATATATATAGCAAAGAACTAGAAACTGAAGGGATGCCCATCAATAGGGGAATGGCTAGACAAGCTATAGCATATGATTATGATGGAATACAACTGAGCCATAAGAAATGACAAACAGGTTAATTTTGGAAAAACATGGAAACACCTAAAAGAAATTATAAAAATGAAATGAGCAGAATCAAGAGAACATTATATACAGGAACAGAATTTTGTTTGAAGAATGACCAGTATGTAAAGGAGGGGGTTAACTGGGTATTCATATGTAATGTGAGATTAAAAATTAATATCTAAATACTCCAAGTATTATATTGAATGAGATCCATTAATATTGACTTTGTAAGATTAAAAATTAATATACAATATCTCCAAGTATTATATTTAACAAGATTTATTAATAATAATTTGAAGTAAAAGAAAATAAAAAGCTAGAGTAAAAAGGAGGCTAACCCAGCCATGGTTGTGAGAGAAGAGAACGAGAGGGTGGGGTTACACACAACTTATAAACAAGACACAAGGATGCTATGTGGAGGAAGGGAAAAGGATTCTGGGAGATGAAGCCCAAGGTTCAAGATTTTCCAATTACATAGTAACAAACAAGTAAATAAAATTTAAGAACACAAAAATATAAGAAACCCCATTCCTTACACATCCATTTAGGAAGTTTTAGTTCTCCTACAAATGAAAACTGATTCTTATCATACATCTTACTCATTTAAATTTTCACTTACAAATATGTATCTCCTACAGGCAAGTACCAAAAAGGAAATAAATTAAGAGGCCTCAGCTACTACACAAAACAGATTCCTTCTCTGCCCATTAGTCCAGCCCTGGGCAAGTCACTTAGCCTCTGTCTGCTTCAGTTTTTTTCCACTGTAAAGTGAGAACAATATAATAGCACCTACCACTCAGGACTATTGTGAGGATGAAAATGAGATATTTATAAAGTGTACCTGATAAAAAGTGGACACATAATAAATTCCCCTTTTGAAGTTGGGCTGAACAATTATTAATTTCATATACACTATCTCATTTCCTAAAAATAAATTTGTGTTAAAACCACACACGATTCCAAATAAATGAGGTTACCATAGTATATTAGAAAGAACACTCACTGGCTTTAGAGTCAGAGAACCTGGGTTTGGATCTCAAGTCTGCTACTGTTTATTTGGGTGACCCATTCATTTCTCTACATCTTTCTTTTTTTCCTTCCTTCCTAATCCTTATCTTCTAATATCTAATAGAATAGATACTGGATATCAGTTCCAAGGTAGAAGAGTGGTAAGAGGTAGGCAACTGGGGTTAAGTGACTTGCCTGGGGTCACCAACCTAAAAGTATCTGAGGCCAGATTTGAACCCAGGACCTCCCATCTCTCAGTCTCACTTTCTTTTGACTAAACTGCCCAGCTGCTCTTTCTTAGTTTCTTTATTTATAAAATGGAGACTGATAACTGCTAAGATTCCGTCTGTTTCTGAATTTCATGAGTGAAATGCGTAAGCATTGATTTGAATAGGGTTTGGGGACTCTTTAACAATGATGCTGCCATTTATACTATTTGAACCTCAGTCTTCCATCCTCAACATAGGAATACTAGGATACAGTCACTTAATGAAATAGTTCATACTAACCCCACCCCCAATTTGCAATGTTTGGGATAAAAAAGGACATACTGTCCAGCCCTTAGGGAACTTCCTGCCTAATAAAATAAAAAGGAGGAAATAGAAAATATTTTAGAATATTTATAAAGTTCTAAGTTGAAGCAAAGGAAAATGGGCGGGGGGGGGGGGGCGGGGGTCTCCTGATACCTTCCTTGGGTTGGGGCTTTCATGAAACTTCACTAGAGAAGACAACCTTCAGCCCTAACATAAGACACAGAAATACAAATACATAGATACACATTTTGTAGAGATGTATATTCATATATATATATATATATATATACACAGACCCAGATATATACACATACATGTACATATATCCTTGTGATGTTACTGCCCACAGTTTACTGTCTTTCGCAAACAAAGGGAAGAATTTCATTAATAAAATTGTGTATCTTATCTTACTTCTTCTTGCTTTCAGGCTGAGAATGTATGTAACTCCCTCTTGTGTATTCTATAATCAAACAGGCTTCTTCTCTATATTCTGTATGTGAAGATCCATCTGCCTCCAAGGCCTTTGCATAGGCTTTTTCTCCAAGACCTGGAATGATTTTCCTCCTCACTTCTGATTTTTGGAATCCCTAGCTTCCTTCAAGATGCAGCTTATATATCATACTTCCTACCAGGCCTTTCTTTATCCTCCCAATTTGTTAATGGTTTCCTAAGACCATTCGAAATCATTTTATATTTACTTCTCTGTGTATGTGTCATATTCCCCAGTGAATTTAAATTTCTTAAGAGCAAGGATTGTATTCTGATTGTATTCCCATCACCTCACACAACAGAATTATTGAATTTCTCCTATATTCTTCTAATGAGCAATACTCTTAACAAACCTCTAGAGGGCCCAAGGACTTTCTGTGATTTTTGCCAAAGTATTTTCCCCACCTCCTCACCTGTCCCTACAATTCTTTCCAAGCATAATTAAATTAGAACATATCCTATTGAGGGTAGATCCAAGATGGCAGAATAAGGCAGGAATTCCATGAGCTTTCCCAAATTCACCTTCAAACAATTATTTTAAAAGTCTGAAAATGAATTCTGGAACAACAGAACCAACATGAGCATGAGGTGAAACAATTTTCCATGCCAAGACAACTTAGAAGATCAGCAGGAAAGGTTTGTCTCACTGGGGTAGGAATGGAGCACAATCCAGCATGGGCAGCACCTAGGCAAGCAGCAAGCCTCACCACTGCAGGTCAGTATGGCAGTCAGGCCCTCCCTACCCCACCTACTTCAGATCCCAGCATAGTCCTATAAAAGGGATAGAAGAAAAATGGTAAAGAAATGACAGAAATAAAATCATGAAAAAAGTCAACATCTTAGTAAAAGAAATTCAAAGAATGGAAAAATATATGCAAAAATTCACCAAAGAAAACCTTAAAAAGTAGAATTTGTCAAATTGAAAAGGCCACACAAAACCTAAATGAAGGAAATGATTCTTTAAAAAATTAGAATTGTCAAGTGGAAACTAATGATTCCATGAGACATCAAGAAATGGAGGAAGAGGAGGAGGAGGAGGAAAAAGAAGAAAATCTGAAATATCTCATTGTAAAAACAACTGATCTGGAAAACAGATTCAGAAAGACATAGAAATGGAAAGAATACATTTATTTTCTACTGAAAGAGATCTTAAAGTAAAAACTCTCAGGAATATTATATACAAATTCCAGAGCCCCCAGGCCAAGGAGAAAATACTACAATTGGCCAGAAAGCAGCAATTCAAATATTGTGGAGCCACAGTCATGATTACATAGAATTTAGTAGCTGCTACATTAAAGGATCAGAGGACTTAGAATATGGCATTCTAGAAGGCAAAGGAAATATGATTATAACCAAGAATCATTAACCAAAAGAAACTGAGTATAATCCTTCAGAGGGAAAAAATGGCTATTTAATAAAACATGGAACGAAATGTAGAATGTTGATAAATTATCTCATGTGAAGAGGCACAAGAGTTATTATAGTGGAGAGAAAGATACTTGAAGTAGAAGGGGAGGGAATAAAAGAAAGGGAGAGGGGACTGACAGAAGTGAAGGAAAACTGAAAGAGACAATAGTCAGAAGCAAAACACTTGTGATGAGGGAAAGGATGAAAAGAAAAAGAGATGGATAAATAGGAGGTAAAGAGAATAGAAGGAAATACACAGTAATTGTAACTGAATATGAATGGAATGAACTTAACCCATAAAACAAAAGTGGATTAAGAACCAGAGTCCTACAATATCTCATTTACTAGAAATACATTTGAAGCAGGGAGACACACACAAACTAAAGGAGAGGTGTTGGAGAGCAAAATCTTTTGTGGTTCAGCTGAAGTTAAAAAAAAAAAGCAGGAGTAGCAATCATAATCACAGACAAAGCAAAAAGAAAAACATCTCATTCAAAGAGAATAAATCAAACTACATCTTACACTGTCCCATTCACAATGAAATAATATCAATACTAAACATAAATACACACAAAATGGTATAACATCCAGTTTTTAAAAGAAGATAAATAAGTTACAGGAGGAAATAGACAACAAAACTATACTGGTAGGGGACCTCAACTTTACCCTCTCAGAACTAGATAAATCTAACCAAAAATAAATAAGAAAGAAATTGAGGAGGCTAACAGAATTTTGGAAAAGTTAGATAGGATAGAACTATGGAGAAAATTGAATGAGAATAAAAAGGAATATACCTTTTTTCTCAATAATACATGGCACCTACACAGTTTTGTATTAGGGCACAAAATCTAACAACTAAATGCAAAAAAGGAAGAATATTAAATGCATCCTTTTTAGACTGTAATGCAAAAAATTACATTTGATAAAAGGCTATGGAAAGATAGATTAGAAATTAATTAGAAACTAAATAATCTTACCCTAAAGAATAAGTAGCTGAAAGAACAAATCACAAAAATAATCAATATCATTAAAGATAATGACAATAATGAAACAACATACCAAAATGTATGGGATGCGTTCAAAGTAATACCTAGGAGAAAATTTATATCTCTAAATGCTTACATCAATAAAAATAAAGAAGGAGCGAATAAATGAATAATATTAAAACTTAGATTATTAAAAAATAAAATATCTTCAATTAAACACCAAATTGAAAATCCTGAAAAACCAAAGGAGAAATGAATAAAATTAAGAGCAACAAAACCATAGGACTAGCTAATAAGAGTAAGAACTGGTTCTATCAATAAAGAGCAATAAAATAAAGTCATTGGTTAATTTGGATAAAAAATAAAGAAATTCAAATTACTATACTAAAAATGAAAAGGGTGGATTGACCACCAATAAAAAAGAAAATTAAAGCAATTATTAGGAGCTTTTTCGGTCCAATGGTATACTAGTAAATCTGGTGATCATCTAAACAAAATGGATGAATATTTACAAAAATATAAATTGCCCAAATTAACTGAAGAAGAAATAGAATACTTAGAAAAATAGGCACAGGAGTCCTACCAAATCTCTTTTACGACAAAAATATGGTGCTCCTACCTAAATCCAGAAGAGCAAAAACAGAGAAAGAAAACTATAGACCAACTTTCCTAATGAGTATTGATGTAAAAAAATACTATGTGTTGGTTCCGAGGCAGAAGAGGTAAGGGCTAGGCAAGATAATGCCAAAGGACTCATGATGAAAAATGCTATCTATCTCCAGAGGAAGAACTAATAGACTCTCAATGCACATTGAAACATTCTATTTTTCACTTTATTTTTTTGGTGAGATTTAAAAAAAATATGTCTTATACAACAGGATAAATACACTGAACTATGTTTCATGTGATTGTGCATGATTAGGCTATAATAAATTACTGTTTCAGGGAGGGGACATTGGAGAGGGGAGGAAAGGAGAGAATCTAGAATTTAAAATGTCAGAAAATAAATGTTAAAAGTTGTTTTTCATATAACTAGAAGAAAAAAGTATTACTAAAAAAAGAAAAGAACATATTCTACTGCTTGTGGGATCAGTCTCATGGGAAGCAAAATGTACATCTGGTTCTATGACATCTCAAGAAGAGGATCAGCTGTTGGATGAATTGACTTGGCAGACTTTGAGGGGAGCAAGTTCACACTTAGCCACAGTTTCTGGCTTCAACAAAGGAAGTTTTTTTAGACAAAGATTTCTGAGTTTTGTCTTTAAAATCAACATAAGGGACTACTGTGCCCACTACATCATAAAACTTCAAATGTGAAGGAACCTTACAAATCATTTAGTTCCACCCATTCCTTTAATATAAAAGAAAACCGGCTCTAAGAAGAGAAAAGACTTGACCAAATCAAATACACAACAAGTAGCAGGATTAAGCCTTGAGTCTCTTTTCCCTATACTTCTGTTCTTGATATCTCCTTTTGATTTCCTGCACTTTAAAAATAACACTCTGTCTCCTTAATGATCTTTATTCATTTGGCAAACATGAAAAGCTATTCCATAAGGAAGGAGGTTAAACCACAAACATCCCAGTACTGCTCTCTCTCCAATGAGGACAAACTACAACTAAAGCAGGGCAACTGAGAAGCTGTCCCAAGGTGGTAAAATTTAGAGGTTTTGACAGTTCTTGCAATTTTTTAGCAAGAGAGAAATAGCTGAGTTTAGCACTCAGTGGGTAATAAATTTAGAAACTTATTAGCTATTACCTATTAGAAATCTATCAGCTTTCTCCTTTTAATGGCTGCATCCCAAGCAAATATCTGCTCCATCTATAGCTCTCTTTACCAACTAAATTGAGGACCAATTTTTGTTCATGTCCCTTGCTTGGGCACAAAATTTGCCCATCTAAAGCCCTGATGGCAAACCTATGACACACATGTCAGCACTGACATGTGTAGCCATTTTCTATGACATGAGGCCGCATACGAGAAGTATGGGGCCACATGCTAAGGATGAAACAACTGTAGTGTAGTTGAATTTTCATTAGCCAATGAAATCCAGCAACAAAAAGTCACTAATAGGCAGGTTAGTTAAAGAATCCCCTCTCCCTCTCACTTATCTTAGTTCACAGCACCCCACACAAGTTAAATAATATCAAGACCAACCAAAGAAACCGACTGACAGATGAACAAAGAAGTCACTAAGCAGGTAAATGAAATAATTAGTTTTTGGTTTATTAAATATAGTTATATATTACAATTATACATTTTCATTATTTAAAATATAAATATTGTGAAATTATGGTGTTTTTTTTTCTCAAAGTAACACACCACCCGAGTTATACTCAGTTTTTTGGTGAATTTTGACATACCAAGCTCAAAAGGTTGGCCATCACCGCTCTAAAGACTAATAGTCTCTGTGTGTTATTCAATGTGAGAATAGGACCTTTGCCTTGGCATTCAGCTTAGTTTGTCTTAATAATATCAGCACTATAATATTCTTAGTCAATGCCTTCAATTGTTGTCTTTTAATACTTCTCCATTGAACTACTTTTAGTAACCCAAGAATCAGAACTCTCATAGGAAACTAGTGTCAGCAAAATTCAAATCCACTAACTACCCCATCTGCATGTGACACTGTATACTATATACACTTTTGGTTTTCTGGTAACTTGTCACTGAAGAGACAATGCTTGTAGGATTAAGATTACTGACAGTATAGTAAGCGAAGTTTTAAGTCTTGGTTCTGCCATTAACTAGCTGGGTAAGCTTGAAAAAGTATTGAAAAATTAGAATTTTTTTTTTGAAAAAATATTACTTTCAGCTTCATCTATAAAATGAAAATAATGAGACCTGGTTTGTCTTTTTCACAAGACTATTGTGAGGATAGAGTAAGATAACACGAAATCTGTAGATTACTTTAATTAAGTTAATGAATCATTTAAGAAAAAGAATGCTAATGCAGACAACTAAAGAAAGAAGTTGACCAGGACCTGTAAATGTAACTGATCTGCTGGGAAGCTGGCATGGTTCAAGAAGGCAGAAAATATACTGGATAATCACTAAGTGAATCTGGGTGCATTAATCTACAAGTATTTATTCTGCACTAGGCACTCTGCTAAGCTCTGGCGATATAAAAAAAAAAACAAAACGAAATAGGTCTTGCCCTTGAAGGACTTACTATCTAAAAAAGAGATTGAATACCCAATATTTTCAAAGAAATAATAGGTAATTTGGGGGAGGAGAGCACAAGCCACTGGGGAAATCAGGAAATCAGGAAACTAGTATCTGAGTTGAGTCCTCAAAGAAATTAAGGACTCCAAGAGTCACCTGTGGGGATTCATGCTTCTACTTCCTCCCTTTGCATGCAATTTTAAACTCTGCAATCTGGTTTCTGACCTCATCATTCAATTGAAATTGTTCCCTCCAATGTTCCTAAAGATCTCTTAATTTTCAAATCTAGCAGCCTTTGTTTAATCTTTATTCATCATGATCTCTAGCCCTGAAGACTTTTAGTGAGAGAAGACTTCTGAATGGTTGTAATCTGAAGTTTTTCCTTATAACAAGCCTAAATTTTCCTATTTACGATATCCAGGAAACAAGTGATTGAAGTCAATGTTTCCTAGACTCTCATAGACATTTAAGAAAGAATTTACTGGCTCCATTACACCAATCCTTTGGAATCTCAAATCACAAAATGTCACAACTAAAGTGGACCTCAGAGGGACTATTTAAGGTAAATTATTTGAGGCCAGGGACAATTTCACTGATGTGTTTGAATATCTGGTGCTTTATGTTTATTGAATGAAACCTAGTTCAACCTGTACCTGAACATAAACCCTATCTATACAATGTCTGCTAAGGGATTACTTGTCCTTCACATGAAGATCTCCAGTGACCAGAAACTTACTACGTCCTGAGACAATTCATTGTACTTCTGAATAGTTTTAACTGCTAAAAAGTTTTCCCAGACACATTCAGAAATAAAACCCTTCCTCCCCATGTGTCCTATGAGGGGAGAAGACAAACTACAGACCCAAGCTAACTTCATTCCCTCAGTGACTTGCCCCTTTCGACCTCCCATTCTAATAGTCAGAATGACTCCTCTACTTCCCCCCAGCAAAAATGCATATCAGATAAGGAGCCAGAAAGCCAATTCAACTCAGCCTTCAAATTCTCTGCAGGACTCAAGATAGAATAATCTGAGTAGTTATACAGCCTTAACAACTCTGGGACCACCAGGAAGCCAGTACTTTGGGCCAAAAGGCACCATGGACATTAAACTCTAGAGCAATAATAAAGCTGTTTGTCAAACCAGACCAAGGGGTCTCCAAGGCCACCTCTTGGGCATCCAAATCCCATAAGCTGCTGATGCTAATTAGCTAAATGGTTATTAAATGTGAAATTATTTGAAGGAGCAAGAGGGAGAATGAAGTCTCTAGGAGACCACTCCCTTGGACATACTGCCCCTCCAAATTAAGTTATTGCTAATTCTTATGATAAATCTTTCTGATTCAAAATTCAATGTTGTATCTCCTGTGCTACCTAGCCTACCCCACTGAAATCAACAGTATCAGTTATCAATAGTATGCAGGTTTAAAAAAAAATTAAAAAACTATGTAACTTATAGAACATGTTCCTCATAACAATCCTATGATGTATGTATGTATGTAGTAGTATTAGTACTCTCATTTTTAAAATGAGAAAACTGAATATCAAAAACTTTAAGTGACTTAAACACAGCTAATTTAACTTGAGCTAATTTAACTAGCTAGGTCTTCTGACTTCAAGTCACCGATCACAGAATCCTAGGTCTAAACCTGAAAGAGGCTTCAGAGGCTATCTGGTAAAACCCATTCATTGTACAGATGAGGAAACTGAGGCCCAGAAAAGGTGGAGCTTGTTCAAAGACAAATAAGCAGAATAAAGATTTCAACTCAGGTTCTAATTCAATGGAGTCAGTGTTCTTTCCACTGTATCTTCAAATCACATTAATAATACATGTTTCATATGGAGCTCAAGATTTATTTTCTACAAACTTCACTGAGTATGTATGAGTTTTGGATTTGGAGTTAAAAGACCTGCGTTCAAATCCCTGCTTTACATGGAGTGATGGACAGAATGGTGGATAGTCAGGAAGCCGCCCATAAACACTATCATCAATTAATAAACATTTATTAAATACCTACAATGTGCCAGCCATTGTGCTAAGAACTGGGAAGACAAAAAGATCAAAGGTAGTCCCTGCCATCAAGAAACTAACAATTTAATGGGGAAAAAAAAATGTTGAGTGGCTGGGAATCAAACTCAGGTCAGTTGTTTGGAAGGCAGCTGTGCTAACCACTATGCAACTAATGCTTCTCATGTGATCAGAATATAATGGCTGTGTGACTCTGAACAAGTCACTTAACCTTTCTTGATCTTGTCTCCTCAGGAACAAAATAAAGGAATTGGACTAGATAACCTCTAATGACTTTTCCAGCTCTAAGTTTATGATCTAGCACTCATGCACATGTGTTTATGTGTGTGTGTGTGTGTGTGTGTGTGTGTGTGTGTGTGTGTGTGTGTGTGTTAGGGAAGGAGATTAAGAGTGTGGGGGGGGCATATAGAAGGGGAAAGAAAGAGTGGCATGGAAGGAGTTAAGATGAATCATTAAGTCAACCAATTCTAAATGATGGCTCTAGCCCCCAAATATCCAAAAACAAGCAGAGGGGAACAGGCTGCTGAAGTTTGGAGGAGTCCCATTCCCTTCATCACAATTCACTGATAGCAACTTTAGAAGGCTTTCCAGCACTACTTTGAACCCAAAGAGTAAATCCAGCCTCAGCTTGTTTATTCTATAGCTATGTAGAGTTTCTGACAGATTATACCACATTTCATGACTTGATATTGCTTTATCCCAAATCAAGGGGCATTAGCATCTTAATCTCCTTAATCTCTGAGAAATGACAGCCAATGTCAAACATGGCGCTTTCTTCTAACCAGCTGGCTAGGCTCATCCTCATTTGAGGTGGGTGGAGGGTCTGAATTTTGGGCCCCTTCTTAGGGAAGTCCTAACACCTTAATAGGGCATTGCAGCTGACATGGGAGGAAAATATGCCTCCAGTAAGGACATACTAAAAGGGGTCCTTGGCCTCTCTTTGAGAGACATGTTAAAAGAGGCTCTATCTCTCCTTGAGATATGAACTGAAAGGGGCCCATTTTCTCTTCTGTGTGACTACAACAGATGGAGTCTGAAAAACTAAGCATTATTTGAAGAATCCATCCTTGCCATTCATCTTAAATTGTTCTCTTTATATAGTTGCTAAATATGATAATTTTTTTCTCAGGTCTTATCCTTCAGGACCTGCCTGCTCTGACACTGCTGAACAACCTTCTCTTCCTTTATACTCTTCCTTTCTGGATATTCATGACACTATGCTCTCCTGGTTCTCCTCCCGCCTGTCTGATTCCTACTTTCCTTCTCCTTTGCTGGCTCATCACCCAAATAATGTATCCCTAAAGTACCTGTTCGTCAAGGTTTTGCTTTAGGTATAAGACCTCATCAATTCCCTTGGATTTGACTATCAGCTATGCAGATTATTTCAAATCTATATATGCAGCTCCAGTATCTCTCCTGAGCTTCAGTCTCACATCATGAAATAAATGCCTATTAGACTTACTTACCTACCCTACCTACCTTCCTTCCGCCCCCCCCCCTCTCAAAACTCTTACCTACCATCTTAGAATCAATACTGTGTATTGTTCTGAGGCTGAAGAGTGGTAAGGGTAGGCAATGAGGGTTAAATGACTTACCCAGGGTCACATAGCTAGGAAGTATCTGAGGCCAGATTTGAACCTAGGACTTCCTTTCTATAGGCCTGGTTCTCGATCCACTAAGCCATTCAGCTGTCCCCTTGGGGGGGGGGGGGAGGGAGTTATTTATAAGGAATAGCAAATAGGTCAGTGACTAGACTATATAGAGCAGGGGTCGGCAACCTTTTTGGCCGTGAGAACCATAAACGCCACATTTTTTAAAATGTAATTTCGTGAGAGCCGTACAGTGCTCGCAGTGCACGCTCCTGTAACAGTGTCTGAAAAAAAATTGACTTTATGGCTCCTGAAGAAAGAGCCATACATTGCCAACCCCTGATATAGAGTGTGGGGAGTGTAAGGGTAGACATCATGGCAGGTGGTGGAGAGCTTTAAATGCCTGGCATAGTAGTTTATATTTGACCATAGAGGGAACTATTGGAGTTTGTTGAATAGAGGGGTGATAGTCCTATCTATGCTCTAAGAAAATCACTTGGGCAATTGTATAGAGAATGGTGGACTTGGTTTAGGAGGATTCTTCCCATCTCTGGACTTGGCTCTCTATCCACTGAGCAAACCACTGCACAACTAGTTGTGCAGCCTCCCACTCCCATTGGACATTTCAAACTGGATGTCCTGGAGCCAGCTCAAAGTCCTATGTAAAAAAACTGGATTTACTACCTTTCTCTCCTAAATCCATCCTTTGTTTCTTCCAGGTTCACAATCTCAGTGTTATCTCAATTCTTCACTATCCCTCAATCCAAATATCCAATCTGTTGTGAAATGGTGCCATTTCTAACCATCGCATCTCTCAAACTTGACTCTACGCAGTGATCACATAGCTACCCGCTTGGTTCAGGCCCTCATCACTTCTCTTAGAAAATTTCAGCAGCCACCTAACTGTCCTCCCTATATCAAGTCTCTTGCCACTCTAGTTCATCCTTCACATGGTGAAAGTAAAATTATGTTCAGTAATTGGCAGGCATTGCTTAATAAATCAATGTCCTCTTCTGTTCCTCTACTCAGTCAACCCCAGTGCCTTCCTATATGCCTCTAAGACAAAATATAAACTCCTTTTAAAACCCTTCACAACCAGGCCTCAACCTAATCTTTAAGCTTCATTATATATTTTTCCTCCCCAAGCCTAGCCAAACTGGGTTTCTTGATTATTTATAAATATTTATTGTTTTCTCTTCTAGAATGTGAGCTACCTGTGGGCAGACATTATTTGACATTTTGTACTTGTATCCTCAGCACAAGGCACAAAGTATTTAATAAATGCTTGTTGATTGGCTTTAGGTCAACAGTTCTCAAAGTGTGAGCTTCAGAGATGCTTTAAAGGGGACTCACTAGGTCAAAAACACTTTCAAAATTATGCTAAGACATCATTTGCCCCTTTGACTCTCACAAAATACAATAAAGGTTTTTAGAAGCAACACGACCAATGAACATGGAGCAAGCATGAAGAATGGCTTAGTATCTACTCTGCAGAACTGTAATTTTGCCTTAAAAATAGATAAATCTATAGATATGCTGGATTTGTTTGGCTTGAATTAAGTTATCAGCACAAAGCATCAAAGAAGATCCTTTATATGAATGCTTGGAAACAAATCCAAGTGGTGTTCAAATATTCAAAGTGGTAGATAACTCCAATTCCAATATTAAACAAATGGTGCAAAAATTGGCAAAGAAGGAATCCTACCAAATTCTTTCTATGATATAAATAGGGTCATGATATATCTAGACCAGAGAGAAACAAAATAGAGAAAGAAAACTGTATGCCTAACGAATAGCAATACGAAAACATTTATAAATAAAATTTATAAATAAAATGTGAGCTACACCAACATCAAAAGAATCTCATCGTTTACCCTGGAAAAACTTTGCTGATATTTGCATAGAAGGTTCATAAGCGATGGAGCATAAAATTATGATTGTACCTTCACTTGCAGTGGCATCAAACTCTTTACTGAGCTGGATTAAAAAAACAACAACTGGTTTCCTTTAAGGATGTCCTTGATGAGGCAACAGAAGTTATTAATTTTGTCAAATTTGTACAAAATGTGTACCCTTGGGTACACATCTTTTTATTATTCTGTTAAGATCAAATGTGGAGGTACCTACATGGGGCAGTGGATTGAGTGCTGAGCCTGGAGTCAGGAAGATTCAACATTGAGTTCAAATCTGGCCTCAGACACTTACTAGCTATGTATCTTTGAGTCACTTATTCTTGCTTGCCTCAGTTTCCTCATCTGTAATAATAAGTTGGAGAAGGCAAACCAATCCAGTAGTTTTGCTAAGGAAATTCCCAAAAGGGAGTCAGACATGATAGAAATGACTGAACAACATCAAATGTGAAATATTCATAAAGCACTTCTGCTGAGTACCAAACGAGGATGGGTTTTTCCAGGAAAAGCCCTTGTGTGACTCTTTAAGAGTGGGACAAAGTCATGTTTCCCATGAGACATCACTTTTACTTGAAAAAATTGCTGTATTTGCCAGACATTTTCTCAAAAATAAAGTGAGCTTGTCACTATAAGGAAAATAGCTTACAATATTTGTTGCCAGTGATAAAGTTTAAGTGTTTAAGCAGAGCCTTAGAAAACTTGTGTCTACCTATCTGACAGATTTCCCAAATTTAAAGACTGGTGGGGATAGTAATATGATTTTTTGATGTTGCACAAAGAAATGTGTCAGGAGCAAGTAGGTCACTCTGTAGATTGAGGGTCAGGACTAGAGATGGGAGATGCTGATTTTCAATCTAGCCTCAGATACTATCTAGCTATGTGACCCTGGGCAAGTCACTTAACCACCATTGCTTGATTTTTAGCACTCATGCCTTAGAACCAACATACAGTTTTGAGTTTAAGACAGAAGGGAGGAGTTAGAAAGAAAGAAAGAAAGAAAGGAAGAAAGAAAGAAAGAGAGAGAGAGAGAGAGAGAGAGAGAGAGAGAGAGAGAAAGAAAGAAGGAAAGAAAGTGGCTCAGTTATTGCAAAGGGGTTTCAGGCCATATTTTTATTTTGTCGAACATATTGTTTTTAGTCCTGGTTTTTGTTAACATGCCCAGCAGCCTCTGGGTGTTGGAGGCTGATAAATTTCAATTTGTTGTGATTAGCATGGATAGTGATTAGGGGATGCTGGATAGAAATTCCTCCCAGATAATTAGGTAGGCTGGGCCATATGCCATCCCCAAGGTAATTTCCCTTGGCTTTGCAGGCGGAATGTGGATTTGGCCTCTGTGACCCCTCGTGTCACCCGGTCTCCTTGATCATCATACTTGGAAATCTTCAGGGCAGCCTGCTATTGAGGCCCGCTCAGTGGGAGTCTGGTCAATGTGTTCTGTTTTCTCTAATGGCCTTAGCTCAGTGCGTGGCTCTGTGGGCCCCTTTCTGATGGGCATCCTGTTAAATGAGTGAATCAGGT
>NC_058133.1:236063276-236076961 GCF_016433145.1 Gracilinanus agilis
AAGAAAGAAAGAAAGAAAGAAAGAAAGAAAGAAAGAAAGAAAGAAAGAAAGAAAGAAAGAAAGAAAGAAAGAAAGAAATGTGTCAAAATTTGGGAGATCTATGAACCAAAATTTTCCAAGACCAGTGCATGTTATAAAATCACATAGGTAAAAGACAGTCTAATGGATTTTAATGTAAGAGAATACAGAAAGTTCATTGATACAATTTCAAGTAACCTTTAAAGAAACTACAACTTTTCAAATTTTTGATATAGTATCAAAGAATATCCAGTTATCTGAAAAGACTACTAAAATACTTCTCCCTTTTCCAACTCCATTATCTGTGAGAGACTGGATTTTCTTCATAAACTTCAATTAAAAAAAATCTTAGTAGATGGACTAAACAAGCAGACTTGAGAATCCCCCTATTTTTCTGTTAAAAATAAGCAAAACAATGTGACTCTTCTTACAATTTTTTTTTTGTTTTGGAAAATACAGTTCTTTTTCATCACAATATTGTGAGGGGCACAACTACGTGACTCAATGGATAGAGGGCTGGAGATGAAAAGTCCTGAATTCAAATCTGACTTCAAACACATCCTGGTTGAGTGACCCTGGGCAAGTCATTTGAGCCTCATTGCCTAGCCCTTACTGTTCTTCAGCCTTAAAATCAATACTTAGTATTGATCCTAAGGCAGAAGGTCAGAGTTAAAAAAAAAAAAATAACAATTGGGGGTAGTTAGGTGGCTCAGAGGATTGATAACTGAGGCTGGGTACCGAGAAGTCCTGGGTTCAAATTTGACCTCAAATACTTTCTGGTTGTGTGATCCTGGGTAAGTCATTGCCAGGCCCCTACCACTCTTCAGCCTTGGAACCAATATACAAACATAATATTAATTCAAAGTTGGAAAGTAAGGGTTTAAAATAAGATAATAAAACATTATGGAGATAGAATAAATTTTATGGGAATGGGAAAAGAAATGAACATACTTATTTCAAAGCAGAGCATAACACCTTTACAAAAATGACCAAAAACGAAAACAAAAACCCAACTAACAAAAATATAGAAAACCAAAAATGTTAAATATACCCTTTAAATTAATCACAAAGCAATTAATACTTTATTCAATAAAGGGTCTTTGAAGAAAGAATTAAAATTAATTGGCAATTAAGTAATTTAATCCTAAAAGATTTAATGGATCACAGAACAAATCACTGAAACAAAATTTAATCAAAGAAAATGATAATATGCATACAGCACAATAAAACTTGAGTTTTTACTAAGCAAAACATTTGCTTTGTAAAATAGCCCTTAGGGGAAAGTGTATGTTTATAAATACTTTCTTTGAGAAAATAAACAAAGAAGATATCAAAAAATTGGATATGCAAATTTTTTCCAAAGCAATATTATTTTAATTACACACTAAAATAATTTATAAAAATTAAAATGAACAAACTAGAAAACAGAAAATTAAAAGGATAGAATAAATAAAAGATGTTACTTAAAGATAATAGAGGAACTCATTGTAGTCATAAAAAATAAAGATCAAATTGCCAATAAAAAGAATTTTCAACAAATGAATAAAAATGATTAGAAAATATTTTGTCCAATTATATTCCAACAAATTTACAACTTAAATACAATAGAGGAATATTCACAAAAATGTAAAATACCAAAATCATCAGAACAAAAATCAGAAAATTTAAAGAACCCAGTCTTAGGAAAAGAAATCAAACAGGCAAATCAAAAAAAAAAAATAATAATCAAAAAGCTACACCCAGAGAAGGGGAAAACCCAAGGGCAGATGGATTCATAAGTGAATTCAATTAAATATTTAACAAACAATTCCAATATTAAATAAATTTTACAAAAATAAGAAAGGATCCTACAAAATTCCTTCTATGATACAGATTTGGTCCTGATACCTAAATCAGAAAGAAATAACACAGAAAAAAGAAAACTAAACACCAATATGCCTAATAAATAACAATGTAAAAGGTCTCAATAAAATATAGGCAAGCAGGCAAGAGCAATGCCAAAAAGAGAGCATCCAATGATCATATTGGTTTTCTACCAGGAATTCAAGGTTAAGTTCAAAATTATAAGAAGTATAAACATAACAGATCATATTTTAATGACAAAACAAAAATTATATGATGTAAATAAATGGTGAAAATTTTAGTGAAATACAATCTGCATTTCTGTTTAAAATGGTCTAATAAATGGCCCTTTCCTCAATATGATAAATAGTATCCATCTAAAACCAAGAACCAGCCTTATCTATAATTCAGAAATACTAGAGACCTTTTTAGGTAGGCGAGATTTAGCAAGGATGTTCATTATTTCCACTATAACTTGATATAGTTCTAGAAATGCTTGCTATAGCAATAAGACCAAAAAAAAAAAAAAAAAGAAAAGAAATTGAGCAAATAAGCATAGATGAAAAGAAATAAAATTATTGATTTTATAAAAATGATATGGTCTACTTTGGAGAATGAAATGACAAGCTACTCCAGTATCTTTACAAAGAAAACCTTAAATAGAATCACAAAGAGTTAAACATGACTGAAAAACAATAAATGGTCTGCTTAGAGATCCAACTAAAACCAATTTAAAAAATAACTTCATCAAAATAGCAGGATAGAAAATAAAGCAATATAAATCATTAGTTTTTCTGTATATTATCTACAAAACCCAGCAGGAAGAGATAAATTCCATTCAAAATAACTACAGGATCCATAAAATACCTGGGCATTTATATTCTCAAGAACTTTATGAATATTTGGAAAACATTGTTTAGAGAAAAAGATTCTTTAGAGAAACTAGAGGCAGTTATTTTCATGTGTTAATATAGAAAAAATAACAATAATAGAATAAGTTCTATTATTTAATAGAACTAGAAGAAAAAGAACAGAATCCATCTACAGGGGGAAAAGGTAAAGAATTTCAAGAATACAATTTTTAAAAGTTGGAAGAAAGGGTCCTAGCAGTACCAAATTTTCAACTATAATACAAAGCATTAACCAAAGGAAAAAAAAACAAATATTTGGTACACATAGTAAATGAATGAATGATGAATAGATCAACAAATGAATAAAAGTTTGTTGGTGGAAGAGATGAAATATACAACATATAGAAGCAAGTGAACATAATAATGTAGAGTTTGATAAACCCAAAGGCCAATAGTTAGGTTTAATATAACATTTTACTCCATATTCCAAGAAAGCTCCAAATATATACATGACTTGAATATTAGCTGTCACAACATAAACAAATTAGAGTAGCAAAGATACCTTATGAAATTTGTGTTTAAGGGAAGAATTTATTCCTAGTTCAAACAAAGAATAGAGAGGATCACATTAGATTAAAACGGATGATATGATTATATAAAATATAAAACAAAAAAATCAATGCAATTAAAATTATAAAGGAAACTATTTTTTAAATGAAAAGTCTTGTGAGGCAGCTAAGCAACTAGCTTAGTTAGATAGAGAGCCAGGTCTAGAGACAGGAGGTCCTAGATTTAAATCTGCCCTCAGATACTTCCTAACAGTATGATCCTGGACAAATCATTGATCCCAACTGCCTAGTTCTTACTGCTCTTCTGACTTAGAACCAATATTTAGTATTGATTCTAAAAAGGAAGGTAAGAGTTTAAAAAAAAATCTTGTCCCAAATTTCACTAATAATGGCCTGATATCAAAGATAGATAAAGAATTGATTCAAATGTATATGAGTTAAAAGCCATTCTCTAACAGTCAAAGATTAAGCAAAGAAAGAAATTAATCAGCAGCTATATAAAAAGCTCTAGATCCAAATTGCCAGCCAGAATGGTTGGATCAGTTCACAACTCCACCAGCAATGCATTAATGTCCCAGTTTTGCCACATCCCCTCCAGTATTCATTCCTCTCCCCTTCTTTCATTTTAGCCAATCTGCTAGGCGTGAGGTGATACCTCAGAGTTGTTTTGATATGCATTTCTCTAATTACTAGAGATTTAGAACACGTTCTCATGTGCTTATTGATACTTTTGATTTCTTTACCTGAAAATTGCCTATTCATGTCTCTTGCCCATTTATCAATTGGGGAATGGCTTGATTTTTTATACAACTGATTTAACTCCTTGTATATTTGAGTAATTAGACCCCTGTCAGAGTTTTTTGTTATAAAGATTTTTTCCCAATTTGTTGTTTCCCTTCTGATTTTGGCTGCATTGTTTTTGTTTGTACAAAAGCTTTTTAGTTTAATACAATCAAAACCATTTAATTTACATTTTGTAATTTTCTCTAACTCTTGCTTGGTTTTAAAATCTTTCCTTTCCCAGAGATCTGACAAGTAAACTACTCTATGTTCACTTAACTTATTTATAGTTTCCCTCCTTATATTCAAGTCATTCACCCATTCTGAATTTATCTTGGTGTAGGGTGTGAGATGTTGATCTAAACCTAATCTCTCCCATATTGTTTTCCAAATTTCCCAGCAGTTTTTGTCAAACAGTGGATTCATGTCCCAAAAGTTGGGCTCTTTGGGTTTATCATACGCTGTCTTGCTGATGTCATTTACCCCAAGTCTATTCCACTGATCCTCCTCTCTGTCTCTTAGCCAGTACCATATTGTTTTGATGACTGCTGCTTTATAGTATAGTTTAATATCTGGCTTTGATCCAGCCATTACCATTGTTGGGTTTGTACCCCAAAGAGATCATAGATAAACAACAGACTTGTACGAAAATATTTATAGCTGCGCTTTTTGTGGTGGCAACAAACTGGAAAAGGAGGGTATGTCCTTCAATTGGGGAATGGCTGAACAAATTGTGGTATATGCTGGTGATGGAATACTATTGTGCTCAAAGGAATAATAAACTGGAGGAATTCCATGTGAACTGGAAAGATCTCCAGGAATTGATGTAGAGTGAAAGGAGCAGAGCCAGAAGAACATTGTACACAGAGACTGATATACTATGGTAAAATTGAATGTAATGGACTTCTGTACCAGCAGCAATGCAATGACCCAGGACAATTCTGAGGAACTTATGGTAAAGAACGCTACCCACATTCAGAGGAAGAACTGCAGGAGAGGAAACATAGAAGACAAACAACTGCTTGAACACATGGGTTGAGGCGGACATGATTGGGGATGTAGACTCCAAACTACCACACCAATGCAACTAACAACAATTTAGAAATAGGTCTTGATCAATGACACATGTTAAAACCAGTGGAAATGTGCATCGGCCATGGGTGGGGGGAGTGCAGGGGGTGAAGGGGAAAGAAGGAGCATGAATCATGTAACCATGTTAAAAATGAATATTAATTAATGTTTTAAAAAAAAAAGCTCCAGATCACTAATAGAGAAATGAAAATTCAAACAACTTTGAGGTTCCACTTCATATGCATCTGATAGGCAAAAAATAACAAAATAAAGTGTGTACATCTTTTAACTCAACATGTCAAAAAAGATTGTGTACAATGATCAGATTGGTTTTATACCAGGAATTGCAAATAAGTTCAAAATTATAAGAGGAAAAGGCACCTACCATGTGCCCTTCTAAATGGGAATGATTCAATATGCAGAGGCATAAGAAGGGAATATTGTCTGCTGTAAATAGCTTCAGAGAATACTGAGGAAACTGAACTGATTCAGAATTAGGTAGACATATATTAAAGAAAATCAACACAGAATTAGGAATTCTGGTTGCAATGACTAATCACAACTGAAAAATAGGATGATAAAAATAAACTTCTCACCTCCTAATAGAAAA
The DNA here is from genome assembly GCF_016433145.1 of Gracilinanus agilis. NCBI lineage: Eukaryota > Metazoa > Chordata > Mammalia > Didelphimorphia > Didelphidae > Gracilinanus > Gracilinanus agilis. The sequence goes on from NC_058133.1 coordinate 236,069,018, forward strand.
GTGATATTCAGAATTCAAATAGATATATGTGATTTTTCATACATGAGCAAGGTATGGATTGATTTTATGTACTTGTACTTATTTATTCTAAGTTTTTTGTTTCTTTTTTTTTTTCCAATGGTAGTATTTGGGAAGGAAAGAAGAGGACTAGAGATAATGTCACCAAAAAAAAAAAAAAAAAAAAAAAAGATTGTTGAAAAATGTAAAAGAAATGCACTAAAGGGAAGAAGTTCACAAGCAAGCACAGGCTAGCAGGAAAGTTTTGAAAGTATAAGCAATTCTACTTGGTCACAACTCAGGATTAATACACAACCACCTTTTTTCCTATTCTACTATTATATGGAAATGCTATTTTGTATCTTGGTGTTAAAGTAAAGAATTTTTAAAAAATTTAATTTCAAAATAAAAAACAACCTGCCTAAAATATAAGCTATTTAATCCATAAAATACAGAAGTAGCATAGCTCTAAGTATATACCTGGTAACAATGAAGAGACTCAGGATCCCTAAAATAATTTCATTGTGTCATTCATTTAGTACAAAACAGAGAAAGCCATTTTATTTCAGAGGTTTGCCCAGATTTTACAGCTGTTTTTGGATTTTACTCAAATGAAAATAAAATATACTTAATTGTTAAGACTATTTAAAAAGTTATTAGCTGCTTGCTTTCAACAGAAAGTTACAGACAATATCCTTACTATGTCACGGGCCCAGATTCCCAAAGTGGGCGCTACCGCCCCCTGGTGGGTACTGCAGCGATCCAGGGAGGTGGTGATGGCCACAGTTGCATTTATCTTTCCTATTAATTGCTATTACAATTTTTTAAAAAATTAATTTCCAGGGGGCTAAGTTATATTTTTTCTGGAAAGGGGGCGGTAGGCCAAAAAAGTTCAGGAACCACTGGCCTACACCAAGAGATTTGTGATCTATTTTCCCGAACTCTCCATCTAATTCCTCTTTGTGTTTGGTCAGTCTATAGTATAATCCAATGGAAAAAAAAATGTTCACTAACTTTACTGTCCCTTTTGCTTCCTGCCTTTGGTTCCTGGTTAAGTATAGGTTAAAGATTGGAGATAAGGACTGGACTTCAAATGTCATGGAAAAGAATATCAGTGCAGGTTTATACCTTCTCTGCAACCTATAGTCTTAGAGAACTGGATAGATTTAGTGACTTGCACAATGACACAATGTGCTGAATATGGGATTTAAACTGAGGACTGGTTGGCTCTGATGTAGTTTTCTATCCACTATATGATGCTTCCAATCTCTTATTTTAATTCTACACATGAGGAAACTAAGTACCAGAAAGATGGCATACTTTAGAATCAGGGAGTCTGAGTTTGACTGGATGAAAAAGGATTTTTTAAGTTCTAAACTCTTGGTATGCATACTAAAACAAAGACAGTTCCTTTCTTCTGTTGTTGTTCAGTCATATCCAACTCTTCGTGACCACGTTTGGGGTTTTCTTGGCAACGATAGGGAAGTGGTTTGCCTTCACCAGCTCATTTTTGAGATAAGGAAACTGAGGTAAATAGGGAACCAGCCTGGGGTCACCCTATAATTCCCTCTTAGTGTTCAAGTTAAAGGAAGAGTTCATCGATATATCAAACTTCACCAATTTCTTATTTTAGGAAATTGCCACAGCCATTCCAACCTTGAAAAACCACTATCCTTATCAGTCAGCAGCCATCAACAGTGAGTGAAGAACTTCCATCAGCAAAAAGATTAAAAGTCCCTGAAGGCTCAGGTGATGGTTTAGCACTTTTAGCAATAAAGTATTTTTAATTAATGTACATGCATTTTTTAGATCTAATACTATTACACACTTAATAGACTACATTACAGTGTAAACACAACTTTTATATGCACTGGGAAACCAAAAAAAAATTGTGACTCATTTTATAACCATTACATTTTAATGCAGTGGTTTGGAACCCAACCCACAATATCTCTAAGGTATGCCTGCCTGTATATAATCTATTAAGGCTCCTTCTAATTTTAAATCTATGAGACTAATGTTCTAACACTCCAAATCTCACTTCTTCTCCTACTTCCTACCCACCAAACATTCTAAACAAGGCCTAAGTGCTACAATAAAATTTAGAATCTCATATATTTGGTTCCCATCGCTCTCTGCTCTAAAGGCCAAACTATAAAATTGAGGCAACTTTACATTGGATGGACAGTCTCAGCTGCAAACTTGCACCGAGTGCTAATTTGCCTTCTCCTAAAGTCAATATATTCCCTCTCCTTCAAGACAGAATTTCAAAAGCATATTTTGATAATGCCACTAGGCCTTTAACAGACCAGTGTCAATAAAGCTGGATTTAGGCCAAGACCAAATTTTGCAAGTCTCCTCAGTCTTTCCTGTCACAAAATTTCTTTTTCTTGCCTTTTTCTTTCTTTTTTTTGACCTCTTTCAACTGAGAGTTTTTCACTCTGACTAAGAAAGCTATTAAGACATCAATCTTTACTGGGGCTTGCTTTGACCTGCAAAGAGATATTATTCACTTCCTAAAAAGCTAAGACTCAGAATTTATTCTATCATAAAAACCCACAATTGAAGCCTCTGATTTCCTGTTAGCCTATTTTAAATTTATTTTTTAAAGCACCTATTCACTCTGGCTCCTAAGCCACATATACACTCTGCAAGTATGGCTCAAGAAACATAAATAAACAAATAATCCAATCTGAGTTAAGAAACAGGGTATTGCTAAGCAAATGAAACCCAATTTTGCCCTAGAGTCAAAAAGGGTGTCACCTAACACCTGAAGCATCTTGTAGAAAGACTCAAGATTTTAACAATTAATCAATCACTAAAGCATTTATTAAGCACACACTATGTACCAGTTACAGTTATAGGTAGCTCTAAGGCCAGGCCATAATAAGTTTATGTTTTAACAGGTGAGAGATAATATACACAAAACATGGTTACCTGGGAGAAGATGAGGGTTGAAAGGGCCTCATACCCAAGGTGGCACTAGAGTTGACTCTTGAAAGAAATAAGAGATTCTGAGAGGCAAAAGGGAGATTATTCCAGGTATAGGAGAAAAGAACAGTAGGAAGGTTAGTACAGATGGATCATAGAAGTGGAACAGTGTATATTAACGTGAGAAAGGCAGGGTTGGGCCAAATTCTTAAGTTTTGAATGCCAAATAAAGGAGTTATATTTGATCCTAGAAGTAATAGGGAACCATGGGAATTTCATGGTGGGGGTGGATGACACAGTCAGATCTGACCTTTAGGAAAACTATTTTGTTAGTTGAAGGGAGGAGAAAAGGGATGGATTGGAATGAAGAGAGAGTTGAGACAGGAAGACCAATGAAAAGGCTATTGCTAAGGGACTGAATTAGGATGGTAAACCATATTAACAGATAAGAAGAAATGAAAGTGAGAGACAAAGTAAAGACAGAAATTACAAAATTTGACAATTGATTGAATATGTGGGGTGAGTGAGCTATCCAAAGTGAAAGCAAATTTTCAGACCAAATTAACAGGAAGGATGATGTTCTTGGGCAAAATTCAGAAGAGGAATGAATTTAGAAGAAAAGACAATTTATTCTGTTTTGGACATGTTGCGTTTAAGATATTTGTAAAACATTCAGTTTGAAATATCTAACAATCAATAGTATTCTGAAAAATGATAAATGATGATAAGACTGATGATAAATAAATCCCTGGGAGTTTATGAGATCAAAAAGAGTATAGAAAGAAAAGAAGAGGGTCCAGGATATATTGAGCTATGCCCAAACTGGGCACGACATAGATGAGACTGAGAAGGAAGGGTCAAACAGGCAAGAGAACCAACAAAGAACAGTGTCATGAGAAAAAAAAGAGAAAAAGGAATATCTAGGAGAGGGTTGTCAATAGTGTCAAAGAGTGAAGAGAGGCCCAGAAGGATGGGAACTGAGAAAAGATCATTAGATTGTCAAGTAAGAGATCATTTGTAACTGAAGAAAGCCAGAATATAGGTTTATAAGAAGGTGAGAAGTAGAGGTGATAATTATAGATTTTTCAATGAATTTGTCTCAGAAAGGAAGGAGAGACAGAAGATGATAGTCAGGAGGAATTGTAGTGATTTGTGGTTGTTTTAAGATGGAGAAGATTTAAGTTAGTTTGTAAAGCATAGGGAAGAAACTAGAACTTAGGGAAAGGCTGAAGGAAGAGATAAGTAGGGAGGGTTAGTTGAGATTGCAATCTGCAGGAGAAGATGGGATGCTTGGGGATCAAGGTCCCTGTAGATGAATTGACCTTAATTAGAAGGGTCACATTATCAGAGATAGGAGGAAAGAAGGAAAGATTAAGAGATAATGCCAAAGGACTGAGAGACAGAAGAAAGAAAGGAGAGGGATTTTATTTTTATTTTTTAATTTTAATTTTGAATATTTTCCTATAGTAGGAGAGGGATTTTAGAATCAAATGGTCTCTATTTTCACTGCAAAGTGTAAGGTAAATTCTCAGCTTTGAAAGTAGGGGGGGGGGGGGAGCTGGGTAGCTCAGTGGATTGAGAGTCAGGCCTAGAGAGAGGAGGTCCTAGGTTCAAATCCGACCTCAGATACTTCCCAGCTGTGTGACCTTGGGCAAGTCACTTGATCCCCATTGCCTACCCTTACCACTCTTCCACCAAGGAGCCAATACACAGAAGTTAAGGCTGTAAAAAAAAGAAAAGAAAAAAGAAAGTAAGAGGAGGGATAGTTAAGGAAGGATGAGGAGAAAAGAAGTTGGGAATAGCTATTGCAGTTAATGAGAAAGAAAACTAGTTAGGGAAGAGTACATGTAGCTGTCAGTAGCCACAAATTAACATATTCATGGGTGGACACCTAAGAGGGGAAGTTATAAACTGAGGGAAAATGGATGAAGAGGATAGAGAGAGAAAGGGAACACAATATAGGAAGACTCAGAGAAGAAGGGTTCAACAACATGGGCTCCAGCGTGAGTGCTCCTCTGATGGTGGAAAAGAGAGAGCTACACATGTCCCCAAACTTTTATTGGAGAATCAAGGAATGGGGAATGGGAGGTAGTTAATGAACATGTGACCTGGCATATGATTTGACACTGGCTCAATTGACAACCAAAAGATCAAAGAGGAGGAGGAGGCTAATCAAACATATGACCTGGTAGGGAATCTGGTTTGTCAAGGTAGGAGCTAGGACCCTGTGGCAGCTAACATCCTGCCCAGAATTAATAGAGTACTAATTAAATACAATGATTAAGAAATAATATGACCATGAGTCTGGTACATGAGCACATAGGTCACAATATTAATACATCAATAATACTTTCAAGATTAGAATATACCTGGGATGCCACAGTACACCTGGTAACAGTGAAGTCTCAGTTGTGATTAGATAAGATTCATAGCAGACCCTTTCAGCAGAAGTTTCATTACTTCTTCTAGCTCAGTTTAGTAGTAAGTCAAATGGGCAGAGGAGGCAAATCGAAGTAAAACCCAGGGTAGAATTTGGCAAATTGTGAAGACAAAGAAGCAATGCATTTAAAAAGTGATCAATTTCCTTGAGTGCATATATTAACAAATTAAGGAGGGCAGAGATTAATGAATTGGGCATGCAACTCAAAAAATTAGAAAGTGAGCAAATTAAAAATCCCCAGATGGAAACTAAATTAGAAATACTAAAAATCAAGGGAGAAATTAATAAAATCAAAAGTAAAAGAACTATTGAATTAATAAATAAGACTAGAAGCTGGTACTTTGAAAAAACAGATAAAATAGACAAAGTACTAGTCAATCTAATAAAAAAAGGAAAGAAGAAAACCAAATTGACAGTATCAAAGATGAAAAGGGAGACCTCACCTCTGATGAATGAAGAGGAAATTAAGGCAATCATTAAAAACTATTTTGCCCAATTATATGGCAATAAATATAACAATTTAGGAGATATGGATGAATATTTACAAAAATATAAACTGCCTAGATTAACAGCAGAAGAAATAGAATACCTAAATAATCCCATATCAGAAAGGGAAATTGAACAAGCCATCAAAGAACTCCCTAAGAAAAAATCACCAGGGCCTGATGGATTCACAAGTGAATTCTATCAGACATTCAAAGAGCAACTAATCCCAATACTATACAAATTATTTGATATGATAAGCAAAGAAGGAGTCCTACCAAATTCCTTTTATGACACAAATATGGTACTGATTCCAAAGCCAGGGAGATCAAAAACAGAGAAAGAAAACTACAGACCAATCTCCCTAATGAACATAGATGCAAAAATCTTAAATAGAATACTAGCAAAGAGACTCCAGCAAGTAATTAAGAAGATCATCCACCATGATCAGGTGGGATTTATACCAGGAATGCAAGGTTGGTTCAACATTAGGAAAGCCATCCACATAATTGACCATATCAACAGCCTAACAAACAAAAATCACATGATTATCTCAATAGATGCTGAAAAAGCCTTTGACAAAATACAGCATCCATTCCTATTGAAAACAATGAAAAGTGTAGGAATAGAAGGACCTTTCCTAAAAATAATAAACAGTATATACCTAAAACCATCAATAAACATCATATGCAATGGGGATAAATTAGAAGCCTTCCCAATAAGATCAGGAGTAAAACAAGGATGCCCATTATCACCTCTATTATTCAACATAGTACTAGAAACACTAGCAGTTGCAATTAGAGAAGAAAAAGAAATTGAAGGTATCAAAATAGGCAAGGAGGAGACTAAGCGATCACTCTTTGCAGATGATATGATGGTATACTTAAAAAATCCTAGAGAATCAACTAAGAAGCTTGTAGAAATAATCAACAACTTTAGCAAAGTTGCAGGATACAAAATAAATGCACATAAATCATCAGCATTCCTATACATTTCCAACACACTAGAGCAGCAAGAAGTAGAAAGAGAAACACCATTTAAAATCACCCTAGACAGGGGCAGCTGGGTAGCTCAGTGGAGTGAGAGTCAGGCCTAGAGAGACAGGAGGTCCTAGGTTCAAACCCGGCCTCAGCCACTTCCCAGCTGTGTGACCCTGGGCAAGTCACTTGACCCCCATTGCCCACCCTTACCAATCTTCCACCTATGAGACAATACACTGAAGTACAAGGGTTTAAAAAAAAATCACCCTAGACAATATAAAATACTTAGGAATCTATCTACCAAAACAAACACAGCAATTATATGAAAACAACTACAAAACACTTTCCAAACAAATAAAACTGGATCTAAACAATTGGAAAGCCATTGATTGCTCATGGGTAGGTCGAGCTAACATAAAAAAATGACAATTCTACCCAAATTAATTTACCTATTTAGCGCCATACCTATCAAACTACCAAAAAACTTCTTTACTGAATTAGAAAAAACTATAACAAATTTCATTTGGAATAACAAAAGATCAAGAATATCAAGGGAAATAATGAAAAAAAATGTGAAGGAAGGGGGCCTAGCAGAAAACAATATGGGAGAGATTAGGTCTAGATCAACATCTCACACCCTACACCAAGATAAATTCAGAATGGGTGAACGACTTGAATATAAAGAGGGAAACTATAAATAAGTTAAGTGAACACAGAATAGTGTACTTGTCAGATCTCTGGGAAAGGAAAGACTTTAAAACCAAGCAAGAGTTAGAGAAAATTACAAAATGTAAATTAAATGGTTTTGATTATATTAAACTAAAAAGCTTTTGTACAAACAAAAACAATGTAGTCAAAATCAGAAGGGAAACAACAAATTGAGAAAAAATCTTTATAACAAAAAACTCTGACAGGGGTCTAATTACTCAAATATACAAGGAGTTAAAGCAATTGTATAAAAAATCAAGCCATTCCCCAATTGATAAATGGGCAAGAGACATGAATAGGCAATTTTCAGGTAAAGAAATCAAAAGTATCAATAAGCACATGAGAAAGTGTTCCAAATCTCTAATAATTAGAGAAATGCAAATCAAAACAACTCTGAGGTATCAC
>NC_058133.1:236077055-236098633 GCF_016433145.1 Gracilinanus agilis
TGCCCTTTGATCCAGCCATACCATTGTTGGGTTTGTACCCCAATGAGATCATAGATAAACAGACCTGCACGAAAATATTTATAGCTGCGCTTTTTGTGGTGGCAACAAACTGGAAAAGGAGGGTATGTCCTTCAATTGGGGAATGGCTGAACAAACTGTGGTATATGCGGGTGATGGAATACTATTGTGCTAAAAGGAATAATAAACTGGAGGAGTTCCAGGCGAACTGGAGAGACCTCCAGGAACTGATGCAGAGCGAAAGGAGCAGAGCCAGAAGAACATTGTACACAGAGACTGATACACTGCGGTAAAATCGAATGTAATGGGCTTCTGTACCAGCAACAATGCAATGACCCAGGACAATTCTGAGGGATTTAGGGTAAAGAACGCTACCTACATTCAGAGGAAGAACTACAGGAGAGGAAACATATAAGAAAAGCAACTGCTTGAACGCATGGGTCGGGGTGGACGTGATTGGGGATGTGGACTCGAAACTACCATACCAATGCAACCACCAACAATTTGGAAATAGGTCTTGATCAAGGACACATGACAAAACCAGTGGAAATGTGCATCAGCCATGGGTGGGGGGGAGTGCGGGGGTGAAGGGGAAAGTAGGAGCATGAATCATGTAACCATGTTAAAAATGATTATTAATAAATGTTTAAATTTAAAAAAAAAGTGATCCATTACGTAGGGTTGAACTGGTTCACTAAGGGGATAAGAAAATGGAAAGGCAAGTTCCTGCAATTTCAAGGGAGGAAAAACCTGAAGAATAGATGCATAAAAACAGTCATTTTCCACAGCATAGAATTTCTTTAATAGCAACCTGATATCCCCTGATGGAGGTACATGAAAGCTATCTCTCTCAATACAACCCAGGTGTACTTTCAATATGTAAAAATTCTATAGTAAGCTAGTTTTGTGATACATCAGAAGGACCATTTAAGGTTGTATAGGGAATAGCTGAAAGATTCCTTCTCTTCCAAAGCATAAAATAAGCAAGAAGCAGACTAGAAGAATCACAGCAGGGAGGAAAGAGTGACCCCTATTGAGAGTTTCATTCCACCCTCCACCCACAAGCCAGGGTATCATATAATTCTGTCTTATGTTTGATCAGTCAAGTATTTACTGAATGTGTACAATATATTATTCATTTTGCTAGATGCTAGAAGCTGCCTGGAAGTTACTTAAATTTCCCAGTTGTCTTAGAGAAGGTATGGGACAAGGAGTTGTATGCAGAACCCTAATCAACCTGGACAGGGAGTTGTATGCAGAGTCCAACTAATTTAACCTGGGAAAGAAAAAAACTTTTTTTTCTTTTTACACAAGGCAGAAATGAATGGAGGTCATTTAAGGATCCAGTTGAGGGGGACCGGGGACAGGTGGTGGCAGGAAAAAAAAGAGAACTCTCCCTTATTTTGTTCAGAATTGTCATCAGTCCAAGACCAGAAATAAATTCCCAGTGGAAGTGGTGCCTACCATTTTTCCAGCTTGAGAGGGAGTGAGCCAGCTAGGCAAATCCTTTCCTGGGTCATGGGAAACTAGACAACTTACAATGCTGAGGCATTTGACTTGAGAATGGGCTCCAAATGAGATCCTCTGGACCCAATAATTACAGAGAATATAACCAATGACCCAATTTGGCACCTCAGCCATGTATCTAAGAGGATTCAATTTGGCCCATCACAAATCTTCAGGCAAGAGGGATATTCCAAATCTTCACAGGATCCTAAGTGTCAGGCAAGTGAAATATCCTCCCTTAAGTAGCAAAGTTAGAATTTGAACCCTAACATCTCTTGATTTTAAGTGATAGAATCAAGAGTTAGAAGGGATCTCAGAAGACATTCAGCTTAATCTTTTCCTGATCATGAAACCCTTTCTGCAACATCCTTGATAAGTGGTCATTGAGTCTTTATCTCTGCTCTCTTTCCTGGCATCCCCTATCTCCAAACCCAATCAGCAACAGTACAACCACCTCTAATTTCTTGTCTCCTTTCCCCTTTGTGTGTGTGTGTGTGTGTGTGTGTGTGTGTGTGTGTGTGTGATGTTGCTTCCTCAGTGCAACTGATTACTATCCCTGTGTGCCACTCCTATCCAATACAACCAGAAATCTTGGCCCATGTCCTTTCCTATAGAGTCTTCACTGGTGTTTATTTGAGAAGACAAATGAATGAGATGTTAACAGTTTCCTGTTTCTATCTCAGCTTTGGAGCCAACCAGAAAGACAAATGATTTCGCTGGACACCTCTCATCCTTCTTAGGAAGATCTTGAGGAAGCAGATAGTGGGAATGGGGGAAGTGGGAAGGAATACTAAACATCCTAAAAGCCTGAATTCTCTGACTGTGCCCTGGTGGGTGCCCATACAAGGGCACTAAAAAGACTCCATGCACTAAATCTAAAGTAGATCCCAGCAGCATGTCTGTTAAAAAAAGTTTAGGGGAATTCAGAGGAACAGAGAACAAGAGACAGATCAAGGACATTTGAGTTTGCATTCTGACTATTGCGGACTCAATCAGACACAAGTCTCTTCTATGCTTCAAAAAGCCTAGGAAAATGAGTAACAGCGGAATTAGAGTCAAAGGTATGGGTAGGACAGGAGACTGAGAAACCAACCTGGATAATTTCTAAAGTCTCCTCCATTTTCAATTTATCCCCTCCTAACATCCCATGTACACTCTTTCCCATCCTTTGTATATGTTAGAATGGCTATACTCCCTGGGAAAGAATCTACCAAGCTTCAGAAATCCCACTCTTGGCTGATGACTTAAGTAAGTAAAAAAATTATGTGAAGCTGTCCACCCAAGCCATCATGCCCTCTCACCCTGTGAACCACCTTATTCTCTCCATCTCTTATTCTGAGCACAGTAATAAGACCAAAGATACGTTATTTTTTATTGTTTTCAGTCTTATCAGATTCTTCATGACCCCTTTTGGGGTCTTCTAGGCAAAGATATTAGAATGGTTTGTCATTTCCTTCTCCAGCTCATATTTGCAGATGAGGAAACTAAGGCAAACAAGGTTAAGTGACTTGCCCAGGGTCACACAACTAGTATCTGAGACCAGATTTGAACTCAGAAAGATTAGTCTTCCTGAATTCAGGCTGGACACTCTATCTACTATATCACAAATACTTATAGAAAATGTAAATCAACTGATTGCTCTTTGGGTCAATTTACTATTCTATCCTTGTGTCTTTTTTCTTTTGTTCTTAAACTCTTACCTTCAGTCTTTTTTATCAATTCTAAGACCAAACAGCAAAGTATAGGCAATTGAGTTTAAGTAACCTCCAGGATCACACACTGAGGTCAGATTTGAACTCTAGAGCTCTATCCACAGTGCTACCAAGCTGCCCTATCTTTGTGTCTTAAACCAAAATTTCCATAGTAATGTGGTCTCTTCCTATTAGAATGTAAACTCCTTGAGGGCAGGAGCTGATTCATTTTTGGTTTTGCATTCCCAAATCTTACTGGGGCAGTGCCTTGTTTTTCCATTCATAAATTTAATATTTTAGAAATGTGAGTTACTGTAAATATTATACTTGAACTCAGGTATGATTTCAGAGAATTGATTTCGTTTCTGTCTCCAGCAAACAAAATTCACTGGAGAAACTCAAAGAGGCACCTATAACTTTCATAATTTGGCTGCTTTAAACCAAGAGTAAGGCCTCCCATCCACAAAGTGCTTTTATTTTTCATTTCTCTTCTCTCGGTCCTCCAACAGAAACTAATTCCCTAACCTGAGATGTAATGTTTCACCGTGGTACCATAACCTAACCCAGGGCATCCACACTTCCCAAATTGGGGAAACCACTAGAGAGGCATCTTCACCTTGGATTTGAAGTCCAAGTTCTCAGGAACAAAGGAGTCTTCCAGAGCTAGGTATGATCTGGCAGCTTGACCATAACCCCTTTGCCCCTCACAGGCTATCAACCCCTCTCCATCCATAGAACAATAAGAGTTTTCCAGGGGACCATAGGAAAAAAAGATGAATTCATATGGTAATTTCTCCCTCAGAACACAGAAAACAGGGGGCAGCTGGGTAGCTCAATGGATTGAGAGCCAGGCCTAGAGACAGGAGGTCCTAGGTTCAAATCTGGCCTCAGACACTTCCCAGCTGTGTGACCCTGGGCAAGTCACTTGACCCCTATTGCCTATCCTTACCACTCTTTTGCCTTGGAGCCAATACACAGTATTGACTCCAAGACAGATGGTAAGGGTTAAAAAAAAAATTTTTTTTTAAATTAGCAAAAAAAAGAACACAGAAAACAAGCAAAGACCTCCCCTCCTCCCCAGTAAGAGGTCAGGGCCACTCCAAAAGAGCAAAGGCAGCCTTCATGACTTCCCTAGCTATGTGGAGGGGGGGATGATGAGATCTATAGAAAAAGTAGGGCAGCTAGGTTCATAAGGAGACCTGAATTCAAATCCTACCTCAAATACTTATGAGTTAGACTTCTCTAAGTCTCAGGATCTAATTAACTAGATTGCTATGAGATAAAATTAAATAACCCAGATAAAGCACTTTGCAAACCTTCAAAAAAACCAGAATACATTCTAGCTGTTGTGAGGCAGCTAGGTGGTACAATGAATACTAAGAAAATAAACTGGAATCATGAAGACCTGGGTCTAAATTCTATTTCAGGGAGCAGCTAGGTGACTGAGTGGATAAAGGCAGGCCTAGAAAAAGGAGGTCCTGGGTTCCAATACAACTTCAGACAATTCCTAGCTATGTGACCCTGAGCACGTTAGTTAAGTTTCCTCATCTGCAAAAAGAGGATAATAATAGCACTTAACTTACTAAATTGTTGTGAGGATAAAATGAGACAAAATTCATGAAGGAGTTTACAAACTTTAAAGCATTATGTAAATGCTAGCTACTTTTTTTTTTTAAATAATGAAATAGAATATGGTCTAGGATGGAACTCTGAGAAATATCCACTGCTAGGGGGTAGAATATTGATGAAGCAGCAAAGGAGACAGAGGAGTGGTCAGACAGGCAGAAAACAAAGCAGGAGAGACTGGTGCCATGGAGTCCCAGAGAGGAAAGAATTCTGTGTGAGTTCCTAAGGGGAACTGAAGAAGATGTTAAGAGGATGAGGTAGAGCAAAATAAGCTCAGGACCACACATCCCAATTCTCAGATCATACCCATTTGCTTCTTACAATGAAAAATGTCACTTTTCCACTGGGCATTTTCTGCTCTGAATTATCATCTCAATTGTGAAGTGGGCAGAAGGCCAAAATCATTCCATTCATCCAATTTCTCTCACTTTAAATGACTCACCAACTATGCTGCTTCCTTATTTTTCCAATTAAAATAACAAAATCAGCCTCTGAACATAGATTAAGATCAAAGTAGTTTAAAGCAAAACAGAGTATATGGCCAAAGAACTGACAAACACAAAAGTAAAGACATAAAGATTCATAATGAGACACTCAAACAATATTTATTAAATAGCATATGAAACAAAAAGTAAGGAAGAGTTGCAAATCAGATTAAACAAAATAGATCAATGTGCAAGCATTTATTAAGCACCTCCAAGGTATTAGCTACTGTGCTAGGCAACAGAGATACAAGGACAAAAAAGAAACAGGAAGACTCTAAGGTAGAGGTGAGGAAAGAATGCATTTCAAGGGAAAGGGGACCAGATATCCTGTGTAAAAGCATGAAGACAGGAGATGGAGGATCTTGAGTTACTATAAACATGAAGGCAGATCTGACTAAATTAGAGAGTGTAGAAAAAAGGATAGTTATGTATAACAAGTATGGAAAGGGTAGTTTAAAGAAGGGTTGTAAAGAGCTTTCAAAGGTAAAAAAGGAGATGGGGTCATCCATTTGTTCAACTAATTCAAAATCTAATTAACTATGTTCTTCATCATCATGACAGACATGGTTAAATGATTCACTGAAATTCAGGTTTTTAATATGTATCATTTTCCCCTCACCTCTATCAAAAACAGAAATTCTTTTTGAACCTGTATTGCCTTTTAAAAACCTTTTAATTTCTTTTAACATGAAAAGGAGACTCTTAAGACAATAGGAAACCAATGGAATGTACTGAGTAGGGGAAAACATGGTCTAATCTATACTTCAGGAAATTTAGCCTGGAACCTATATGAAGGAGAGTCTGGAAGGTGAGAGCAAGGAAACTTTAAGGCAGAAAAGGCAATAGGGAAACCATTGCAGTTGTTTAGGGGGGAAATAATGAAGGCTATGGACAAGAGATAGCAGTGAGTGGAGAAAAGGGTTTTAATTTGATATGTTCTAGAGGTAAAAATGACTACAGATTAGATACATAGGGTGAATGAATTCTCCGATCCAGGTTGTCACTGAGGTTGTGAGTCTTGGTAACTGGAAAGGAAGGTGGTAATAAGGAAGTTCTAAAGAGTAGAAATGGTTTTTTTATTAGATATATTTATTTATTAGAATATTTTCCCATGATTACATGATTTATATTTTTAAAGAGTAGTATTAGGAGCAAAGATAATGTGATTTAGGACTAGAACAGAAGAGAGAGAATAGGGTCCTGTGGGTGTGCACACACACGTGCACGAGCAAGATATTTCCATAAAAATGATAATTGAACAAAAGAGTTTTACAAGATAGCCAAGAAATTGTGGAGAAATAAAAGGGTCCACACTGAAGCTATGGGGTACCATTCAAAGCTGGGGAATATGCTATATTATTTCAAAAATAAAATAACAAATAAGCATCCCATCTTTTCTCCCAAACCTACTACCCTCCCTCATCTCACTTCCAGCTCTGTGCTCCTGGATCAAATGACAGCAAAACAGATAAGAAGTTGTACGGCTAAGAGGCCCTGCTCACTCAAAACAAATAAGACTTCAGAGGAAAGGAGATTTGTTACATGTTTTGTTTTGTTTTGTGTTAAGGGGAGGTTGTTTAGCTATTTATCTATAACAAATACACTATCTAAACTGAATCTTTCTCTTTATCTATATATCTTAATATATAATTTTTTAGTTATAAACTGCTATGACCTTTTTTTTGTTCACACAATTTGGCTTTTCAGTTTTAATCCCATTTTGAATCACTTTGGAATTCTGAAATCCCTTATGTAGATAACTCAATAGCTGTTTCTTTCTCTTCACAATCAGATATATATTCTGCTCTGTACCCACCCCATTTGCTTTCAGCATCCAAGAACCAAAATGCCTCAAAGTAAATAATGATAGGGGGCAGCTGGGTAGCTCAGTGGATTGAGAGCCAGGCCTAGAGGCAGGAGGTCCTAGGTTCAAATCTGACCTCAGACACTTCCCAGTCACTTAACCCCCACTGCCTATCCCTTACTACTCTTCTGCCTTGGAGCCAATACACAGTACTGACTTCAAGATGGAAGGTATGGGTTTAAAAAAAAAAAAGTAAATAATGATGTTTATTTTTTAAAATTCAGAATAATTCCATATGTCTCCCCCTCGCCCAAATAAAAAAGCAACCAAACCCAGATCCTGAACTACGACATTATTGGTCCTGGTCCCCTCATGGGTTGGGAGAGGGAAAAAGAAAAAAGGAATGGAGAAAGAGAAGGAAAAGAAGAATGAGAGAAATGGGGGATAGAGAGAGATGGGGAAAGGTGGGAGAAAGGAGGACGGGGAGAGAAAGAGAAGAGATGAGTCAAGGAAGCCAAGGAATAACCTCCCTCCTTTTCTCATCTAAAAGACTGCACAAAGGCTGCCAATGACTGCTGCTTCCTGGGTTCATGGTGAGAGATACCCACTACACTGCAAAAAGAAACATTAATTTGATTCTAATGTAGAATAGACTCTCCATCTTCTTTCTGTATTTCAAAGTTCCTCCCAGACCCCACTCTCTATTTACACAGTCACTCTCCTAGTTCAGGCAATGACCTTATCTCTGGACAACTGAAATTATCATCTAAGTGATGCCCCTGCTTCAAGTTTCTCCGCACTCAGAGACATCTTCCCAAAGCTCAGATGGGTCTACATTGCTCTCCTCCTCAAAAAATTCTCATGGCTCCCTATTACCTCTAAGATCACATATAAACCCCTTTGTTTAAAGCTTTAAAGGTAAAGCTCTTTACAACCTGGCCATTCTCTATCTTTC
Source organism: Gracilinanus agilis (assembly GCF_016433145.1). Taxonomy (NCBI): domain Eukaryota; kingdom Metazoa; phylum Chordata; class Mammalia; order Didelphimorphia; family Didelphidae; genus Gracilinanus; species Gracilinanus agilis. The sequence goes on from NC_058133.1 coordinate 236,085,141, forward strand.
CCAGCTTTACTACCTTCCGGGAACTCTTTACTTGCTGTTCCTTTTCCCTAAGACTTAATTTCCCATTTCTGTGTCTTTGCCTAGGTGTCAACCAGGCCTGAGCTGCATGGTTACTTCTGCCTTAAAATCTCTAACTTCCTGGAAACTTAGCTAAAAGGTCGCCTTTAAAGCCAACCTTGTCTGGCTAAGGTTATTTTCCAACTACTTTTTGTATCTTTTTATATACATGTTGTATTCCCATTAGAAAATTAATTTCTTGAGATCAGGAATGGTTTTTGCTTCATTTCTGTATCCCCAGAACTAATTATTTGATAAATACTTATTTTCCAAATTAACATCAGAAATAAGAATCTTCCTGATTACCCTAGAGGCAGTTAGGTGACATAGAAGAATCCAAGCACAAATCTAGCTTCAGACACCAGCTGTGGGACCCTGAGCAAGTCATTAAACTGCTGTTTGTCTCAATTTCTTCAACTGTAAGATAGGATAATAATAGTATCTACCTCCTTCCTAGAAGATTGTGAAGATTAAATGAGATATTTGTTAAGTGTTTGGTACAGCAATAAATGAATGATTCCTTTTCCTCCTCCTTCCTGCACATACCACTACCTTGCTTAGCTTAAGTGTTTCCTCTTCATCAGAAAAAGTCCAGTCCTAATAGGTACCCACCATACAAAGATAGAGAACTCATCCAATTCTCCACAAAGACTGCTAAGAGGCCACATGGTCAAACAATATAGAGAGGTGGTAGAATTTTCTCATATCAGTGGAAAAGGAAGAACTTGCACCCTCAATACTGGCTTGGCTCCTTGCCTTCAAGTAAACCTGCAAGTGCTCACAAGTCCTAGATAAGCCAAAAAGGAAACAATTCCTGAAGAAAATTGGGGGAAGGTGGGAGAGGGAGAGTTGAGGGGAGAGAAAAAATGAGTAGTAACTGCTGGATTTCTGGTTCTCCCTGATGAAATCTATCCAAAGTTTGGAAAGAGTCCAAGTCTTCCAATCCTATCATTTCCACACTTCTGAAATATAGGAATGAGTGACAGGGAGAGGACTCCTGAATTCAATTAGGTCCCACTTTTACAAGGTAACACCATTGCCCAGAGGGAGAGAATGAGATTCTGGATTATTTAAAGTTTAATTACAACTTAATACTTCAGAATATTTGGGTGTCTTATTTTTAGCTGTTACTTAGCTATTTAGCTTTTGATAAGCAGAAATGAGGTAAAAGAGGCATTCTAGGTATAAAGAATTCCATAAGCCAAGACTCAGACTTGAGAAAGGTTGCAGTTTAGCAATATGACTAACGCATAGCATGTTGGAAAATAAGGCATAAAGGCAGGTGAGTGTGAGTTTGTAGATAAATGACAGACCCAGGAGTTTGACCTAAATTCAGTTGCCAATGAGGAAATCAATAAGTTTTGAGCAGAGGAGAGACATGACAGGGTTGTGCTTTAAAAAAAAAATTAATTTGAAAGTAGTGTGTAGGATAGATAGTAGATAGATGGTACAAAAAGATTTTTTTTAAACCCTTACCTTCCGTCTTGGAGTCAATACTGTGGTATTGGCTCCAAGGCAGAAGAGTGGTAAGGGTAGGCAATGGGGGTCAAGTGACTTGCCCAGGGTCACACAGCTGAGAAGTGTCTAAGGCCAGATTTGAACCTAGGACCTCCCGTCTCTAGGCATGGCTCTCAAACCACTGAGCTACTCAGCTGCCCCCTGTTTTTTTTTTTTTTTTTTTTTTTTAAACCCTTACCTTCCGTCTTGGTACAAAAAGATGCTGAAAGCAAAAAGGCTCTGGTCAGGTAAGAAGATAGATAAGGGCAATGGAGAAGGAACATTCACATACATGAAGATCCAGCCATGAAGACTATGGAGCAGTCCAAGATGCAAGAGAAGAATCAAGAGAAAGCAGTGTCATAAAACCCCCAAAAGTATGAGTTTCCAAGAGAAGAAAGTGATCAACAATGTCAAATACTATAGAGAAAGATAATAAGGATTTGAGTAAAGACCATTAGATTTAGAAGGCAGACCTACTCAACAGTGATTTTGCTTCTATTGTTTCTGTCAAGGAGAATGCCTTTTGAACTGGGACAGATAATGATGTGTTGAAACCCCAAATAAATAAGGAGTTAATAAAAGATCACTGAACTACCCTTGACAAGTCCATACAAACTACATTCCAGAATATGAAAGAGCTGGTTGGTGGCTGTGACTACTGATCCTCTGTCCAGAATCTGCTATTTAATTGCCCTTGGGCAAATTATTTAACTTCCCTGGGCTTCAGTTTCCTCCTCTATAAAAGAAATGGGATGGGCCAGATGATTAGTAAAGAGTTCCTTTCTAGCTCTAATCTTCTAAGTAGTTAACAGTATACAAGGATGTATCCAGGTCAGCTAGGGGATGAATACAAAACAGAAGCATCTGAATCTATCAATAAAGAGATTACTATTGGCCTTAGAAAAAGCAATTAAAAAAACACCACCTTTTATCTTCTGTCTTAGAATCACTATTGTGTATTGGTCCCAAGGCAAAAGGGTGGTAAGGGCTGGACAATGGGAGTTAAGTGACTTACACAGAGTCACACAGATAGAAAGTTTCTGAGACCAGATTTGAACTGTCTCTAAACCTGGCCACCTAGTTTCCCCCACAAAAAATTTCAACAGAGTAGTGGGGAAGAGATCTGATTATAAGGGATTAAGGGTGTGTGGTAGAAGCATCAAGGGAAAACTGCTCTGAACATTAGGAAGCAAGCAAATATGGCAGATAGTTGGAAAATGTAATAGAGTTAATGAAAAGTTTCTCTGGGATAGAATTGTGGTGAAGCCAACAAACTGTTGCAATACTTTTCATAATATCTGGTCTCTGCAGTTTTATATCCCTTCTAATTGTGTATACAAGGATATGGTTTTGCTACTCAGGATTTTGAAACTGCAAACACTACCTATCCTTCCACACTTTAAGGAATGTAAATGAATCAATATTGCATCCTATAATCTATACAGGATGTTCTTAAAACTTCAATAAGACTTTTGGAACATACTATATATAAAATTAAGGCTTTTATGTCCTTGTTGTGATCATTGTGTATTTGCTTTCTCCCTCTGAATCTGAGTTGAGATTTTACATGTAGAATCTGAAAAGAAAAACACCCATAAACACTTAAACAATTTTGATTCTTCACTGTAGAGAAAAATTAATCCAAAGCTGCTGTTCTGTTACTTGCTAAGATATTTGACTTGTATCCTATGTTAATTGTCCCCCTCCCCTTTTTTCATTTATTTCTGAAATAGTTGAGAAGGTCTCCCCTTCTCTTCCCAACAATAAATTCATCAAGTGAGCCCAGATAGCCATATAGCATCAGGACTTTTAGATAAGGCCTTCTGTTGCCACCTTATTAGCTAACTGGATAATTCTTAGGAACATACCATTCCCACACCTTTCCATTCTCCTTCTAGGAGGATATGGTCAATAACACTTTGCTCCCCACCAATCACCAAACTAGACTCCCCCAAAAAGGAGGGAATATAGGATTCAGAGACAGGATTTTTTCCTATTACAAAAGGGAAAGCTAGAAGCCTCAATAGAGCTGCTATATTACCTTAATTTGGGGAACTGCTCCACCATCACCCTAATCTGGATATAGATTTGGAAGTCTCCTGACTATCTAACTGTTTCCAGTTGGTTGTAAAGAATATCCTGTAAAAAATCTTCTTTGGAAATAAAAGTCTGAACCATGGGTTTCCTTTCCCCCTCCCTAGCGTGGATACTTAAGTTACTATATAATCATTCATTTGGTCGCCAAATGAAGGAATTGAAATTGACAGGAAAAATTAATCAAATGTCTTCCTCATTTTAAAATTCCTGAACTTGAGAGACCCTCAGTGTCTCTCTTTTTTTTAATTGCCTTTTTTTAAAATGAACAAGCACAAACACTTCCCTATAGTAAGAACAGCCAAAAGAGGATTGCCCATAAAACTGCAAATTTCCATTATGTACTAGTCACATTCTTAAAAATATGTTTCAAATTTAACACAGTAGTTCCAAGACTGTTCTGCTTTGCTTATATAGGCCTCCTTTGGAGCACACTTCTGCTATCTTGTTTTTTATTTAACCATTGACACTTTTCTTTCTTTTTTAGGATCACATGAACTCCTCAAATTCTGGTCCCCTAATAAAACCTTACCCTTGTAACAAATAATGCAAACAAATTCACATACTACTTGTGTGTGTCAATGTATTTCCCATTCTGTCCTATGGATTTCTAGTCTATCACTTCTCTGCCAAGATTTTTAATCACTGGTCCCTGTTGACCTTGAACAAGCCACTTAAACCCCATTTGATTTGCTCTTCTGTCTTAGATTTGTTATTGGAGAAAAAGTAAAGGTTTTAAAATAAAATAAAATATAGTCCTGATTCTTAGTCCTAAATTCAAGATTTTCCAAAACCAGGTCCTAACCTCCCTTTCTGGTCATATATAATCATAGAATGTTAAAGCTCTAAGGGCCTTTTGTTGGAAGAGTGGGGAAACAATTTGAAGATCTGTGATTTCATCAGTGTAGGGAGCTGCCAATGAGAAAACTCTACCAATACAACCTAAAGACTTAGAAAGTTGCCTGGTGCAATGAGATGTTAAGTAATTTTCTAAGATTTTAGACTGCTAGGTCACCACAATTAGAAGACAGGGAGTATAGGCAGAAAGATGAGAGTTCAAATCTAGCCTCAAGAAACCCTGGGCAAGTCATTTAACCTTGCCTGCCTCAGTTTCCTCATCTGAAAAATAAGCTGAGAAGGAAATGGCAAACAACTCCAGTATTTTTGCCAAGAAAACCCCAATAGGGGTCACAAAAAGTTGTGTAGGACTCAACAACAACAGAGCTATTACATGTGAGAGGTGGCACTTGAAAATATTCTGATTTAAGGTCTCTCACAAAAGAATTTGGAAGTTCATATTTTATCCTAACATACTCCAATCTCTTCATTTTACAGATGAGGAAAAGGAGATGCAAATGTTAAAGTTATTCGCCCAACCTCATTATGTATTTGAGTAAGGATATAAACCTATGTCTCTGGCTCCAAATTAATCCTATGCTTGAGCAAAACTGCACTGCTCACCATTTCCTTCCATTTCCTACATCAAAGTCTTTGTAGCACCCCTCCTCCACTGGCCCTTCAAGGGCTAGATCAAATACTATATAATAAATATGTAACAAGTAAATACAAATACTCCTTCTTGAACCCCTAAATCAGTGGTGTCAAACTCAAATAGAAACAAGACCATTAAATCCCAGGATACTGATTTAGAAAACCACATAAATATTACTTGTTTCCCACTGTATTTTTATTATTTTGTTAAACATTTCTCAATTAGATTTTAATCTGGTACAAGCTACACATAAGTGTTTGATACCTCTGCCATAAATTACAAGTGATATTTCCCTCCTTTGAAACCCAATAGCATTTTACTCTTTTTTCTCTTATGAGATTTATCCTCTTCTGCCTTATACTGAAATTATTTGTATATTTATGCCTTATATGCTCCCTACAATATCTCTTTACTTTTTTTTTTGGTTTGTCCAAACACCTACCACACACAGTGCCTTGAATATAGTAGGTGCTCAATGCATGTTTTTTGAATTAATGAACACCCTGTATTATGGTGAAAGGTTAATGGGGTATATATGAAGGAAGTTCCACAGAACAGTTTTAACAACATTTTTAGAGAGCAGGAAGACACCAACTGAGAGGGATGTTATAATAACCCTGTCTCCTTACATATCTCTACAAGAGATTTCCCAGCTGCCTCCTTATATTAGGTCTAAGACACAAATGTAGAATCAACCCCACATAGTCAAGGGACAGATAAATTCTGCTGAGGGGTTTTGTGGAGCACATTTTTCTTTGTACCTGTCTAAGCAACTAGCACTACACTGCACACTGTAAATGCTCAAAAAATGTTTGTGACATTCAAGAATGTTGACTACAAGCTTCTTTAATGCAGTCTTGAAACAAAGGCAACTATCCCAAGCCTCTTCTACACACATAAATCCTTTGCGGGGAGAAAAGATAATACTATTCTGCCCCTTACTACTGGCATGACCTTGAGTAAGTTACTCCTTCTAAGCCTCAGTTTCCTCATCTGTGAAGGGAGAAATTGAGGTTAGGATGCGCTAAGATTCTTTCCAGCTCTAAATCAATGATCCTATGAATTTTAGAGGGAATTTCAGTTTATGAGAAGAATGGGACCAGGTCATGAAAGCATACAGAAGAGTCTAGAACAGAAGAAGAAAGTGATTTCCATGTTTGGTGTGCATACTCATACTTTTGTTATGAAACACTGGAAATTTTCTGCTTTTTTAAAAATTTCTTAAATATGACCCAAAAAAAGAATTCCCTTTTTTGCAGGGAAAAGTAACTGAAATCTTACAGGAAACAGAAGCGCTTTGAATCTCTTTCCCCCTCTCAATATGAAAAATAAGATTAAATCAATAAATGAGATTTACTGTGTATGTTTTCTGTTTGCCATTGTACATACTGTCCTTTGCCTTGGTTTCCCATGTGTCAAATGGGACCACAATCCCTTGGGCTCCACATTTCAAAGTAGATCATTTCAAGGGTAAACTGATCAATGTTGAACCAAAGTAATTTCTCCAGAATATCTGACTGCATGATGCCACCAGTCAGTAACTTCTACCCTTGCCAGTCTTTTATCAGCTGCCTCTTTCCCATGGATAGATGAACTCCACAGTAAAATGAAACGAACTAAAATGCCTAACTATTTGTCTAAATAGTTATTGATCATCTACAAAGATCTCTTTCCCACAGATTTATATTAATGTAATTTAAAAAGGAGAGTGGCAGTCTGTTGCAGTAGGCTAAGTGGATTCTCATTTAATCCATTCACTTCCAAACTGTTGTCTGATTTTCCCTTGCAGAATGTACATATGCTTACTCTATCTTAGATATACTATAATAAATCATCCCTCCAACTGATCTAAGCAATTTATACTCTTTGTATGCAATTATCATATAATCTACATTATCATATTTTGATCTGTATTTGAGTTTCCTGCAGACAAGGGATTTGCATTTCACTCCCAAGTCTAATAGTATTTGGAACATAAGAGGCCCTTAAAAATGTTTGAGGAATAAGTTTGAATACCACAAAACCATAGAATCTCAGTGTTATAAGGTGCTTTAGTGATCACCTAATCCAATCTGTATCTGCTGCATGGAAATTCAGTCTTCATTACTGACAATAGAAATCAATTTGAAGACTCTTAAGGACAGGAAACTCAGAATCTGGGGTAGAGGGAATTCCATTCCACTTTAGATGAGTTAGAACTTTTTCCTTTAAAAGGAGTCTAAGTTTATCACATTGTGACTTCCACCTATTACCTCTTGTTCTACCACATAAAACAAACTCTCCTCTTTCAAATGAAAACCTTAAATCAATCATTTGCATTGGGAAGACATAGCTATGACCTGAGAGAGTAGGAGAAAAAAAAATTTTTTTAAATCTGTTTACAAGAAGCAGCTAGGCAGCTTAGTGGATAGAGCCAGAACTAGTGATGGGAGGTCCTGAGTTCAAATCTGTCTCAGACACTTCCTAGCTGTGTGTCCCTGGGCAAGTCACCAATTTCTTAACCCTTACCACTCTTCTGCCTTGGAACCCATACATAGTATTGATTCTAAGACAAAAGGTATGTTTGTAGAAATTAATTGATGCGGATTTGAAACCAGGTCTTCTATTCCAAATCCAGTACCAAACATACAGATACTCAAATGCCCAGATGAAATGTGAAAAAATGTGTTTGTTCAAGTAACCAGTCTGACCACACTTTGGACTGAATTCATTAAGATGGCTAGGTGTGTGGGCACTATGTAGACTTCAAGATACCATTATAAAGATTTTAAATGCCAGCTTCTCATCAGAACCTTTGGCAGGGAAAGGGAGATCCAGGCTCTTCCCTTGTGATAGCCATGTAAATAAGGCACCTGGAACAATGCCTGGGTGATAAGGAACTGGTTGGGGGTGGGGAGCCTTGGGTTCTCTATAGACTTAGTTGCCTTAGCACATTCCACTAAGGAACACCCAAAGGTCAAAGTCTGTGGGAATCTGTCTCTGGCCCATGGAGCCCTTGTAGCATTTATATCAATTAATAGCAGCCAAACACAGAATGGCACTGGACTACACAGAACCAACCCTGGAATGGAGGTGGGAGTAAGGACATGAGCAAAGCCAAGGTCAAGGAAAGTAAAGTTGCCCCAAAATAAGAAACTGCAAGGAAATGTTGCCTAAATAGATGGAGAAATTTCACTTCCTCAAAGCCACACTGAGAATTAAGCTCCCACCCCTAGTTCTACAAGCCAGTAGTAACTGCTATCACTGTGCCATGTTTCCAACTTCTGAGCTAAGTTTAGAAGAGCAACTTTATTGCTCAAATACAAATTTTTCTTACAGAGAGGAATAAACAGATTTAAAGCTAGCCTTGATAAAACAGAAAGTGAGGAGAAATTAGAGGTTTTTACCCAACAAAATTCAGTGAATAAACTCGGATTTGATTGTTGCTTTTTTGTTGTTGTAAAAGATTTTTACCACTTCCACCAAGACTATGGTGGACTCTTTCCCCAGGAGATCAAGTTCAGTATCACCACAGAGGCCATTCCAAACTTTTTATCCCTTCTCACACTTCCCACAACTCCCTTTCTGCCAATCCTTCAACTAAGGGCTTCAACTTATCTTTCACTGAAGAAAAAATTGAGGTTAATCTCTAGGAGTTCCCTCTTCTCTACTTTTCATCTCACATCACTTAGTCATATTCCCTCATCATCTTCTTCTCTCCCATCTCGTGTAAAAAGCTTCTCTTTGCTAAAACCAAACCAAACCTCTGATCCTACTCCATTTCATTTTCTCAGGTGGAGTGTTCCCACTACCATCTCATTCTCTCATTAATCTTCAATCTCTCCCTACACACAGGCAAAAGTGCACATATTGTTCCCATCCTTAAATTACACTTATTTGATGCAACCAGCCTTGCCAATATTTATCCTCTCAACCTCATCACGGCTGAACTTGAAATAGTCATCTAAACCTATTGCCTCTTTGCTCTCTTCTCAATCCATGCTAAACTCTCTGAAATCTGGCTTTGAACTCTCTCATACAACAGAAACTATTCTCTCCAAAGACATCAATCAACCTCTAACTGCTAAATCTAACACTGCCTCACTTTTATACTGTTGATTACTCTATAGCTGAAGCAGCTGGGTGGCATAGTAGATAAAGTGCTGGACCTGGAATCAGGAAGACCCAAGTTCAAATCTGACCTCAGATACTTACTTATTGTGATCCTGGGCAAGTCATTTATCCTGTTTGCCTCAGTTTCCTTAACTGTAAAATGAGGATAATAATAGTGACTATTTCACAAGTTTGGTGTGAGGAACAAATGAGATAATATTTGTAAAGCACTACTAAGCAGAGTGTCTAGTATGGAGCAGACACTCTTCTATGAAATATTTTAGGTTTTTATGACATTATCCTTTCCTGTTTCTCCTTCTCCCTAACCACTCCTCAGTTTCCTTTTTAGTCACATCCACTAATTGTGGGTGTCCCCAACACTCTCTCCTGGTCCCCCTTCTAATCTCCCTGTGTGAGCACATTAACTAAAGGGGTTAAGTTGCCATTTGTATGTGGATGATTCCCAAATCTGGTATCTCTGCTGAGCTCCACTCCCAAATCATCAACTACCTATGAAATGTTTCAAACTGAATGGAACTAGAAGCCCCATAGACATATCAAAGTCAACATGTCCAAAATAGAACTTCATATCTTTACCCCCAAATCCACCCCTTTTCTGTTACTTCTCAACTGTTACTGTTGAGGGTAACTCCATCCTTCCTGTCACCCTGCAATATTCCAGTCATCCTCCACTCCTATCGAATAATACCCCTCTCAAAGCATCTCCTTATACCTGGCTATTGTAATAACCTTCTGACTGGTCTCTTCCCTTGTCTCAATCCAATCCTATCCATTCTCCAGTAAGCTGCCAAAATGATTTTCATTTTTCTTTCTTTCCATCTTAGTATCAGTACTGTATATTGTGGTTCGAAGGCAGAAGAGCAGCAACGGTTAGAAAATGGGGGTTAAGTGGCTTGCCCAGGAACTTCAGGACTGCACTAGAAGTGTGTGAGGCCAGAGTTGAACCCAGAACCTCCCATCTCTAAGCCTGCCTCTCAATCTAATGAACCACCTAGTTTCCCCCCCCCAAAAAAATTATTTTCTTAAAGCACAGTTCTGACCTTGTCAACTTTCTATCCAACCCTTACCAATAAACTCTGGTTTATATCAAATATAAAGCACTTCACAATCTTGCCCCTTCTTGTTCTTTGCATACAACACCATCTCCCAACTCCTAGCCTTTTCACTGGCTGTCCCTCCATGTCTGAAATGCTTCCTCTCCAAATTTCTGCCTCTTGGCTTCCCTGAAAACAGAACTCAGATCTCACCTTCTAGAGGACATCATTCCCAAGTTCTCCTGCTGCTAGTCCCTTCACTTGGGGAATGTGTTTCATTTTACCCTGAATGTATCTGGTAGGTACAATTTTTTGAATATTGTCTCTCCCATCAGAATGTGAACTCCTTCAGGGCAGGAAAACATTTTTTACTTTCTTTGAATCCTCAGTTCTTAGCACAATGCTTTGCACAGAGTAATCACTTGGTTTCCAAAAGAGTTGATTATTTATCTTCCTTTAGGTATAGAGAACATGATCCAGAAAGAAGTAACTTAGTCAAGGACACAAAGTCAGACTACAGAATTTCTTGGGGTTCCTATATGATTTCTTGCCAAATTTCCTCAGCTGCTTGGGCTTCTAGGTGCCTCTATGGCATTACTCAGTTAATTACTTCTGCCACATTCACTTTTCTCTGTTCCTTAACTTGACCCTATGGTTAATCAATCCAACTCCATACAGTTCTCTACTCTAGAATCCCTTGTCTCTTGTCTTCTCATTGCTAATGCCTTGTCAAACTCTCAACATTCCCCTCTTCCATTATGGGAGAAAGTCATGAAACTATGTAGACTGGGTCTGCAACAAATTATGTTATCTTATCTCAACTGGGCCCTCACTGCAAACAAGGCAGTCCTCATACTCTTCCCAGACAGATTCTCAAGAACACACACAGCAGCAGCTGTGAGGAGGCCCAAATGTCCTCTTCTCCCCTTGTACTTCCCATACATCCCCATTCTCCTATTCTCTAAACTAAGAACTAAGAAGATTTTCCTGAAGAAAATCAAGGGCATTCTCAATGAATTCTTCTCCTTTCTCAGCTTGGACACAATCCTCCATTTTCTCCTCCTTATTCCAGCCTCTGATAATTTGGGAGATTTTCTCCATGCCAAGGTCAATCCTACCACATGTCCCCTACTCTCAAATGGTTCCTTCCCAGAAACTTAAAATGTGCACATCTCTCCCTAATCCTAACATGCCCACAGGTTATCTTCCTATATATCTTCTCCTTTTCCTACTCAAAATCTTAGAAATGATACTTGAATCGAACTTGAAAGAAAAGTTAGGGATTTTTAAAAAGCAGACATGAAGATTAAGTACAGTGCAAACACAGAGACTAGACATGCAATGAAAAGTAGTGGACATGGAAGACAGAACATCACATATGAGGAATAGCAAGTAGCTATGTTTGGCTGGATCTGTACAATGTGAGAAGGAGTAATAAATGCTCCTAGAAAGGTAGGGAGGAACCAGATTTTTGAAGGATTTTAAATACCCTTCAGCAATAATTTGTTTTTTATCCTAGAGGTAAAAGAGAAGCCACTACAGTTTCTTGAGAAGGGGGGATGAAGTGGTTAGACCTGTGCTTTAAGAATATCACTTTGGCAGCCATAACGTTATTGGAGGGCAGAGAAACTTAATAACTGTCCTCAATCATTCCATATATGCTTGCTTTCAAAGTATATTTACTTGTCAATTAACTATTTTAAGAGAGATGGGGAGGAACAGTGGGTAGGGGCTGAGGAGGTAAATAATCCAAAGGAACAGATCATTTAAAAATCATGTCATTTCTATTTGATTTTAAAAGAGATCAACTGCTCCCTCCTAAAACACACAGATTGATCTTTCTTCTTAGGATTAAGGCAAGTGAATTTGCATTTCCTGTGTATAAATGGGAGTGGGAGGAGGCCCAGAGACATGATGAGTGGCAGGAAGCCAGTATGGGGCCTCTTGCAAATTTGCAGTGGGAAATAAGAAAAATGGAACTTGAGTTAAACAATGTTAAAGTCCTTTGAATCTATCACACAAAAAAGAAACTGAAAGATTGAGTGTTCCAAATTTGAGTTGCAAAGTTTTATGTTATTCTGGTTAGAGGGAACACTAGCTGCAACATCATTTAATATAACTGTCCATATTTTCTTTCACTCCTCTCAAAGGAACTTTGAGCATAACCAATGACTGCAATGCAGTCCTCTCTGGAGTTAAACGGGCTATTCAACTGTCATGTGTCAGAATAAGAATTTTAAAAGGATATGATGTCCAACAATGAGTGACTGAATCCTTGGGGGAAGAGAGGTACTACAAATACTCCGAGTATAGCCCAGTACAAATGTTCCAGTGCTATAGAGCTACTCTCCCTTTAAAAGGAAGTATAAAATGCCACAACCTTGAACCTCAGACTCAGAGAACCAATAGGATCATTAGAGTCAGAGCTGAAAGGAATATTAAGGAACATCTAGTCTCATTTCCCAGAGGAAGTTAAAAAAAAAAAAAGTTCAGTCATGTCCGAGTTTTCAAGACCCTGTGGACTAAAGCATGCCTACACTGTCCATGGGGTTTTCTTGACAAAGACACTAGAGTATTGTGCCATTCCTTCTCCAGTGGATTAGAGCAAACAGAGGTTAAGTGACTTGCCCAGGATCACTCTGCTAGTAACTATCTGAGGTTACATTTGTACTCTGGTTTTCTGATTCCAGGCCCAGTGCTCTTTCTACTGGGCTACCATACAGTAAGTAGTCAGGTCTCAAATCCAGACCCTGTAACTTCAAGTCCAAAGTTTCTGTCAGTACATCTGCTATTCAGACTCTCTTGGTCCCCCCTTCCCCCCAGGTACTTCTTTTTAACTGAGTGTGGGAAGGATATCATCGAGTCATTAGCATTGCCAACAGAAAACATAATTTGAAAATTGAGAAATGTCTAGCAGCAAGCAATTATTAAGAGATTTCTATATGCAAAGCATTGGTGCTCTGTGCTGGGATACAAAAACAAAGGAAACAAGGTCTGCTCAGTAGAAATGTACATTCTACAGAGAGGAACAATATGTTCACACATGAGTATAACAAAAGTTTGCAATAAGAATGCAATATAATCTGCTATTTCTGTCTTTGTCCTAGGAAAAGTCCTAAGGAAGGAGAAAGAGAAGAAAGTAAACTTTCTCTCTCTCTCTCTCTCTCTCTCTCTCTCTCTCTCTCTCTCTCTCTCTCTCTCTC
>NC_058133.1:236098999-236145589 GCF_016433145.1 Gracilinanus agilis
TCTCTCTCTCTCTCTCTCTCTCTCTCTCTCTCTCTCTCTCTCTCTCTCTCTCTCTCCATGTTTATAATATATATAAATCCCCATTCAAGGGAACTCACAAGGCTCCTTAAACACTAACCTTAATATTCTTTAGAAAGGAGTCCCCTGGAGTCAAAGAGAAAAGACATTATCATCAAATCCTTAAATGACTGTAAGACCCTAAATAAGTCACTGAGTGCTAGTTTCATGGGGGTGGGAGGAATGATAATTAGATTAAAGTCCTCACAAGCTGAAAACCAAAAGGAAGTAAGTTGAAATTTTATCTGTCTCAGATTTAGAGGGATTTCAAAGGTTATTTAATCTAACCTTTCCCTCTAAACCTCTCCTAACAAAGAACAGTCAAATAGCTACCTCATTTAAGCAGCTTCAGTAGTCAGGAAGTTCCTACTTATATCAAGCAGAAATTTGCTGCAGTTTCTTCCCATAGCTCCTAGGGAAGCTCCAGGAATACTTGGGCTGGGAGGAAAGGAGTTAAACTGAATAATAAACAGTTCATTTGCATGTCCTTTCACTATCTCTACTCAATTCTCTCTCAGATTTTCCCATTAAAGATCAAAACCAGATTCCAAGCTGACCCACCAGGTGCCTTCTTAGAGCTCCAGTCAGATAGAAGCGGGAAGAGCTGTTTAAAACCATAGGGTTTTTCAAGGAACTATGAGACCCAACAGTGGCAGTCTCTGATTTTTCTTCTAAAAGAAGAGAATTTCAAACAAGGGAATAGGAAGATGCCACCCTTAAACCTCTTACCACAAACCCAAGGAGATTTTGTCAGAGAGAGCTTGGGACAGAAAAAGTGGAATTAACAGCATGCTGTAAAAATGAATGAATCACCCCAGGACATTTGGGTTTTGATTTCAAGAGCAGATGGTACTCTATGCTTATACTGATCCATACTCCTCTAAACAACTCCATGTGGCAAAGTGCTTCCTCCCTCAAGTTACATCCTCAAAATGAGGGAACTCATTCTGGCAAGAAGCAAGCATTTTGCCCTTAATTTTCTAAAAAAAAAAGAAAAGAAAAACAAAAAATCCTTTCTTCCTTTATTCCCATAAGGGATGAACACATCAGCAAAAAGCCACTGAAAATGTTCAAAAGAAAAGGGAACAAAGATCTAAGGACTCTTTTGCTTAGGGAGTTTTTTAAAAATCAAATTTGGCCCCCATCTAAGGTGTTCCCCAGTGAACCTCCTAAACTGTGGTGGGGAATCGATTTGCTAGTCTTAGGAAGTTTAAGCCAGAAAAGTCACTTCCAAATTGAAATATTCTGCAAGAAAAATCCCAACAGGAGAAATTAAACCACTCAGTTCGCTTGGCCAAATATTTACAAAGAGATAACTATAATGATACAAAGCCCTTTTCTTCTCTTCTGCTTCAAAAAATCTGGTTCTAGAGTTGAAACCAAATTCCCCAATCTCCCAGTGACTCAGCCTGCAGAAGGACAATCCTCAAAGTAGGCTAAACTGTCTGGCAACTGGCTCTTCTGACCTTTCTCATTTCAAGAATGAAAGGCGAAAGGCTTCCTGCTTTCTGCTCAATGCAGCGCCCCTGACAGCAAACAAGCTCACCAAACCCCAGGTTCTACCTGCCTCGGCCCCCCACCTCACCCACCCCCTGGTAGCCTCTGGCCAGAGAGGTGAACCCATCGACCTGGAGACCCACAAGGTAACAACTGGAATTATTAGAAAGAACAAAGGGTTTGCATAGACTCACCCTAGCAGCGGTAATTCTGTATCCCACTGGATATGTAGAGAGACTAGTCCCACCCACCCCCGGGTCACATGGCTCGGAGCCTAGTAGATGATCAAAGGGGCTTTGTGGCCGCTCAGAACAAGGAGACTCCCCTAGTGCAGCAGAAAGAGATAGAGAGGCAAGCTGTAGGGAGCTTCAATGGGCTTCGAGGGGAAGAGAAAATTGGCTGGAAGGGAATGATCCCTGAAAGAAGGAAGGAGGAAACTACTTCTCTGTAGAAGCACCCCCCCACCCCCCCACCCCCGCCACCCCGCACCAGGAAAGAGCTCTGAAAAGACCTGAGTCGTCTTTTGTTTCTGCCAAGTACATTTCCAAGTCTCTTGCAGCGTAAGGGAGCCAAGCTGGGTGTTGGGGGTGTTACCTAAGCAATATAACCATAAAGGAATGCTACTGCTCCCCTCTTTTGTGTGGGTGTAGGTGTGTCTTGGTTTAATCCTTACCTTGATATAAAGGAAAAGGCGAGTAGACTTGGACTCAGAATCTGTGTTTTCAGCAGCTTGTGGGAACTTCGATAACCTCTCTGCCTCAGTTTCCTCATCTATCAAATATGAGGGTTGAGCTACATTCATCAAGCATTTATGTCATCTCTCAAGTCACTTTCAAGTTTAGATTTAGAGCCGAAAGGCATAAGAACTTAAAGTTTATCTAATCTAAGGCCACTCTACAGTATCGGGTAACTAAGGACCCAGAGAGATAAGGAGTGGCAGAGTCAGGTTTTAAAACTAGGTATCCAGGGCTTTTTCCATATGACTCTCATACATTTTATTCATATGCTTCATAACTGGGAGAGGGAGATTCCAAATGTGAAATTAGTATAACTCCATAGGAAAAGACTTAAAGAGAAGCAAGTTTGGTAGTAGAAAGAGGACCACAGAAAAGATATGCATATGGGGGAGGAGGAAATCCAACAACCCTCAATTAATGCAATCACATTGGCATTCCAAGACCTTCATAACCTGGCCCCTTTCTTTCTTCCAGTATTCTTAATATCTACTTTGCTTAATGTACTTCACCATTTAAAGACACTGGTTTACTTGCACAAGATATTCTATTTCCAAACTTAGAGAACTTACCCTGGTTGCTCCCCCTGCCTGGAATTCTCTCCCTTTTCATTTCTGTCTCCTAGTTTTTCAGGCTTCCTCCAAGTCCCAGATAAAATATCTCACTTTCTACAAAGAGAGCCTTTCCCATTCCCCTTGTTAATGCTAGTGCCTTTCCTCTGTTGATTATCTGACTCCTTTTGTAAATATCTTACTTGTACATGGTTATTTTTTTTATTGACCCTATTAAGACTTTTTTCCTTCTTTTTTCTGCCTTTATCTCTAGCACTTAGCACAATATATAGCACACAGTAGGCACTTAATAAATGCTGCTGACTCAATGTAATCCATTTAGGGAAGAAATTTTCCGTACTACTTCAATAGGCACAGAATGAATCCATTAGATTAGCAATGTAATCATGAAGTGTAAAATAGATATTAAGGAATTTTCCTCTAACCCCACTGAAAAATGTGAATAAATCTTTAGTAGTCTTAAGAGAATTAATAGGGAAGGCTTTGGCCATTGGATAAAGGACAACTACATCACACAGGAAACTTCCATGTTAATTCCTGGTTATGCCCCCTTAGGGTTGTATCTAAAAACAGCATACTAATCTAGCAATGGGGCATGAACCATGCCCTTAAAAAGGAAATACTGAGGGTCATGTGGGGAAGCAGGGAAGAAAAGGATGCTTTCTTCTCTCTTACTCCCATGGACCAATTGGAGATACTAGACTAGGAAGAGAGAGTTCAGAAATACAAGGCTAGATATATGAGTAAAATTACCAGAGGAAAAAGAAAGCTTTAAGGTGTGTAGTCCCACATGGTAGGGAGAAATATCTGTTATAAATTCAAGAAAGGAACTATCTGACTGGGGCAGAGGACTCCACATTAAAGTATTCACTATTTTTCCTTTCATTTTTGCTATGGTAACATGTTGTATAAGTCCATTGAATGAGAGTGGGGAATTCACTTTTTAAAAAAGGAAATTTGGAGTGGTACAGCCATAGATTTCCTATTTTAAAATATTTATGAGCAATATTTTATATCATGCCCAACCACAGAGACTTAATTCTTTTATGACAGATCCCTTTGGACTTTGGATGAAAACTATGGACTCCTTAGAATGCATAAATTATTTATTATAGGATTACAAAGGAAACCATATTGAAATATGGTCACAAAAAAAATTTTTTTTTTTAAGTTCCCAGACCCCAGGTTAACAACAAAGCCTTAGAGAAATTCAGGACACAACCAGTACTCATTTTCAATTTTTCCACAATGGCCTTTGGAACCACATTCTGAGGTCTTGGAAAGCTCCTCCCAAGAATAACAGAAGGTGATGAGAACATGGAACTGGTGGCTTGTATAGATCACCACCTAGTGGACAACATGAATATACTCCCTCACTGATTAATTAATATAGTGACACACTGCCTTTTTTGTAGATTTATGGAAGGCAGCACATGAATGGCATTGGCCTGCTTATTCTACTTCAGTATCTCAGGTTGCAGTTTATATGCAGTTATATTCATGAACTCAGACATCATCATATAACTTCCTTTACAAAACCCAACTGAAATCTGCCTCTAGGCAATTTTAGGTTTCTAATTCTGTCTCAGGAACAAGCAGAACAAGTCATCTTTAACATATATAACAAGTTTTCAGTCTTAAAACACTTGAAAACAGTCTTTTCTAGGCAAAATCTCTTTTGTTTCTTCAATTGTTACATGGAATGATTTTGAAACATTACACAATCACCTTACACTATCAATGCCCTTCTTTAAACATAGGAAAGGGTTTTAAATATGAAGAGATGGGTTAGGGTTATAGGAAATTTATAATGAATGCCCCTAATTTCCTAAATAAAGTGAAGGTTCTTAGCTAAAAGAGTTTAGGAAGGGAGAGGTTTGGGAGGCTTGAGAGAAGACAGCATATTGGTTATAGCCGCTATGAGGAATGGGATAAGAAATCAGTTATGGAGAAAGAGATTTTCTTTTTTGCAGTGAAGGCCCAGTTGAGATTAGGCAACATAATTTATGTCCACTTCAACTCCCACCCTTGTACTACGGTATTTCCACGTCCACAATACTGTTCCGACAAATATTCTGATCATCCCATCTCTCAATCTGCTTAACTCCTCTAAATTTCTCCTTTAGTCCACCATAGCCACATATACCCATACAGATTCATACCTTTGATTTTCTCATTATCCACATGTTCCACTTTCGTGGTCAATAATTCCTAAATCCAGATGTGATCATAACCTCCTTTCATTCTATCTCTCGCTATGCCCTGTTCCCCTAAATTCATTCTTTGATCTCACCATAATCTTCAGCCCTTTTGTTCTGAAGTTCTGAAGGCCATCACTCATGCCCTGTCCTCATTTTCTTCCCTTTACAAGTCTCAATCCTAGGACTCTAGTTCAATAATAATGGCTCCCCTGGAGCTCTTATCCTAACATTCATCATACCTGGCCAAATCTGAACCCTAGCCAATTCCTTCTACAATGTACTTCCTACTCTCCTATTCATAATTAGGAAGAAGTCACTTACCCATGCAAATCAGGCGATTTTCAGATTGATGTATTCTGATCTCAACTGGGCTCTCACTACAACAAAGCAATCCTTTCATTCTTCATTGATCTTGTATCTCACTTCCAACCCAGGCTATTCAAAAACCCTTCTCTCCTCAGCCTTCCCACAATTTCACAATTTCTAATCTGAGGAGCTAGTCACATACTTAAAAGAGAAAAATTTTAGAGGTCATTAACAGATATCCTTCTCAATTTTTCAACATCTTGAAATGCTTTGGCAGCCTCCTTGATTCTCTTTATTACAATCTCTGATGAAGAGTGACTCATCTTGTCGAGGTCAATCCCTAACCTTTCTCCTGCAGTAAATTACTTATTTCCCAAACTATCCCCTTTCTCTCTCTCTTATCTTCAATCTCATGCTATCTAATAATTATGCCTACCTTCCCTCAGGCCTTAAAAAATTAAACAAACAAGTAAAAAAAAACCTCTTAGATGTAAAAAGACCTCAAAGATGGAAAAGGTCCAGATTGTGATGACCAAACAGAGGAGGTAATTTAGGTAATTTAGGTAGCCACTTGAGTTTATTAAATTAAGGGCAGGGAAGGGCACTGTGTATGTGTGTGTCTGTATTACAATTGGATTTTAGGTATATGATTTTGATGGCTGTGTTGAGAATGATTTAAGGTAGTAGTTACAGTAGGCTTATGGGAAAAGACAAGAGAATCTAAACTCTCTAGCTAGTGGCTAGGTGGAATGAAGAGAAATGTATAGATTTCAGGGATATAATGGAGAAAGAAATGACAAGAGTTGACAAATGACAGTATATAAAAAGAGTGAGTGTGAGAAGCTGAGGATGATACTGAAGTGGAGAATGAGTGATAGAATGGTGAATTTCTCCCTTTACCACTTGCGATGCATCTTAGAATAAATATACTTTTAATCACATTATGTAGCCAGCTTTCATTAAAGTGATTGAATTTTTGCCTCTGTGTTCCATCAATTCTAACAGCTACGTGGCTTGTGCCTTAGACAAGTGATGTCAAACTTAAAAAGAAACAGGAGCCACTAAATCATACATAAGGATCCCTGTAGATGGCCTAATGACTTAGAAAACCACATACTAACATTTCCCATGTTCTATTATATTTTTATTTTGTTAAATATTTCCCAATTATATGTTAGTGGGAGTGTTGGATTGGCCACATTGGTGACTACAGCACCTATATCCTTCAAGTTCAGAGTGAACCCCAACTTGAAGAAGGAGAGAACTGTCATGTGTTACCCACCCTTACTAGCTCTTCAGGTGAAAACAGTCCCATGACCAATCTGGTTTCCCTCTGAGACATCCATTGGAGACTGTAAGCTTCATTATTCATCTGCCACCCATTATCTACCTGTAACTTTTCTTCTTAATTTATCTTCATCTCTCTATACTAATCAATCACTGGACATCCCCTCAAGCTTCTCAATTTTTCAACATCTTGAAATGCTTTGGCAGCCTCCTTGATTCTCTTTATTACAATCTCTGATGAAGAGTGACTCATTTTGTCGAGGTCAATCCCTAACCTTTCTCCTGCAGCTGTTGTCCTATATGCCTTCTTTCTTTTATCTCTTCTTTTTTTCTTAGCCAAACACCTTGAAAAAGCTTTGCTGCCTCTATTTCCCCTTCTATCACTCATCAATCCTTTTTAATCTGACTTCTGATGTCATTAATCAACTGAAATTGTTTAATGGGCAAACATAACAGACTCCTAAATCCTCATCATTCTTAATCTGCTGACCATCCTCTTCTGCTGATACTAATCTCCTCTCTGGCTTTTTGAGACACTGATCTTGGCTTATGAGAAGAATAGGATCTTTTCAGACTTTCCCATATCCATTTCTTCTACAGGCTCATAATCCACAGCAGCTAATGGTACAGTGGAGAGAGTGTCAGGCCTGGAGTTAGAAAGGCTCCTCTGCCTAATTTCAAATCTGGCCTCTGCCATTATTAACTGTGTGACCTGGGATAAGTCACTTAACCCTGTTTGTCTCAATTTCCTTACCTCTCAAATGAGCTAGAGAAGGAAATGGCAAACCATTACAGTATCTTTGCTAAGAAAACTCTAATTGGAACTAAATGACAATATATTTTACTTTTTCATTTTATATTTATGTTTTATAAAGATCTGCTTTACCATGTTTTGAAAACGTGAATTTGTTCCAATGCAAATGATTTCTCTTTTTAATGCAAACAATATCTTTGGGACTATTTTGAGCATAAAGAGAATTTTGAATTTGCTTCTTTGTAATTTCTTCCTCAAGAAACTATAAGAATGCAGAAAACACAGGAACTCATAAACTACAACCCTTCTAATACCTACTTCCTCAAGCAAATTTCAGGTCTTTATCAAGGTAAAATTGTCTTTATTGTATGTCTTCTGATGAAGGAGAACATCATACTCTCACCTCACCACCTCCATCTATCTCCTTCCACCAAGTTCACCCACCCAAGGCAAATTACCTATTCAGCTCAGGAACAGGCTGAGCCTCAACACAGCCACTACTTATGGCAATATTTATGTATTTCTTAACCATTTAACATGTACAAAACTGTGCTATGATTTTTAGTAGATTCCTATCTTTTTTATGTGTCATGGATGAAGTTTTTGAGTCCTATGCCCCAGTCTCATTTTTCCCATGAGCTCTGTGTTTTTTATTGCAAGCTTTTCCATAGTATAGTGCTTTCTAAAAACATATTATGTTTCGTTATAGAACTGGCTATATTTTTACATGTACTTATTGTCTCTCTAGTCAGAACAAAAGTTCCTTGGAAGTGGGAATCATGCCATTATTTTGTACTTGAATCCCAAGCACCTCACCTAATGCCTGACACATTGTTGTTCAGTTGTTTTTCAGTCATGTCTGACTCTTCATGATTTCAATTTCAAACTGGATTGGTTTTCCATTTCCTTCTCCAGCTTATTTTGCAGAAATGGAGGCATTAATGACTTGTTCAGGGTCACACAGCTAGTTAGTCTAAGGCTAGATTTAAACTGAGGAAGATGAGTCTTTCTGATTCCAGGCCTGGCACTTGAACTATTGCACCACCTAGCTGCCCTCACTATCCATGCTAGCTAAATTTAAAATTGAGATGGCTTTCTTTTCAAACTGATTCCTGGCTTTTCTTACACCAGTTGCAGGATTAAGAAAATTAGTTGTCTTCACTTTTTCACTACAAGTAATGAGTTAATTTCTAAACACTCAGAAATCAGATATAAAAGGGAAGCTAAGAAGAGGGATGAGGAAGGGGAAGTGAGGGTGGTGAGCACCATTTTTAGCATTTTGAGTTTGAGATCCCTATCTCATCTGAAATATCCAACAGGGAGTTGGTGATATGGGACTAGGCTTAGGAGTCCTGTACATAAAGGTGATAATTGAATGCATGAGGCAGAAGGTTTATCAAATGAGAGAGCCCTGAAAGTATAGGGTTCAGGACAGAACTTATGGTTGCCAACTGGGTGGCAATTTTAGTAGTCTAGATGGGAGGAGCTGAGAGGTAAACCTAAAGAGGTAACTGTAAATAAAGAGCAAGTCATAAGTGTGAGATGGTGTGCAAGTTAAAAACAAAACTTGACATCTTACTGGATGTGGGGCAAGTCAAGAATGGTAAAGAGATTGTGAACCTTGGTGAGCAGAAGGATAGCACTTCCCTTGACAGTAATAATGAACTGGAAAAAGGGCTTGGTAGAAGCATGAATTCTTTAGTAAACTTCATTGAAAGCCTATGTGGAGGATGAATTGATCAAATGAGAGGCTTAATATAGGGATACCTATGTATAAGAAAATACTGCCTGTAATGCCCCGGATAAGCCACTTAACCCTGTTGCCTAGCTTTTTTACCGATCTTCTGCCTTGGAACCAATACACAGTATTGATTCTAAGACAGAAGGTAAGTGTTAAAAAAAAAAGCGAAGATATTGCAAGAGTTCAGGTGAGAGGTTCTGAGGATTCAAACTAAGGAGATGTTATGTGAGTAGAGAAGAGAAAAAGGTGCAAAAGATATTGTTGAGCAAGGAGCATATGAGGATCACTTGGAGGAATGTTATTCTGGAGAAAAGAAGACTTGGAGGGATGGAAGAGAGATGATATTTGTCATTTATGCTTTACATGTGTAATATTTTATATTTGATGATGATATCTGAACCCATGGTATTTGAAGGGTTACTACATTTAGGAGATAATAGACTTGTTCTGTTTAGCCCCAGAGAGCAAAACCAGAACCTATTTGGAAGGAAGCAAATTTAGGCTGGATTCCAGAAAAATTCCCAACAATTAGAGTTGTCCAAAAGTGCGGCTCAGTGAGCAGAGAGCCAGACTTAGAGAGAGGAGGTCCTGGGTCCAAATCTGGCCTCAGACACTTCCTAGCTGTGGGACCTTGGGAAAGTCACCTAACTCCCACTGCCTAGCCTTTACTGTTCTTCTGCCTTGGAACCAATGCACAGTATTGATTCTAAGACAGAAGGTAAGGGTTTAAAAAAAAGGCTGGTGGGTGTCCCAATCCTTCAGTTTTCGGGCAGAATTTAGATGATGATTTATAGGATATATAATAGTGAGGAATTCCTTTAGTGAATAGCTTCCAGATGGTTCCTGATGTTCCAAATGTTTGTTGCAATTCTCCATTTTTATGATTCTGCTAGAATAAAACTCTAAAAAGTTTTAAATGCCAGAGGAATTTGTCAATATTATCCTTCTGGCAAGAGGGAGCCATTGTTTTCTCACCCAGGTAAATTGCAATAAGTATTTTCTTTTCTAAGAAAGCTGTTCTTGAAGAGCAGAAAGGACTGTAATCGAAATAATCTCATTAGAAATTTCAAAAGTTTATCCCTACTCATCATACTCCATTGGAGGCCCATGTAATGAGGAGTTTAGATTATACTCTGTAATTGTCTCCCAGGTGTCAATAGATAATAGCCTGCTGGGACAATGGTGACTGCCTGAAGGCTACTACAAAAAGATGGGTTGGGGAGTGGGAAAACATGTAAACTGAATGCTAGAAGCCCCTTTGAAGGATATTTTAAAATATGCATTTTATAAAGGTCATTTAAAAGTCTCTAGGGCATTTGAGTAGGAAAAAAATCACTAAACTAGAAGTCTGATGACAAGTTTCTGGTTCTAGTTCTAACTCTGCCATTAATTAACTATATATCCTTAGGAAAGCATGCCACTACAATGGCCCCAAAACAATTAAATATTTTTTTAGTATAATTCCTACATAAACACCTCCACATTTTTCAATGGAAGCAAAGTTCAAATCAGAGTCAACAAAGGACTTTACACTTCAACCTCCAGTAAATGACATACTGTTATTATTTAATAAAATACACAGAAATGACATTAAATTTAAGTCAGCCTATGTCCACAGAAGCCAACATAGGCTTCCATCACAAATGAGATGGACACCTGCTACACTTGGAAGTTAAGCACATAATGTTAAGGTTAAGTAATCTCTCTGTTGTATTTTAAAAGCATCATATCTGCTATATTTTTCAATATTATTCCTTTTAATTTTTTAATTAATTAATTAATTTTTTTAGGAGGCCCTTACCTTCTGTCTTGGAGTCAATACTGTATATTGGCTCCAAGGCAGAAGAGTGGTAAGGGTAGGCAATGGGGGTCAAGTGACTTGCCCAGGGTCACATAGGAAGTGTCTGAGGTCAGATTTGAACCTAGGACCTCCTGTCTCTAGGCCTGGTTCTCAATCCACTGAGCTACCCAGCTGCCCCTGTTATTCCTTTTTTTAAATAAAATAGACTGCCTTGAAGTCAATACAACTTTTAAAAACTTGAATTAACAAGAAAATATTTAAGCTTTTCAATAACTAAAAACATTTATTTAAAATGTTTATTGTTTCCATTTTTAGAAGCAAAGTAATTCTATTTTGTAATAAATTAAATTAAAAAAAGAATTCATTGGAGCAGATAAAACTAGTACAAGCAGAAATAAGAGTCAATAAAAATGATGTAAATACAGGAAAAGAAAAAAATCCAAAATCCAAAAAAGATCATCCCTGATTAATTAATACAGCAATTCACAAGTTATAGTTATCAATGCACCACTTATTTGCCTTTTATAACTTTGCTTTGCCTATAGATATGAAATCTAATTTTTTTGTTATTTTTGAAGCTGGATCTTCCTATCTCACCCAAGCTAGAAATAGAGCTACCACTCATGAGCCAGATCCCAACAGAGATGAGCACTAAGCTTTAATCTGTTCAAAATGTTTCTGACCCAGGTTGGTTCACCCTTTATTGGGTAGCATCTTGGTAGTTCTTGACTCTCAGGGGCTCACCATATCAATGATGGACTTAGTGTAGATACCTGATTGGCTTTAGACCTGCTGCAGCTCAGAACTCAACTCAAGTGATCCATTAATTTCAGCATCCCCAGTAGCTCAGACTACAATGTGCACTGCCATGCCTAGCCAATTAGATATTTTAAATAAGCAAAACCAGACTTCTTCAGAAACCACATATGTGACACTTAAAAATCATTTGTATCACATAAATTTGCTTTTATACAAGCTAAGTATCAAAAGCCTCATCTGATAGATATGTTAGTGCTATATTCAGCAACTGATATGCTTAGAATGAGGCCTGACATGCAGCTTCACTTGGTACAACTTATAAAGAGAGAACTGTCCACATGTCCAAAAATTTTCATGATTAGTTGAAAAACCAAAATCTCTTTTTGCATTAAATGTAGACAAATTAGAAGCAGCTAGGTAGCTCAGTAAACTGAAAGTTAGGCCTAGAGACAAAAGGTCCCTAGACTCAAATTTGGCCTCAGACACTTCCTATCTGTGATAACTGAGCAAGTCATTGAACCTCCATTGACTATCCCTTACTACTCTTCTGCCTTGGAATTGATACTTAGTATTGATTCTAAGACAGAAAGTAACAATTTTTTTTAAGAGAAAGAAGATAAAGCAACAAATGTTCATTTATTTAAATATATATAATATATTAATAAAACTCATAATAGGAATGATTTGTAACTTGGCAAACCTATTTATGGCAATTCTACAATAAAATAAATTTTCAATGTAATTGGAAATTTAAAGTGATACAGAGTGTTCTGAATTGTTAGAGCTCAATTTTTGTTAGTACGAAATCTTAGTATTCTTAATGATTAGTTTAAAAGGCAGGACCTTATATAATTTTGGATACATTACATGCTTCATAGATAAGTACTTGTATAAAGAAATATGAATGATATTTTACAAACAGTTTTTTAAGTTATTACAAGGATAATCAATTTTATAAATACATTCCTTTAAAAGAAAGGCTATTTGAAAATCATGTGATAATCTAAGAATAGGTCATTTCTACACTATTATGAAACATGCTGGCTTTTTCCTGACAAAGCACTTCAAAGAATGTTAGAGGTAAAAGAGGAAATTGTCATTTTTTCTTAGTAATAATGATGTTGAGGCAAATTAATTTTGTAATAAAAATGTCACCCTGAAACTTAGTGGATATTTGTTTAAATAATACTTTAGATAAATCAATGCAAGGCTTTCAAATTCATACTCTTGATTCATAAGTATAACATGATCTGTGGATAATAACTTTATAAGATAATATTTGTAATGTTTCCCAATTTAAAAAAATATATACTTGGTGCCTCAGTGAACTAAGAGCCAGGCCTAGAGCTAGAAAGTCCTGGATTCAAATTTGACCTCAGACACTTTCTACCTGTGTGACCCTGAACAAGTCACTTAACCTCCATTGCCTAGCCCTTACTGCTTTTCTGTCTTGGAACAATACTTAATATTTATTCTAAGATGGAAGGTAAAGGCTGAAAAAACAAAAAACAAAAAAAATTTGCCTCTGCAAATGAAAAGGGGAAATAAAGATTTTCTCACTTGACTGGTCTTTATAACCAATTTCTAATTTAAAGACCTATGGATTTCTAAATATGAATAGATAAGGAACCCATATGCCATAGACAAATATTATATAAGTGGTCTTTACTCCATTTGAACAAGATTAACTAATAAAACTGTCTTGTGATAAGATAGTAAAACGAGCTATGTTTGTGAATAAGGAGACCAGTTAGAAGGGCACTAGTCTGGTTTATAAAATGATTAATAAACTTTTCTCCTTTTTGAAAAAAGAACAAACAACATTTTCCATGATCTTTCAAATATTAGTGACAGCAATCATAACTGCTAGTTCTTTCAGGAGCTGAGGGTATAATTCATCCGACTAAATGTCTTATATCACTGCTGATGACAGTGCTAATAATAGCATTCCATAGGGTTTCCTTTGTTTACTCAGGTCTCTTGACTACAAGCCTGATGTTCTCTGCAGTATACTACACAATTTCTCCTGTGGCAATTAAGTTGGAATCTATTCAAAGTGAAATTAATCCAGGGTTACAAAGAGATCATAGATAAACAGACTTGCACAAAAATATTTATAACAGCCCTCTTTATGGTGGCAAAAAACTGGAAAGCAAGGGTATGCCCTTCAATTGGGGAATGGCTGAACAAATTGTGGTATATGTTGGTGATGGAATACTATTGTACTCAAAGGAATAATAAACTGGAGGAACTCCATGTGAACTAGAAAGACCTCCAGGAATTGATGCAGAGCTAAAGGAACAGAACCAGGAGAACATTGTACACAGAGACTGACACACTGTGGTAAAATCGAATGTAATGGACTTCTGCACTAGAATGACCCAGGACATTTCTGAGGGATTTATGGAAAGGAACACTATCCACATTCAGAGGAAGAACTACAGGAGTAGAAACACAGAAGAAAAACAACTGCTTGGACACTTGGGTTGATGAGGACATGATTGGGGATGCAGACCTGAAAAGACCACACCCATGTAACTATCAATAATGTGTAAATAAGTCTTGACTGACCACACATAATAAAACCAGTGGAAATGCAAATTGGCTACAGCGGAGGGGGCAGGGGGTTGAGGGGGTGAAGGGGAAAGTAAAAACATGACTTATGTAACCACGGAAAATTTTTCTAAAAACAAAAAATTATTTAAAAAAAAAGAAAAGAAATTAATCCAGGGTTATCAGGAATAGGAACTAGAGTGAACTGGTCCAGCTATTATGGAGAACACTTTAGAACTGTGCACAAAGAGCTATAAAACTGTGCAAACCTTTTCATTCAGCAACATCACTAGTAGGTCTATATCCTAAAGAGATTAAAGAAAAGGGGAAAGGATCTAAAAATATTTACAGCAGCTCTTTTTTGTGGTGGCAAAGAATTAGAAATTGAGGGGATGTGATCAACCGAAGAATGGCTGAACAAGCTGTGGTATATAATTGTCATGAATCACTACTGTGCTATAAGAAATGATGAGTAGGGGGCAGCTGGGTTGCTCAGTGGATTGAGAACCAGGCCTAGAGATGGGAAGTCCTGAATTCAAATCTGACCTCGGGCACTTCACAGCTGTGTGACCCTGGACAAGTCACTGAACCCCCATTGCCTAATCCTTACCACTCTTCTGCAATTCTAAAGTGGAAGGTAAGGGTTTTTAAAAAAAATAATGAGTAGTATAGTTTCAGAAAAACCTGTGACTGATGAAATGTAAAAGTGAGTAGAACCAGGAGAAATATACATAGTAATAGCAACATTGTAAGGATGATCAACTGTGGAAGGCTTAGCAACTTTGACCAATATGACTCAAGACAATTCCAAAAGACCCATGATGAAAAATGCTATCCACCTCCAGAGAACTGAGGAACTGAGTATAGATTGAAGCATACTTTTTTCACTTTCTTTATGTTTCTTGTTTTTTATTGTTAGGGTTGGTGGGGTTCTGTTTTTTTTGTGTTTTTTTTTTTTTGCAAAGTGGCTAATATGGAAATAAGTTTTGAATGAATTCACATGTATAATTGATATCATATTGCTTTCCTTCTCAATGGGTGTAGGACTCATTTTTCTAAAATGAGTGTTATAAATAAAATTTTTAAATGTTAAAAAGGAATAGGAGCTAGGAACATCAGGGTCAGAATGAATATGGAAGAGAATAGAAAAGAAGGTTTGGGCAAAATGAGAAAGAAGAAAGCCCTTGAAATGTCCTCATGGCAAAGAAAGTTAAGAAGAAGGAAGAAAAACCCTACTAAAGTCACCTAAATCCAATGAAAGGAAGAGTAGTAGGTAAAAACCAGGGCTTACTGCAAACAACAAAATATGATTACACTACCTAGCCAGGGTCATGGTGAAGAAAGTGTTTTGCAAGTTTTAATATGCTCTATAAAGAAACAAATTATTATATTCCATTGAAAGGACCATCACAGTACACTAAATTAGTCCCCCTATCTCAAGTCTCTCCCTTTTTAAATTTATGTTCCACACAGATGCCCAAAGAATGTTTCCAAGTTTTTATCAGGGGGCAGCCAGACATAATGGGTAGATCACTGGATCTGGAGTCAGGAAGAACTGAGTTCAAATCCAACCTCAGACTCCTATTAGCTATGCAATCTTAGGCAAGGCACCAAACCTCTCTTTTCATAGCCATAAAAAGCAGATAATAATAGCATCTTCCAGCTAGGATTGCTGTGAGGATAAATAATATCTGTAAAGCATTTAGCATAATGCCTGGCACACAGGTACCGCATTTATATGGTTTTTAATGTAATATTTTAATATTAAATATTAATGTAATTAAATATTAATATTAATGTAATATTCATATTACAGATATTATTATCTCTATGGAGATGATCCATTGTTCCAGTCCCATATCACCATTTGACTAATAGGCATTTCAGAATAGACTGACAACTCACTATCTTTCTACTCAAACCCATTTTCTTACTACTTATACCCCCTAAGATTCATAAGTTTAATGTCATCCTTGACTCCTTACTCTTCTCTTGCCCTATATCTCTAGTCAGTTCCTAATCTTGTTTTTATTTTCATGTCTTCTATCTGTTCCCTTCTCTCAACTTACATAATCATCTCTTTTAAGTTCAAACCATTAGATTCTCCTACCTGGAGTATTGCAAAAGCCTGATGTCTCTGCCTCAAGTCTCTCCCTTCTCCAATCCATTCTGCACACTACTTCCAAAGAAAGTTTCTCTTAGTACAGGTTTGATTATATCACTTTTCTTAATTGAATGTCAGTGGCTTCCTAATGATATTAGGATTAAATATAAACTCAACTTTGACACTTAACATGCTTCACAACATAGCCCCAACCTGCTTTTCAGTCTTATTATACATTACTACCCTTTTTGCATTCTAAAGGTTAACTAAACTAATTTTCTTACTGTTCATATGAGATACTCTTTCTCCTGCCTCCAGGACTCTGTAATAGCTCTGCCTCACCATACCTGTAATGTATTCTTTTTGTACCTCTCTGAAGCATTATTGGCTTCCTTCAACATATAAGCTGATTCCTGTAGCTCATAGTATACACAATTACTTTTTTAATTTGGTATTTCTATAGTCTTTCTTTTTAACTCTTACCTTTCATCATAGTATCAATTCTAAGACACCAGAGTAGCAAAGGCTAGGCAATCAGGGTGAAGTGACTTGCTCAGCATCATACAGGTAGGAATATTTTAGATATATTAGAACCAGTTGCTCCTGACTGGTGTTTTATCCACTATGCTACCTAGCTGTCACTAGTATATTTTTTTATAAAAGACAGCATGGTTTAGTATGTAGAAAGAGCTATTTTTTGAACCAGGAAGGTCTGGGTTCTCATGTCTGGCCACAGTTACATACTAGCTATGTGACCCTGGGCATGACACTTAACTTCCCATTGCTTTAGAAAATTCTCTTAAGATTCTAAGTTGCTGAATATTAGCTGCCTTGCATTGGTGGCAAGTGTTTTCTCATCTAGAGTCTGGAGTCTATACCAATGAAATTAGAATTCCAGGCCCTATACTATCTATATTCTATATATGTTTATGTACATGTTTCCCCTGACAGAGTATATAAGCTCTTTTGAGGACACATTTATCTTTATATGTCCCAAGTACCTAATGGAGTGCTTGGTCCAAAGCAGGCAATAAATGCTTGTTGATTAATGATCGGAGTGAACTTCCATATCAGGGAAACCGAAAATCCATTTGTATACATCAGAAATTCATCTGCGTGGTTTCAAAATATACAAATTTAGCTGATTCCCTGAATTTATGAAGCAAGTCACAGGAAGATTAAAATATATCTGAAAGTATATGTTAACATATAAAGTAATTACAATATTAATAAGTATATTGGATACTAATATATTAATAAGTATATTTAATATATTAAAATATACAATATATTACAGAACTAATTACTGGTTTCCTGGCCCAAATATTGGAAAAAATGCAAGATTTTATCTGGCAAGTGTTACCAAAATAAATAAAAATCATCAAAAATTCTTTCCCAAAATATATACATGCCAATATTTTTCCCCACACAGTGATTTACCAGTTATCTCCTTCCAAAGTGCTCAATTAAGAGAGATTTCAAACTCAAAGATTTGATGTATTTTTCTTTTACAAAAGAATTTTTTTCTGATCTTTTCTGTGATGGTGGCTAGTGGTTATTAGTACAATCTAACAGAGATTTTGAAATCATACAGATACATATGATCTAACATTTCAATGTAAATATCATATTTAAAAGATTACTGATATCTTTTGTTTTTATATTATCTTCATTTTTCCCCCAGGGGAAAAAAAAACTTATTAAGTTTACCTATCACAACTTAGAATTTAAAGATACCTTCAAAGAGCTTATGCTCTACTGGATTTTTATATATTCCCTTAATTTCACAATATAATTCTTATATTAAAAGATTTTAAAAGGCCCTAAAAGAGGAACTTAGTAAAACTAACCAACAAATCAGTCTGATAGTATATGAAGTTTTCTATATATACCTACAATGTTTAGCTATTCCTACTCAATGGGCTACACTGTTTTCACTTCTTTGTTACTACAAAAACGGCTGCTATAAACATTTTGGTGTATAGTGGATCTTCCTTTCTATCTTTGACTTGCTTGGAGTATTATGCCTAGCAATGGAATTTCTGGATCAAAAGGCAGGGACTTTTTAGTTACTATCTTTGTATAATATCCAAATTTCTTTTGAGAATAGCTGGAGCAATTCACAACTTCACCCATAATGTGTTAGTGTGCCAGTCTGTCCACAATCTCTCCAATACTAACAATTCCTTACCATGTCTTTTTTTGGCTAACTGGCTGACCATGCACTTCTGTCTATAATTAGTTATTTGGTGCGATCTTTCCTGTGACTGTTAATAGTTTGCAGTTCTTTTAAGAAATATTTGTTCATATCCTTTGGTCTCCAATCCACTCAGTGTTTTATATTTGTTATTTCCTTATATATCTTGGATGTTGGACAAAGGTGATGTTTTAACAATGAATAAGACAGTAACTGCTTTTTTTTTTTGCAACAACTCACGCTATAGAGAAAACATTTTGCAAACAGATGTTTAAAAAAGTTTCCATCATTATGTGATTTTGTTGCTGAAAACAATACCTATGAAAAATCATATGTGCACACTTTTAAAACCTAGAAAAATAATTTTCTAACCTATTGAAAAATTTTCCAAGTGAAAAGATTCAATCAGTTTTTAATACCATTGGTTAAAATATCCCTTTTTATATTTATGTCCCCAGGATTTATCACAGTGTCTGCCACATGGTAAATACTTAACAAATTATTATTGGTGGTAAAATGCAACACCTTCAGATTAATTCAAAAAAATAACTGGTTGATGTTAGATAAGGTGGAAATTTACTAGTCAACAAAAGCCTTTACGTAATTGTTAAATGAGGCTGAAAATGAATGTCATGATTTAGTAAGCAAAGTCAATGGTTCACTTCTTTCCATTGTTATTATATACCTTTATGAGGTATATTTTTTAACTATTACAGCCATTATCACCAAATAATGAATTAAAGTGAACTTTTAAACATGTGCATGACTACAACTCATAAATAACTAAATGTACATATTAGGGGTATCTATGCAAACTTTTATTTTTGTAAAATTTTTGCATTCAAAAAAGTTTAGAAACCACTGGACTAGAAGAACAAAATGAGATAATGGACATATCAGATGCCAGTCTGAATTGTTTTGCTTAATCAAATTTGGGGGAGGTGGAGGAAGGAAGGAAGGAAGGAAGGAAGGAAGGAAGGAAGGAAAGAAGGAAGGAAGAGAAGGAAGGAAAGAAGGAAGGAAGGAAGAGAAGGAGGGAGGGAGGAAGGGAAGGAGAGAAGGGGGAAAGGAATCAACGTTTTTTTTTTTAAATCAGGAGACAACATGAACAGCAATTTTGTTCATACTATCTTAAATTCAATATGTAGTTTAAAAATAAACTGCATAACAGAATGTCATGGTGTCATATGCAAAGACATTTAAATTTAAAAAGTTGTATATAAATATAAGACATAATTATCATCATCATTTCATAGGTTTTTAAAGTATAGAACGAAATGGATTATAGCCTCAGTGTATCACAGGCTGTGATTTGTTTAAATTTTTTTTATTGAAATAAGTTTCTAAAAAAAGTTTGCTATGATGAAAGATTAAGCAACGCACAATGTCCTTTAAAATGGGCAACAGAAATTGGTTTTGTGAGTCTATAAATGTGCATCTGCAGACTAGGAAATGATTCTCTCATTTCCACATCTGCACAGCTGGGCCCCTGGGACAAGAAATTGGGCACTGCATATTGTGCTGCTCAGTATTTGGAGCTCAGCTTCTTTATATCTGAATGGGGACAGCATCTGCTAGCCCTGGCAGAAAGATAATTCAGTTCAGTTCCAGAAACATTTAGTGTGTAGGTTCTATGCTTATGGGCTAGAGTAGAGGATACAAAACTAAACAAACATTTATGGGAGCTAAAAAATTCCAAGTCAATATTAAGAAGTCTACCTTCCCTACCAAGCCTTGGACTAGCCATCTAGAAATGTAAATTCTAGTCTTGATTCTGCCATTTTCTATTTGTGTGATCCTTGAGGTCAAGTTACTTCTCTGGGCCTCATCTATAAAATGAAATGGTGGTCAATCAATGAACATTTATTCATTACTTACTATATTCCAGGCACTATGGTAAACACTGGACTTATAAAGAACAGCAAAAAAAAAAAAAAAAAAAAAAAAAAAAAAAAACCTGCTGTCCCTAGGGAACTCAAGATTCCAATGGAGAAGAAAAATACATTGGGGCTATTTTCCAACCCCTATTTACAGTGTCGATTTGGTTCTCAGAGGAAGGCTACCTCATAATCCTCTAAGGGATTCTTTCTACTACTAGAGCTCATAAATTCTGATCAAAGTGCTTTATCCTATGATTATTAGTTAATAACAGTCAGGAAGATTTAATTAGCTTATAGAAAAAGAAAAAAAACTTTTACTAAAGTGAGAAAGTAAGAATAGTTGGTTAAAAAAATGTTTCCCCCAAGCCCTACCAAGTCTGTGTGACATGCTCTCCCACTATTACATACAGAATCCAGGGAGAAATGGGCTCACACTTATAACAAACTAACAAAGGAGATAATACACAACTCATAGAAGTCCCTTTTCTTAAGTCCTCAAGAAGCTTCACTTGGGTACAGTGTAAGTTTTCTGTTGAGATCTCTGTAAAGTCTTTTTTTTGTTTTTTTTAAACCCTTACCTTCCATCTTGGAATCAATACTGTAGCTGTCACCAATCCTCAGTATTCAAAGATATTGCTAAGACAAGGTGAAAAATTCAAATGCTATGGACCTAAAAGTTCACAAAATCCTCTTCCTCTGGTCATTAGTGAGGGAGAAGTAGAGTAGACAGAGGGTCTCTACCCACTGACAGAGCACATGAGTTCGAATACAATCTCAGATACCTAGTAGCTATATGATCCTGGGCAAGTCACTTAATTCTGCCTCAGTTTCTTCATCTATAAAATGAGCAGGAGAAGGAAATAGCAAACCATTCCAGTTTCTTTGCCAAGAAAACCCCAAATGAGGTCACAAAGAATTAGACAATACTGAAACACAACAACAAATAAATGAAAGGTAAGATCAGAGAGAAACCATCAGCCACAGAGGAGAACTACAACAACCTCCTGCAGGAGATGAGTACTGAAGGAAGCTAAGAGACAAGAGGTGAAGAGAAAGGGTATTCCACATATGGAGGCCCACCCATAAAAATGCATGGAGTTGGGAGGTGGGGGGTTAGATATGAGAAAAAGCCAGTGTTGCTAGATAATAACATAGGAAGAAGGTGTAAGTATAAGAAGACTGGAAAGATAGGCTAGGGCAGTGATGGCAAACCTGAAAGGTCCTAAGGGTGCCAAAGATGGCACACAGACCACTCTCTGTGGGCATGCACCCCTCCCCCCTAAGTTTATTACTAGAAAGGCAGAGGGATTTGGGTGGAGCTGTTCCCTTCCTCCTCTTCAGTGTGCCTGATGATATTTTTTCACTTCACCCTCTTCTCCACCCAGCAGCCCAATGGGAGTGCTTTCTCTCTCCCTTGTGTGGGGTAAAGGAGGGGCCCACAAGGTCTCTGGGGGAATGGGGGCAGGGCCTGGCACTCCGTCTCTAAAAGGTTTGCTGTCATTGGGCTAGGGCCAGGCTCTGAAGTCCTTTAAATGCCAATATGAGCATTTTGCATTTTATCCTCTTATAGGAAGTTGGTGGAGTTTGAGTAAATGATATGGTCAGGCTTGTGCTTTAGAAAACTCACTTTGGGCAGCTGAAAGCAGGATGGATTGGATCGGAGATATAGGTATAACGTGAGAAGAGTCTGAAGTAAGGATGTTACTGAGAGAAAAAGATGTTGTGAAGGTAGAAATGACAAGACTTGAAAACAAGAGTCAAGGGTGGTAATAAGGTTGCGAGTGACTGGGTGACTGGGAAGATGGTAGTACCCTGGACAATAATGGGAAAATTGGGGGAAAGGGAGGATTTAGAAGGAAAGATAATGAGTTAGATTAGAGCAGGGGTCAGCAACGTATGGCTCTCGAGCCATATCTGGCTCCACCTCCTAACCAGCCAGTCCGGGCAGAGCCCTAGGGTGTACCCCAGGGGGGCCTTCAGCCCCTGCCCCATATTCCAGCACCTTCTGCCTCCATCCTCCTCCTTCCACAGGCATTTATGGCTCTCACGGCCAAAAAGGTTGCCAACCATTGGATTAGAGTCTTATGGGGGCAGTTAAGTGGTACATGGGATATAGTGAAGGGCCAAGAGTCAGAAAGACTCATCTTCCTGAATTCAAATGTGGCCTCAAACACTTATTAGCTATGTGACCCTGGACAAGTAACTTAACCCTATTTGCTTCAGTTACTTCATTTGTAAAATGAATTGGAGAAGAAAATGGAGAAGGATGAAACCATTCTAGCATTCTTGCCAAGAAAACTCCAAATAAGGTTATGAAGAGACACACCCTAAAAAACAACTAAACTAAACAATTTTAAGTATCTGCCAGATCTAAAAGCCTGTGGTCTTATGTTCCTGGAGACTGTCAAATGTAAGGATTATATCTCTAGGCAGGATTGCTGCAAAGATCTTGCCTGCTTCTCTTTATTTATTCCTATAATTTCATATTCTCCCAATTGACTATCTTTTGTACAACTGAATTACTCCATCTGTCCACTTATTTTGTATATTTGAAAAATTTTGTATATGCCTATTGATGCTGTCTTCCTCATAGAATACAAGCACTTTGAGGGCAGGGTCTATTTCATTTTTATCTCCTTTTTCCTCACAATTTGGCTCAGTGTCTGGCTCCTAAGAAGAACTTAATAAATTCTTGTGAGCTAATTAATTTATCCATGGTCATTTTCAAATGACTGTTCTGTGAATATTTGTCAGTACAACTTAATTACCTAGGAGTTAATAAGAGTTACACTTAGGAGTTGGCTGCTCTGCATTCCTGATGTGGGGCTGATTTTTCCTTATCTTTTTCAAAAGCAAGTGGTTTCCTCTCTAATGAAAAATATATCACCACTTATTCCTTTCTCCCCTTCCACTCCAGCAGCCCCTCACGACTTCTTTGCTTAATAGCCAAGAGTAACTAATAACTGAATAGAGAGGAAATAATATGGTGACTCTTTTCCTCCATTTCCTTTTTGAATCAAGGTTTTGACAGAATGTTTGATGAAATGTCATTTCTGGGGCCCAGAGGGTAGGGCCTTTGATCCATTTTGTCCATTTGACTTGTCCATCTATGGACTGTCTTGTCCATCTATGACCAATTCAGGGAAACAGTTTCTTTCAGAATTATTGATACTATCCAGTCAGTCCTAGTACCTGATTTGGGCTATCGCTCTATCAATATTGAAAGACTGCCTCCAAGTTGTCACCCCCTCTCAGCTAAATTCCAGGATGTGTCAGCCACTTTCTGAAATTATTTTGACTGATTGTAAATGAGGTAGCTGTGAAAACAGGGCTAATACACTGGACTAGGAAATTGTTGGCTTTACAAAGACTGACAGGCCCCAAATTAGACACTTACAGAAAAATGTCAAAAGCTTTTTCTTATTTTTAAGACACACACATTCTCTCTAACCATAATACTTTTTATTCAAATAAAACTTCCTTTTCCAAAATGTGGTTTTCTGCTGCCAGTCACTTTTCACAGTTTCATCAATGGATCTGTTCACACCTTAATTATATAAAAAGTCTAACTTTAAAGCACAAAAATCAGGATCTCGTGCTATGAACTCTATCAGGCAGAGGCCCCACACAACAGGACCCATCTTCTTCTCCCCTTCACTGCCCTGGGGCCTCATGGAGTGGAAGAACTTAATTAGTACCATACCATGGGAACTGGAGGAGGCAGGTTTATGTTCTCTAATGATGAAACTGCTTTGACCCTTCCTCCTTTTCCTTTTGGTGGGGCAGGAATATTTATTCTTCTGCCTCTTTATCTAGTCAACTGTTATGGGACAATCTGGTTTCAGCTAGGAGTCAGATGTCCAACTTCATCCAAACTACCAGCCTTTTCCTGGTAATAGAGGAAGGCTGCCCCCTTTGGGATGAAATTCCCCTTTCTGGGATTTAAAATCTGTTTTTATGGACTTTATTCTCAGGATGATAGGGGAGTCATTATCTTAGCCTGGCTACTCTCCTTGTAATTGATAGAATTGATTTTCAACAATTCAATTAGACAGCCATTTGTTAAATGGCTGTTTTGTGCTGGGTGCTGGAGACCAAAACAAAACAGCATCTGCTTTTAAAAAGCTTTGCTCTTTTGCAAGGAGGTAGTCAGTAAAACCATTCACTGGATAAAGTTAGGGTACAACTACTAGTTATAAAATACCTACTAATGGAGGAGAAGGAGATTTTATTATATCTACTTAACTTTCCATTTGCTACAAACAGTTGTAGCTCCTTAGTTATTCTGTTCTGTAGTATTTTATCAAATATACTTCAATGTTATAGTCTTATAAATGACTTTATAAGTTACTGTAGGGGGACTCATTTTTGTTAATCCTGAGGGACGGGGACCCATGGGTGAAAATTATAGCAAAGTGGATTTGGCAATTCCATACAACACTCCTGCTACTGTTGTTGCTACATGATCCAAACTGGACCATCAGAGGGAAAAGCTAAGCTACTGGGCTCTGTACTCCCTTTACCTTCCATATTTATCTTCACGCTGGCCATTTTCCTCTCTGCCACTTTATATTCACCTCTTCAATTCCCACCCCCAACTCTTCTACCTCCATATCTCTTTCTTCAAAACAAAAACGAAACCTGGTCTTCTGCCTTAGAAGCATTACTAAGTATTGGTGCTCACTTCAGCAGTACACATACTAAAAATACTAAAAATCAGTTCTAATGCAGAAGAGCAGTAAGAGCTAAATAGTGATTTGCCCAGGGTCACATAGCTAAGAAGTCTTTGAAGCCAAATTTGACCTCCTATCTCCAGGCCTGGCTCTTCATTCACCTAGCTGCCCCCTCCACATTTCTTTCTAAGAAAACATTAATGGAATCCACACAACCCATTGCCTCTGTAACGACTATGTTAATAGACTGCTCTCTACTATTCCACTCAATCATCTTTGTGACTTCCCAGACCATACCCACCACCTTCCCTGGCCATCACTAAGGTTGGCTAAGGTAAATTCTATGATCTCTTTGAAATATGTGAATGCAGAGAATACCTGGATTTCAGATGGCAAACACATCTAGAAGGGAAAAAAAGGTAATTGACTAATTCACCCTTAGGGATCTGATCCTTTACAAAATATAAATCAGATATACCACTCCAGGAGAGAGGGATAGAGAAAGGATGGGGGTCCAAGAATGGAAACCTAATCACCTTCCAGAAAAAATGCTTAATTCCAAGGAAGAGACAATGAAACTGGGTCTGACAGCCACCAGGAATTCCTTGACTTCATCATATTTACTGAGTTACTTCTCCAAAAAATAAGGGACTTGGAATTGGAAGACCTCAGTTTAAAATTAGATTCTCTCTAGCTGTTCATTCAGACATAGAGACAAAAAGACTCTTGTTCCTGAGTTCAGATCTGTAGTTTTGTGACCCCAGGGCAACATACTTAACCCTGCTTGCCTCGGTTTCCTCATCTGTAAACTGAGCTGGGGAAGGAATGGCAAACCACTCCAGTACCTTTGCCAAGAATACTCTAAATGGGGTAAGAAAAAGTCAGAAACACTTAAACAATAAAGATAAAATATGTTCATTCCCCAAAATGTTTATTATATACTATATACTACTATGTACAAGACACTGAGCTAGATACTGAGGATAAAGAGATAAAAGCAAAGTAGTCACTGGCCTCAGGGAGCTGGGAAGGAATAACTTATATGAAGACAAATCTGCACTAGATAGATAGATAGATAGATAGATAGATAGATAGATAGATAGATAGATAGATAGATAGATAGACAGACAGAAAAATAGATGGGAGAGAGAGAATAAAGAGAGAAGAAGAGGAGAGGAGAGGAAAAGGGAGAGGGAGAGACAGATATGTTTTGGGTTAAGATGGTTCCATGTACAGTGGAGCCCAATTTCGCCAACTATACTCCAGCAACGGCCTAAAAAGAGCACCAGATCACAGGGAGCCCAAGATATTAAAGGAGAAGGCTCCTTCATCAAACTGAGGAAGAATCATAGCCTGTGGATGCTGGAAGTAGGGTTCTGCCAAAGAACATAGCAATAAACACAGGTAAATAAGCTGGAAGTCTGACTGGAAAAACCCCAGCAAGGGCAATGGACAACCGTACTACATTGATGGGATAGGATCCAGAGGGCACTCAAATATAAATATAAAAAAAGAGACTCAAATATAAATACATTTGAGCCTCTGAAATGGACTAAAGGATGAAAAACTTCATATTCTAACAGGAAAAGAAGCAAGCATCCCTTTAGAATCTGGCCAGAAGGATCAAATGGGCAATTAAATAAGACTTAACAGAGGAATTGAGGAGCTTTTGTTATGTTTTGATGGTTTTAAAAAAGAAAGAGGAAGTAAAAAAAGAATATAGTAGGAAAGAAATGAGGAAGAAGGGGAGGGGATTTACTGTTTCTCAGAATTAAGGCACAGCAGAAGAAGAGTACATGAAAATGGAGCAGGAGGAAAGGGAAACGGAGTAGACATGAGATGAACCTCACTTACCTGAAATGGACAAAAAGGGGTTGAATACATACATACATAGTTTGCTGTAGAAATACAGTGGACTGAATAGGGATTTTGGGAGCAATGGGGAAAATTAAGAAGAATACCAAGAAAGGAAAAGTCACAAGCTAAAAACAAACAAAAAACAACCACTCTGATTAAAAGGGGGAGGAAAAACCAACTACTCTGT
Source organism: Gracilinanus agilis (assembly GCF_016433145.1). Taxonomy (NCBI): domain Eukaryota; kingdom Metazoa; phylum Chordata; class Mammalia; order Didelphimorphia; family Didelphidae; genus Gracilinanus; species Gracilinanus agilis. The sequence continues at coordinate 236,126,160 of NC_058133.1, forward strand.
GGAGAAGGCACTAACTAAGGGAAATTAGGGAAAAGCCTCCTGTAAGAGATGATACATCATCTAAGCTTTGAAGAAATCAAAACATTCTAAAATGTGGAGAGTAGATGGGAATTGTTTACAGAAATGGACATATAGAGGCAGGGGATGGAACTTCTTATATAGGGGAAAGGAAATATGCCAGTATGGAGGAGAGTAATTTGAATCTAATTTGGAAAGATAGGTTGAAGCCAGAACATAAGTCAAATATAGGAGGGATTTGTATTTTATTCTAAATAGGGATGTTTAGCCAGTAGGGAACCTACTGTAGCTTCTTGCTAGTTCTCGGTTTCCTCATATTCCCTTGTCACCTTTGGAAAATAAGAACAAGTTGGTTCTTAATAACCAAGTGGACCACTGACCTTATAACCACAACTACAAAGTTAGTTAGGCAAGGCAAATGTCCTGGCCACTAACTATGCAAAGTACACAAGAATTCTGGTAAGGGCTGTTCATTCTTCTTCACCTACCTAGAAAAGAATCACAATGAGACAAACTGAATGTTAGAGCTAGATGGTACCTTAAGAGATTGTCTGGTCCTTCATTTGACAGATAAAGAAACTGAAGTTCAGTACAAATAATGCTGCCTACCTTCCAACTATGTGGGTACCTCATTTAAAGAAGTCCTATCTTGCTAGTGATCTCTGATTAATGCTGGTGATAAGGGGTCTTCAAAGTAGGGTGCCAGGAGTATTCAATGGAGAATTTAGTTAGGAGTGGGATTGCCCCATAGTCGGGTAGGGAGATCTTGTAGGGTTGGATGAGGTTGTTTCCCCAATTCTAATTTATTAGCATGCTGGGCTGCTGAGAGGAAGTGGGTTCAGCCAGAGTTTATGTAAACATGACTATTTTATTCAAAAAGTCTAATGGGGTCCTTGCTCTGGTCTTCTCCAATCCTTTCCTCTTCTACCTGCCCACTTAGCGATGGTGTGAGATGGTGTTTGGGGGAAACAAAGTCTTTCCAGGGAAAGTCTTAAAATACTCTATCTAGCTCCTACCACTACTCAGAAGATACATGGAGAGAGGAAGGTGGGAAGTAAGTAAGTTCTGTAAAGGGACTCACTCTCCTTTGCTACTAACCTCTCTACCTTTTAATAAAAAGCTTTAGTAATCTCTACCCTCCAGATCTTTGAGAAGTGCCCAGTCTAGAGGATCCAAGATCTTAGCATGGCATAATGGGAAAGAGTCATAGCATGATGGGAAAGTTCTCTCTCTAGACCAAGACATTTGGGTTCAAATTCTGGTCCTGTCACTTTCTCACAAACTACTTAACATCCCTCTAGCTGTTTTCTCACTTGTGATATAGTAATAAATTATTAACAACTGATTTATTTACTTTACAAGATTGTTATAAAGATAAAATGATGTCATGGGTACAAAACTTCTTTGAAAAAATATAAAACACAACACAAAAGTAAGGCTTTGTCATTAATATGTCTCATGATAAAAAAAACTCCATGAGACTAGTTTATGCTATATAGAACACTTTCAATATTGTGATACTTGTAGAAGAATCTGATGAACACAGGAAAATGGTCAAAAGCAACAAGAAATCTATCCTTGATAGTGTTCCACCAACAATGACAGACCCTACATCTTTAAAGAACATCAACCAGTCCATGAAAGTTCTGGGCTGGGCTTGAGGACTAGTGTAGCCCATGATGCTTTGTGCTTCTATCTGTCCAAATTCTTTCCAAGACATTTTTTAACAGTACTCTGAATAAACATCATTTCCTGTAGTTTGAGACTCTAATGTCTGACCCTAAAACATGCTTAGATGATGAAGTCAGGGCAACTAATTTCATAGGATCATAGATTTGGGGACAATTAGATGTTGTTGGGTCTTCTTGTTGTTCAGTTGTGTTCAACTCTTCATGACCCAGTGGACCATAGCAAGTCTGTGCTGTCCATGGAGTTTTTTAACAAAGATAATGGAGTGGGGGGCAGCTGGGTAGCTCAGTGGAGTGAGAGTCGAGCCTAGAGACAGGAGGTCCTAGGTTCAAACCCGGCCTCAGCCACTTCCCAGCTGTGTGACCTGGGCAAGTCACTTGAACCCCATTGCCCACCCTTACCAATCTTCCACCTATGAGACAATACACCGAAGTACAAGGGTTTAAAAAAAAAAAACAAAAACAAAACAAAGATAATGGAGTGGTTTGCCATTGCCTTCTCCAGTAAGTTAAAAAGGACAGAAGTTAAGAGACTTGCCCAGGGTCACACAGCTTCTAAGTGTCTTTTCTCATGTCTGAGGCCAGATCTGAACTTAGATCTTCCTGACTTTATGCTCAGTGTTCTATCCACTGAGTCATCTAGCTGCCTCCTTCATTAAGTCTAGCTTTCCTCATTTTAAAGATAAGTAAACCAATGCCCATAAAGGTTATATGAATTACACAAAGCTATACTGGTTGTAAATAGCAGGATCGAGAAGTAAACCTAAATCCTCTGGTTCCAAATCAGCTTTCTTTCCATGATATGTACTGTCTCTGTTCCAGAGGGTCGTCTTAGCCTCTCTTTAATAGCAACTCTTTCAGTATATACAGGAGCAATGTACAATGGAAAGATGACTGTATCTGATATCAGGCAATTTATGCCATCCTAGCTCTGCCTATGTGACCTTAGACAAGTCACCAAATTATAATAAATTATAGTTTCCTCACCTATAAATTAAAGGGGTTGGACTAAATGACCAAGTTCTCTTTCAATTCAAAATCTATGACTGTATAAAGCATTTCTAATCATTGGCTGGTTCCAAATGTCCACAAATATCTCACAAATTAGTTTAGGGATCCTTCCTAGATCTTTAGCCCTATCTTTGTTCTTTAGCCTAACCTTAGAAGTATAACTTGCATAGCCTATGAATGATCTCGTGCTACTCCCTGAAACAAGAATCTGTTGTTTTTTAATTTAATTATATTATGAAATATTGCATATTTCATATATATATAATTGTATTATATATTTCATAATATATTGAACATATAATATATTCATTATATAATCTATTGAATACATAATATATATTATGAAATATATAATGAAATATTCTTTCATTGATACTAGCTGGGCTGCAAAAAACATGAACTCTGAAGGATCAAAATTATGGATGATCCAAATGGCAATTCTGGGACAATTTATACTTCATTAAATATAAAGTAGCCTGTTCCCAATGATGAGATATGAGAAAGAAAATGGTACAATATGCCTGTTCCTATAATATATCTCAGATATATATGACTGGAAAAGTAAGTGGAGTGGATATATAGCAAGAAATAGAAATAATAGATGGTGAGCCCAAGTGCTGCACTGGCACCTACATAGAATTAAAAGCCCTAATGGAAAGTCCAGTCTATCAGATTGGGTGACCTCTCTATGGATGATATATGGAATGGCATGGACCAGAGTTGCATAAGATAAGATGTTATGGATGGGTTGCAATGTATATTCTTGGAGGAAATCCCTCACATCAGTGAGAATATAGATCCAATGACAACCTAAAATACTCAAGGAGAAAATTCTTCTTAGACATAACAAGTAATGTTGTTATACACAAATTCAAGGAGTGAGTATGAAAGAAATTATCTGTCAGATCTGTATATAGCAAGAAACCAAACAAGGAGGAGAGAGGATCACAGAAGATAAAATGAATGTAAGGATTTTAAATTTTTACTCAAAGAAAATAAGTATAACTAAAATTAGAAAGGAAAATAGGTAACTAGGGGGGAAATCTTATGCATCAAACTTCTTTTATAGAAGTATCTTTTGAAACATAAGGAAATAAGAATCAAATTATGTGAATAGTCAGTTAAATAAGAAATAAATCCAAGTTTCAATTGCTATATAAAAAATCACTAATAATTAGAAAAAAGGAAAACTAAAGCAACTATGAGGTTTTACCTCATATTGATACCATATTGGCAAAATAACTTTTTAAAGGAAAATAATAAATGTTAAGAGTGGTTATGGGTGGGTGGGGCAGGGGATATTATATTAATGCATTCTTGGTAAAGCTGTGAATTGGCCTAGAAAACAATTTTGAGCTATGCCCAAAACATAGACTGTGTATATTATTTGACCCAGTGACAGTATATGCCTCTTCAAAGATATAAAGGAAAGAGGAAAAGGACTCATTTGAACCAAAATATTTATAGCACTTCTTTTTGTAGTAGCAAGAAGCTGGATACTAAGGAGTATACTCCTCACTTGAATAAACAAATTATGGTATAAGAATGTGATAGATCATAAGAAATGATCAAATGAATGGTTTCAGATAAACTTGGAAAGAAATGTGAATGAGTTGAAATAAGAGAATAATATGTACAAATAACATTAACACAAACAATTTTGTAAGACATTAAAACTTTGAAGAGTGCAAGGTAATAACTATGATTCTGGATGACTCATGATGAAACATTCTACTCATCTCCCAACAGAAAGGTTTTTGACTCAAAGTATATAATGAACCATATATTTTTGGACATAATCAATGAGGGAATTTGTTTTGCTTGACTATGCATATCTATTTTAAGAGTCTTGTTTTTCTTTTTCTTTTTCCCTCAAAGGAGTAGGAGGAAGGTAGGAAGGAGAGAAAATAAATTTTTGTTAATTGAAAAAGAGAGAAAGAAATGGAGTGAATGAGAATCAGAAGATAATAGCAGCAGCCTCGGGCTGAATCAGTTAAGAGCAGACAGAAGTCAGGCCGGCCCTGCCTATAACTGCTGCTGAGAGATCACTGGAGGAGAGCTCTGTTTATTGCTCCTGAGAGCTTACTGGAGAAAGTTTACTGTTGTGTAAAGAGCTGGCTTGGCTTGCCTGTATGACCCTTAGAGAAAGCTAACTAAATACAAGCCCTATAACTGGTCAGCAAGATGTTTTGATGGGAGGATAATTCTCTGGTTGCTGGATGCTGATTGGAGAAAGCCAAATTCTTCTACAGGAAGAGTTGGTTGGGCTTATCCACATTGTTCTTTAGTGACATCTTACAGCCTGAGCTGAGGAAGCTCTTCAAATTACTTACTGAGAGCAGATCTGAGGAGTTTTGTAGGCTCTATGTTTTAAGGACTACTTGTCACTCAAAAGCCAACCACTGCTTCATTACCAGACCTACTAAGCAAAACTGGAAAGCTGCAGAACTAATTTTAGGGCAACTGTTTCACTGACAGAGGGTACATAATGCTGCTTTCCTAAAACAATTTAATTCTGCTTCAGTGACCAAAGAGTAGCAGAAAAGAGGTTTTATCCAACAGAAGAGCAGAAAGGCTCAAAAGAGGAGCTGGTGATGAATGGTACAGGCCCATCCCTAAAGAGGTCACAGACATCCAGGTCTGAAATCAGGTATCATGAGTTGTCCCAGACACATGGGTTTCCCTACTCAGATATCTCACAGGTAGGTTTCTTCGAGTGTTCACCATTCCCCATGGACACTTGTGTGCATGGTTGAAAAATGACCCAAGTGTATGGGTGGAGAGTTGTGTTTTGAATATTCTTGCTATTGTCTTTTTGGCTAGAAAATGTTTTATATTTAAAAGTTAAAAAAACAAACAAACCCATGATTCTTCTTCTCCTTTCTACCAAGAGAAGAGATTGTGAAAAGTGTTCCTTCAACTCATGACCAAAACAGTAAAAGCATGGTCCATCTCTTTATGGAATACGTGTGAAGATATGAGTTCAAATCTTAGCTAAGATACCACTTGTATAACTAAGGTAAATCGTTTTACTTCTCTGGGCCTCAATTTTTATGTGTGCAAAATGTAGGAGCTGGACCATATGAGTTTTAAATTCCTTTCTAACTTTAAAATTATGATTCTACTAAATTCTAGGCATAAACATAGTTAGTTGCTGCCCTCAAATGCTCCATTCTTTTTATATCCCTGCTATACTGCTCTAGACTTTATCATGTATCTTGAAACCTCATTATCCTGCTAAACCATAACAACCCTGGAACTCATATCTCATCAGTATTCTCTGAGAGGGAAGAGAGAAGAATAGAGAACTCCTCCCAAATCTTCCATTTAAAAAGTGTACCCAGGCCAATCATCTCTTAATTTCCTACTCAGCTATACTTCTCTGGACTTCATCTTGGGTACCCACCCTTTCCAGTTTGTTTTTATGTTCGTGTGCTGTCTTCCCTCATTAGATTATGAGCTCCCTGAGGGCAGGGGCTGGTTGTCTTTTGCTCCTCAGTGGTTAGCACAGTGCCTAGCTCAAAGTAGGTGCTTAATGAACATTTACTAACATCTATTGTAAACCCTCTTGTTTCCATCTGTGTGTGTGTGTGTGTTGTGTGTGTGTGTGTGTGTGTGTATCCTCTAAGCCACCTAACACACATTTTTTTCCTTGACCTTTTTTAAGCCTACCTCCTAAATTTAGAGAAAAATTTTAAAACTGAAAGTATATCTCCAATAAGAATATGATATAAGAAGAGAATATTATCCTTCCTCAATATGTTCTTTTCAAATTGACACCTGCTACCACTGATAGTTTCCAGAAAGCTAAAATATAGCTTCTTGAAATTTCCCCTTTGTTTGGAATCCTGAGAGAAAAGGGAGGTTTTTTTTACTACCAAGATCTCTCTGTGAGATATTCTATTCACCTTCATGAAAATCATGGAATTTTTGAGCTTAGAGGAAACTCAGAGGCCTCCTAGTCCTATGCCCCTATTTTAGAGATTTTTAGCTTCTTATTACTTTAGAAGGGACCTCAAGAGACCACATAGTCCAACCTTTGCATTTTACGCATAACAAAAATGATGCTCAGAGAAGTAAAGAGATTTGCAAAATTAAGATTCAAATCCAAATCCAATGGTCTTTTCAGTACACTGTGCTGCCTCAGTCTCAGAGAGGGGAAATAGCACATAATCAAAAGCTAATTAGTTCCATAGCCACTGGCTAAGGTTTACACAACTAACTTCCTTATCCTTACTATCAGATCCTCCATTGATTCCTTGGTATCACTGCTGTGAGACAAGATAATATTTTCTGCCCACTTTACTGATGAGAAAACTGAGGCACAGAGTTAAGCAACTTGCTTAAGGGCAAGATGACAGATTGGACTGTACTGCATTAGTGTCAGCAGACCATTCAACCAGAGAAGGGAAGAGGATGCCAGCTGGCAGCAGGCATTCTGATTATGAGGTGTTTATTATAATCTGTCATCAGGGTAACTCCCATGCTGCCTGCCTTCCACACTCTGAACTCATTCTGTTCATTCCTGGGTCTTTCAGAAACTGCCCTTCCACTTTCACAAGCTAATTATTAAGTGCTATCAGCACTGCAGAGATCTCAAAGAGAGAAAAGATGCATGTGTGTATTTTTAAAAGTATAATAAAATCTATGCATAAATCCAATTATATAGGGACAAAGAACTCCAAAACAAACACAAAAACCCAGATTTTATTTGGGGAAGAAGCACTGATTAACCTAAAGGTCTTAAGATCATTTGTTAGAAGCAGCTAGATGGCACAATAAACAGAGTACTGGAACTAGAGTTCAAATCTAGCCTCACTAGCTGGGTGACCCTAAACAAATCACTTTCTTTCTCTCAAACTCTTAAGTATAACTCTTAAGTTAGAGGGATATAGAGTAGATAAACAGGGTTAAGAGATTTGCCCAGAATCACACAGCTAAGAAGAATCTACAGCCAGATTTGAACCCAGGTCCTCTTGACTCCAGTGTGCCGCCTGACTACTCCAAGTCACTCTCTATCTGCCTCAGATTCTTCATCTGCAACACAGGAGCAATAATAGGATAGCACCCATATCTTATAGTGAAATGCTTTGAGTACTCTAAAGCACTACATAAATGTTTGTTGTTATATTAATTAGCATTATTACTACTGCTTTGATATGCACAGTGGAACACTGGTCCCAGATCATTTCCCACCTCTACTGGGCAAACCTTCAGAATGATAAACCATGAAACAAAAAGTACCCAGGAGCTTAATTCACAGATTCATAAATGCTTCCTTTGGACTTCCCTAGAAAGGTGCAAACAAGACAGGTTGCCACTTAACCACCACCCACTGATATCTAGGGGGAAGCCCCACCATGGTGATGGTCTCTTAATTAGAACTGTGATGGAACACAATTCCCTCATCTGAGAAGTAACTCCGAGGACCCAGGTAACTGTTAGGTGCTACTGTCACATCTAACTAAAGACCTGGAAAATAAACTTCTTGCCATGAAGTCTGTGGTACTGTCAAATAGCTTAACATCAGAAAGGGATATTTTTTCAGTGGAAATGACATTAAAGAAGAAGCATTACCATCTGCTTTGCTGCTATACTCTAAGGACCACGGGAACTTTCCATCTGACTAGCAGCTGAAACCTTACATAAGTGTTCTCCACCTTCCCCCCCCACCCCCCATTAGAATGTGAGCAGGGACATCTTTTCTATTTGTATCTCCAACACTTAGCTCAGTGCTTTGCACATCTTAAGTACTTAATAAATGCTTCATTCATTCATTCATCATTCATTCAATTCAATCCAATTCAACCAAATTTATAAAGCATTGTAAAATGCTAAAATCCTATATTACAGCATCTATTACATTTAAAGCACTGTCCTAAGTCTTCCGGACAGAAAGAGAGAACACAGACTTTGCTCTCAAGAAGCTAATGGTCCATACATTAAACTAAAAAGGTTTTGTACAGACAAAATCGATGCTACCAAAATTAGAAGGGAAGCAACAAATTGGGGAAAAATCTTTATAACAAAAAACTCTGACAAAGGTCTAATTACTCAAATATACAAGAAGCTAAATCAGTTGTACAAAAAATCAAGCCATCCCCCAATCGATAAATGGGCAAGGGAGATGAATAGGCAATTTTCAGATAAAGAAATCAAAACCATCAATAAGCATATGAGAAAGTGTTCTAAATCTCTAATAATTAGAGAAATGCAAATCAAAACAACTCTGAGGTATCACCTCACACCTAGCAGATTGACTAAAATGACAACAAGGGAGAGTAATGAATATTGGAGGGAATGTGGCAAAATTGGGACATTAATGCATTGTTGGTGGAGTTGTGAACCAACCATTCAGGATGGCAATTTGGAGCTCAAAGAGCTTTTTTCTTTTTGATCCAGCCATAGCACTGCTTGGATTATACCCCAAAGAGATAATAAGGAAAAAGACGTGCACAAAAATATTTATAGCCGCGCTCTTTGTGGTGGCAAAAAATTAGAAAATGAGAGAATGTCCTTCGATTGGGGAATGGCTAAACAAATTGTGGTATCTGTTGGTGATGGAATACTATTGTGCTCAAAGGAATAAAGAACTGGAGGAATTCCATGTGAACTGGAATGACCTTCAGGAATTGATGCAGAGTGAAAGGAGCAGATCCAGGAGAACATTGTACACAGAGAGTGATACACTGTGGTACAATTGAACATAATGGACTTCTCTACTAGCAGCAATGCAAGGATCCAGAGCAAGGCTGAGGGACTTAAGAGAAAGAAAACTAGCCACATTCAGAAGAACTGTGGGAGGAGAAACACAGAAGAAAAACAACTGCTTGAATACATGGGCTGATTGGGATATTATTGGGGAGGTAGACACTAAACAATAACTCTAGTCCAATTATCAATAATATGGAATTAGGTCTTGATTAATGATACATGTAAAATCCAGTGGAATTGTGCATTGGCTAAGGGTATTAAGGGGGTTTTGGGGAGAGGGAAAGAACATGAAATATGTAACTGTGGGAAAATATTCAAAATAAAAATAAAAAAATGAATTGCTAAAAAAAAGAACAGCCTGTATACATTCAGAAAATGTAGTACAGCATTCATAATTTTAGAACCATTCACTTGATCACATGGGTTGATGGGGATATGATTGGGGATGTAGACTATGAACAATCATCCTAGTGCAAATATCAATAATATGGAAATAGATCTTGATCAATGACACATGTAAAACCCAGTGGAATTGCACGTTAGCTATTGGAGGGGGGTGGGAGGAAGGGAGGGAAAGAACATGAATCATGGAATCATGGAAAATTTTTCTTAATTAATCAATAAAAAATGTTTTGAAAAAAAAAAGAAGCTAATAGTCTAACATAATGTGTAAGCATTCCTTGAAAAATGAAGAGGAAGAAACAGATCCAAGCACTGAATTCTGTTTCATCCCATCATTTGGATTAGATTTCCTCTAACCCTAGATAACATTGATGACCACTGGTCTAAGAAGCTGGAGCTAGGGAATGAGAAGACCTGGGTTATATTCCCAACTCTGGTCTCCATTCACTGTAAAATCCATCATTTGTCCTCTCTATAACACATATGTCTTAGCATAAACTAATCTCAGCCTGTCTCTAGCCATCATTAACCAGCATACTTTTACCTAGTCTCAAAGTATGAGATTCTTGGGTCTATTACAAACACATTAGAGGGCTGAACTTGATAAAATCACAAGTTAGTTTTCATGATTGGAACTCCAGACCATCTTAGAATCAATGATATACTATTTCTCAAAAACACATATTCCTCAATAGAATTCAATTCAGTGTATTGGACAAATCGCTTTCTTAACACAAGTACCTGATGAATTTTTATTTCCTTGTTTTTTGAAAGGGAATCTGACAAATCATGTCATCGCTGCCATCTATTTGACTGAGCAAATTGAAGACATTCAGACCACTTCAAAGAATTATGTTAAAAAAAAAAACCATATGGTTTTATCACAGACAACAAAGACTAGATGGTCACTGGTATGATACAGAGGGGATTTTTGTTCAGGTAAAGGTTAGATGAGATAGTCGCTGAAATTCCTTTCAGTTCTAGGATTTGGTGTGTCTGCATTTCTCTTCTGGCTCCTTAAAGGAGGGAGCAGGGAGGGATATTTCCTATTAGGAGCTACCACAAATAATCTGGAGTTTACGGTGTCTCTTAATTTGTCCCACACTCTCCAATCTCAAACTATTCCAGATTATTAGTCACTCATATCTTTGTTACCTTGTATCCGTCAAGCTTCCCAGCTTTATCTAGCAAACCAAACCCTTTGTACCATCAACATCAATCAACTACCACCATTAGGCAAGTAAGCCCAAGAGCAGCATATATAGCAGCATCCCCCAGAAAACCACTCTGCTTCCAAACCAGCCCCACAATCATCATCGAAGGGAATAAGCCTTGTGGAGATGTCAGCTGGCAATTGTCTCTATAGGTGATATAGCCCAAGCCTCCTCAAGTCGCAACCACAGAAAGCCCAGAAAAGAAAATTCTTACCATTAAACTCCTTAGCATATTCTAATGGTTCAACTTCAGAAACATGTTTTTATTCATGAAAAGGGCACTAAAGTATAAATTACCATTGTACTCTCAGGACCACTGGGTCATTCCATCTATATGAATGAAAATTCTAGAAGTGGTTTTCTCTCTTATTAGAATGTGAATTCCTTGAAAAAAGGGTCTGTGCCTTGCCTTTCAAACAAGATGGAGGCAACTAGTACAGTGGACAGTATTGGACTTGGAGTCAGAAAGGACCAAATTAGAATCCTGCTTCAGATTAGTTGTCTGACCTTAGATGAGATACCCCCAGTTTCCACATATATAAAAAGAGGATAATAGCATCTATTTCAAAGGGTCATTGTAAGGATCAAATGAGATTATAATAGTTTTCTCCCACCCTTTATCCACAGTTTTTCTTTCTGAAGTTTCAGGACAGAGCACTGAGAGACAGAAGATAGACATGTGGGTAGATGTCCAGGTAGGCAAAGGTCTCTTTTCTCTGCATCAGAGGTCTGTCCTCAGCTTCTGTCTCTCTATGTGTCAAGTCTTCTGCTTTCATCTGAAGGATTTTTTAAGTTGTTGCTGTTGTTGTTGTTGTTTGGGGGGAAGGAGGTTATCTTGGAGAACTGAGGCAAGGGGCAGGAATTATTATTAACAATATTGTCTAGTACTATATAATAATGTACAATATACTTTATTATTACTGTATTTAATATTGGTAATGTCTTGCTGGGTATTTAACTTATCAATTAAATGTTATTCTATGAATATATGTATAAGAAAGTCATGTATATATGAAGTCTACAGTTTTAGTCATCCATGGCAGGCTTGGAACATATCCCCCTGGATAACAGGGCCCTATTATATGTATGGAAAGCACTATGTAAATGTTAGCTATTTTTTCCATTTTTATCCCCAGTGCTTAAAGCATTGCTTTGAACACCAAAAGTACTTAATATTTGTTCATTTGTCATATATTCATGCATTCAAGATTTCCCACTGTTCCACACACCACTGCCTAATCTGAAAACATAATTTTAACTGTCACTTGGAGCTTCTATCTTAAAAAATTGTACCCTTATGAATGCTGCATCAAGTCCAAACTGCTTTGGCTGGCTTTTAGGACCCTCTATAATCAGCTCCCATTGTGTTCTCCATCTCCTCATTATTCCCACTTTCCTTCTCACCTCCATCATTTGTAAATTCTGTATCTTATCTTTCCATTACTTAGAATGGACTCTTGCTGGACACCAAAATTCTTTAATCAAATGAGATTATACATGAATACTTTGCAAATCTCAAAGTGCTATTCATATTGATATGTGAGTTGCCTTCATGGAGCCTTTCTCATTTTGCTTCACTTTAGTATTCTCTCCATTTTCTGATTTCCCTCAGTTCTTATTAATACTAACTTAATTGCTTCATATGTATCTGTTTTGACCCCTTAACTAGAACTTAAGCTTTTTAAGGTCAAGGATAACATTATATATTAATTCTATATCTGAATCGAACTGTTCTGGTCACAGCTTTCATAACTGGGAGAAAATTGCTAAGATTACCTCTAGGGGCTCTGCTTTCCTTCTACTTCTTGGAATGTATAGGTATCAACTGGAGATCATCACAGAGAACTTCTAATTCTTTAAAAATGTAATATTTTAAATGTTGAATCAGGTCTATGTTTGCTCTACAAACCATTCCTAGCACTATACCAAGGGACGTGTGGAAGCAGAACATAGAAGTTGTGCTCTCTGGTGTTGGCCTCTCAGAATATGGAAGAAATGAAATGTTAAGCTAAATTGCCCATCTTAGGCAAGACAGGGACATAGGATTCTCAGTGCCCTTAGTCTAGTACCATACTGGCAGAGTTTTTCAAAGGTAAAGATGAGTGAGCATGAGAAAAGATTGGCACTCTGACTACTTGTTTTATTCTTCTCAGGGCACATCTGTGTTTTAGATAAAAATAGCCACTCCAGATAAACCCTACTCATGGTGAGCAAAGGAAGAATTCCCTTCCTTTGTGGAGTAACAAGGTTAGGGGGTTGCCCTGTAGGAATGTTTACAGTATCTGTTTACAAACCAAATTGAGATCCTGAGCATTAGAAGTGGTATAGACACCACTGTCCACACCTCATCCTCAAATTCCCTCTAATGAATACTTAAATCTATTTTGTTCCCATAAGAATAGACAGCAGGAAGAGGGTGAGGAGTTCTGGGTTAAGATGGCAGCAGAGTAAAAAGCAGCTCTTAACCTCTCCTGACCGAAACACACAAAACTCCTCAAGGGGACATAAAAACAAGTCCAGACGAACGGAGGAACCCCACAACAGGGTGCAGCGTGGAAGGTACGTGGAATCAGGGTATTTCCATGCTATAAAGGGGTGACACAGCTCTCACTAAATCACGGGCTGAGCAACTACCCCACCCCACCCCCTCCACACATACCACCTATAGCGCCGAAGCCAGTTAAAAAGAAATAGAGCAAGTTTGGGGCACCCATCGAGTCATTGGAAGCTCCAGGGCCTGTTCCTGAGAGCAGCAAGATTTGGGACCCCAATAAGCCAAAGAACGCACGGGAAATCTGAGCACGGGAGCAGAGCGCAGGAGCGGCGGAGGTGTGGGTGGAGGCAGACACAGCCACGAGCTAAAACTCTGAAACCCTGAGTGGGGAACCACCGTAGGCGGGTATAGGACTGTGGAAGCAGCGCCCTGAGACTTGTAAAGGAACCTCTGGCAGAGGATCAAGCAAGGGGGTCCACCAGGGGGCTTGACCTTGGAAAAATCCAGAACTCAGACCTCAGGAGCCAAAAGACCGGCAGACAGACCCCGAGCGTGAGGATAAAGCTGAGAAACTGCTGGGCTAATGATGGCTACCCAGACTCAGGAAGTTCAGAAGAGAAAGATTAACAATAAGAAAAAGAAATCTTTAACACTCGACAACTTTTACACAGAGAAAATCCAGACAACCGAGCAAACAGAGGAGGAGAACAAACAAGTATCCGGACCTTCCTCAAATAAGGAAAACTCCTCACAAGCTATGGAAGAGTTCAAAACTGAGATTCTGAGGAAGATGGAAGAGATCTGGCAAGAAAATAACAGTTTAAAAGGTAGAATCTTGCAATTGGAAAGTGAGGCTCAGAAATCAAATGAACTGATAAGCAAAGTGAACCAGATTGAAAAAGAAAACCAAAAGATCATAGCTGAAAACGAAAAGTTTAGAGCCGAAAACCAGTCCCTAAAGGCTAGAATTGAGCAATTAGAAGCTAATGATCTCTCAAGACAACGAGAACAAATAAAACAAAGTCAAAAGACTGAAAAAATAGAAGGAAACATGAAATATCTCAATGAGAGAGTAACAGACCAAGAAAACCGGTCTAGAAGAGACAATTTGAGAATAATTGGTCTTCCAGAAAAACCAGAAATTAATAGAAACCTGGACTCCATACTAAAAGAAATTATTCAGCAAAATTGCTCTGAAGTCCTACAACAAGAGGGCAATATAGACATTGAAAGGATTCATAGAACACCCACCACATTCGATCCAGAGAAGAAAACGGCCAGAAATATAATTGCCAAATTCAAGAGCTTTCAAGCAAAGGAAAAAATCTTACAAGAAGCCAGAAAGAGACAATTCAAATATCAAGGAACACCAATCAGGATCACACAGGATCTGGCAGCCTCCACGCTAAAAGACCGCAAGGCGTGGAATACAATATTCAGAAAGGCAAGAGAGCTGGGCCTGCAACCACTGATCAACTACCCATCAAAATTGACTATATATTTCCAGGGGAAAGTATGGGCATTCAACAAAATTGAAGAATTCCTAGTATTTGCACAGAAAAGACCAGGGCTAAATGGAAAGTTTGATATCCAACCACAAAAATCGAGAGAAACATGAAAAGGTAAATAAGATACAGAGGGGAAAGAAAGAAAACTTATAATTTTTAAATTTGCCTTTTTAAGGGCCTCAATAAGATCTAATTATATGTATTCCTATGTACAGAAATGTTATGAATAATTCTCTGTAGTGAACTCTATTCACTATTATAGTATCCACTATTATAGTAATCAGAAGAATAATTCACAGGGTGAGGGTGGAACACTAAATAATCTAAGATGACATGGGGGATGGGAAAGAGGGGGTGAATAGCAGGGGACACCAAGAGAAACTTGAGTGAATAAGAAAAATAGGATATTCTATTACACACAAAGAGGGTATGGGAAGGAGAGGGGACAAATACTATTATAAGAAGGAGAGGAAGAGAGCATTAAGAGGTAATAATCAAACCTTACTCTTAGTGTAATCAACCTGGAGAGGGAAGAGTAACTATACTATCCATTGGGACATAAAAATCTTATCTAACCCTTCTGAGAAAGTTAGAAGGGATAAACCAAGGGGAGCAGGGGAGTGGGGAGGTCAAAAAAAGGGAGGGGAGAAGAGGGAGGGAATTCATAAGGCCGTTAAAAACAAAAAGGGAGGGGAGGGGCAGCTGGGTAGCTCAGTGGATTGAGAGCCAGGCCTAGAGACAGGAGGTCCTAGGTTCAAATCCGGCCTCAGACACTTCCCAGCTGTGTGACCCTGGGCAAGTCACTTGACCTCCATTGCCTACCCTTACCAATCTTCCACCTATAAGTCAATACACAGAAGTTAAGGGCTTAAAATTTAAATAAACAAACAAACAAACAAATAAATAAATAAATAAATGAAAACATACTATTTTAAAAAAAAGGGAGGGGAAATAAGGGAGGGGGTAGAAAGGGAAGTCAATCAAGGGAGGGGATAAGGGATAGGGTCTTAATAGCAAACCACTGGTTTTAAAGGGAATAGTTTAAGGAGAAGGGGTAGGAATAGGGGAGGAAACGAAAATGTCAGCAAATGTACAACTGATGATTATAACTCTGAATGTGAATGGGATGAACTCGCCCATGAAACGGAAGCAAATAGCAGAGTGGATTAGAAACCAAAATCCTACCATATGTTGTCTACAAGAAACACATATGAGATGGGTGGGCATACAGAAGTTTAAGGTTCAGGGCTTGAGCAAAATCTTTTGGGCATCAAATGAGAAAAAGAAGGCAGGAGTGGCTATTATGATTTCTGACAAAGCCAAAGTAAAAATAGATATGATTAAAAAAGACAGGGAAGGTCATTACATCCTGATTAAAGGCAGTATAAACAATGAGGAAATAACACTGCTCAATATATATGCACCAAGTGGCATAGCATCCAAATTCATAAAGGAGAAACTGGCAGAGCTCAAGAAGGAAACAGATAGTAAAACCATACTAGTAGGAGATCTAAATATTCCTCTTTCAGATCTAGATAAATCAAACTGAAAAATAAATAAGAAAGAGGTAAGAGAGGTGAATGTAGTCCTAGAAAAATTAGATTTAATCGATATGTGGAGAAAAATAAATAGGGACAAAAAGGAATACACCTTCTTTTCAGCTGCACATGGCACATTCACAAAGATTGACCATGGTATAGGGCATAGAACCATTGCAAACAAATGCAAACCAGCAGAAATAATAAATGTAACCTTCTCAGATCATAATGCAATAAAAATAATAATTAGTAAGGGCACCTGGACAGGAAAATAAAAAACCAATTGGAAATTAAATAATATGATTCTCCAAAACCAATTTGTCAAAGAAGGAATCATAGAAACAATCAATAATTTCATTGAAGAAAATGACAATGATGAGACATCCTACCAAACTCTGTGGGATGCGGCCAAGGCAGTACTCAGTATTTATATCCTTGAGTGCATATATTAACAAATTAAGGAGGGCAGAGATTAATGAATTGGGCATGCAACTCAAAAAATTAGAAAGTGAGCAAATTAAAAATCCCCAGATGGAAACTAAATTAGAAATACTAAAAATCAAGGGAGAAATTAATAAAATCAAAAGTAAAAGAACTATTGAATTAATAAATAAGACTAGAAGCTGGTACTTTGAAAAAAACAGATAAAATAGACAAAGTACTGGTCAATCTAATAAAAAAAAGGAAAGAAGAAAACCAAATTGACAGTATCAAAGATGAAAAGGGAGACCTCACCTCTGATGAATGAAGAGGAAATTAAGGCAATCATTAAAAACTATTTTGCCCAATTATATGGCAATAAATATAACAATTTAGGAGATATGGATGAATATTTACAAAAATATAAACTGCCTAGATTAACAGCAGAAGAAATAAAATACCTAAATAATCCCATATCAGAAAGGAAAATTGAACAAGCCATCAAAGAACTCCCTAAGAAAAAATCACCAGGGCCTGATGGATTCACAAGTGAATTCTATCAGACATTCAAAGAGCAACTAATCCCAATACTATACAAATTATTTGATATGATAAGCAAAGAAGGCGTCCTACCAAATTCCTTTTATGACACAAATATGGTACTGATTCCAAAGCCAGGGAGATCAAAAACAGAGAAAGAAAACTACAGACCAATCATCCACCATGATCAGGTGGGATTTATACCAGGAATGCAAGGTTGGTTCAACATTAGGAAAGCCATCCACATAATTGACCATATCAACAGTCTAACAAACAAAAATCACATGATTATCTCAATAGATGCTGAAAAAGCCTTTGACAAAATACAGCATCCATTCCTATTGAAAACACTGAAAAGTATAGGAATAGAAGGACCTTTCCTAAAAATAATAAACAGTATATACCTAAAACCATCAACAAACATCATATGCAATGGGGATAAATTAGAAGCCTTCCCAATAAGATCAGGAGTAAAACAAGGATGCCCATTATCACCTCTATTATTCAACATAGTACTAGAAACACTAGCAGTTGCAATTAGAGAAGAAAAAGAAATTGAAGGTATCAAAATAGGCAAGGAGGAGACTAAGCTACCACTCTTTGCAGATGATATGATGGTATACTTAAAAAATCCTAGAGAATCAACTAAGAAGCTTGTAGAAATAATCAACAACTTTAGCAAAGTTGCAGGATACAAAATAAATGCACATAAATCATCAGCATTCCTATACATTTCCAACACACTAGAGCAGCAAGAAGTAGAAAGAGAAACACCATTTAAAATCACCCTAGACAGGGGCAGCTGGGTAGCTCAGTGGAGTGAGAGTCAGGCCTAGAGACAGGAGGTCCTAGGTTCAAACCCGGCCTCAGCCACTTCCCAGCTGTGTGACCCTGGGCAAGTCACTTGACCCCCATTGCCCACCCTTACCAATCTTCCACCTATGAGACAATACACTGAAGTACAAGGGTTTAAAAAAAAATCACCCTAGACAATATAAAATACTTAGGAATCTATCTACCAAAACAAACACAGCAATTATATGAAAACAACTACAAAACACTTTCCAAACAAATAAAACTGGATCTAAACAATTGGAAAGCCATTGATTGCTCATGGGTAGGTCGAGCTAACATAAAAAAAAATGACAATTCTACCCAAATTAATTTACCTATTTAGCGCCATACCTATCAAACTACCAAAAAACTTCTTTACTGAATTAGAAAAAACTATAACAAATTTCATTTGGAATAACAAAAGATCAAGAATATCAAGGGAAATAATGAAAAAAAATGTGAAGGAAGGGGGCCTAGCAGAAAACAATATGGGAGAGATTAGGTCTAGATCAACATCTCACACCCTACACCAAGATAAATTCAGAATGGGTGAACGACTTGAATATAAAGAGGGAAACTATAAATAAGTTAAGTGAACACAGAATAGTGTACTTGTCAGATCTCTGGGAAAGGAAAGACTTTAAAACCAAGCAAGAGTTAGAGAAAATTACAAAATGTAAATTAAATGGTTTTGATTATATTAAACTAAAAAGCTTTTGTACAAACAAAAACAATGTAGTCAAAATCAGAAGGGAAACAACAAATTGAGAAAAAATCTTTATAACAAAAAACTCTGACAGGGGTCTAATTACTCAAATATACAAGGAGTTAAAGCAATTGTATAAAAAATCAAGCCATTCCCCAATTGATAAATGGGCAAGAGACATGAATAGGCAATTTTCAGGTAAAGAAATCAAAAGTATCAATAAGCACATGAGAAAGTGTTCCAAATCTCTAATAATTAGAGAAATGCAAATCAAAACAACTCTGAGGTATCACCTCACACCTAGCAGATTGGCTAAAATGAAAGAAGGGGAGAGTAATGAATG